>NC_134368.1:5542500-5855000 GCF_035582795.1 Mycteria americana
CAGATTGAAGAGGAAAGCTGCCGTTCACTCAAACTTGACTTATTCCATGAGGAGTGGAATAGCTTCAATAAGAGGCATGGGAAGTCCCCCCATTCCCCATACAACAGTTGCAAGCTACTCACTAAGCTTTTGTTTAAAATGAGATTTTTCTCACCATATCCTTCTATTTTTTTCTGTAAAAGAAAGGCATGTCTGCTGCTGTGCTATTGAAAGAAAGAACACAAAGGCCTACTTATTAGTAAAAGGTTTGGACTGTTGGTGTCTAGTGATAATTTTTTTTTTATGTTTGAATACTTAAGTCCTGGAGAGTAGTTAGATTTAAAAGGCAACCTATTTACAGTGCAGGACCTAAAGTAACCCAGTCATAGACCTGGCAGTCAAGGAAATAGGCAGAAAAGCTTACACTGTAATAAGGCATATGTTGTACTGTCTGACTGGTTTTACATAGACCAGAGCATGGCTCTTTGGAAACTGAGAGAAAAAAAAAAACAACTGAAGAAAAAGGAGCAGGTGATATGACAGTCAAAAACACAAGAAGTGAGAAATAAAGATCGATAAAAGTGAAGGTGAAAGTGCCTCTATTCCAACAGAGACATTTGTTCCACAAATTTACTCCAAGTTACAACTAGAAGTCTATAACAAATTAATAATTAGAGAAGAAAATGAAGAAGGAAAGAGAAGGAAGCAAGTTCTGACCTAATAACATCAAGAAACTACACAAGGACCTACAGTCCCCTGTGGTGATGCATAACATCTGAAGTATCTCACTTAATTATGGCTCTGCTAATTGTAGTAGTTGCTAAATAAATGTACTGTATCCTGTAGTCTTTGATAATGAAATACTGGTGAAATGGCATGCTATTCTATTTGTGCTTTAGAGTCTCACAGTAAGCCGGAGCAGGTATTTGCCCACATTGTTGAGAATGCCCTGTTTGTTTTTCTTTAAGCTCTCCTTGGTGAACATATCAAAAGTCATCTCTCAGTTGGCAGCCCAAGTAGATTCCTTATGTGGGTAATGAAGGTGAAGTCCCTTAAAATTAGGTGTTCTAATATTAAGTATGATGGTACATAAATCCTTGTCTGCATTTGAGATTTCATTCTCCAAGAAAAGACCCATTTTGCAGTAGTTGTGTTCTAATTTTGGAGTCACTTTGGATACACCCTGGAGTTATACTTGATAGCAGAATTTGATTGCCAGTAGCATAGCCTTAACTGTAGGAGTTATGAATGGGAAAGTGCAATTAGGTCATGGAACAGAATTGTTCCCACTGGTCTCTCCTCATTTAAAACCAGATTCATTTAAGATGAAGATATGCCTCATTGTTCTTCAGATAGTCTCAAGAGGGTCTGGCAGCTGGACTAAGCAGAAATTCATCCTGATGGTAAAACAGTGATCAAGGGACTCTGGAATGGCTGCATATTTAGGGAATGTATTTCTACAAAGCATTCTGAATATATTTTATAACCAGGATAAATGTGCTGGCAATTGAAAACTGGAAGCCTGTTACTGGAAATTATTTTTGCAAACTGTACTTATCCAGTGGCAATAACACATTTTAACATCTGCTGTTACCTTGCTGAAGCGTATGGATTTAGCTGTTATCAGGAACTTAATAAACCCAGTGCCTCCATCAGCTGCCTTCCAAATCACTGTATCATATGAGGAATTCTTCAGGGAGTTGAAGCCATGGTGTGTCATAATGCATTTAGCAAATGACAAATGCAAACACATTGAAATATATATGCAGGGAAGGGAAAAATACATCTCCTGGGCTGAATATTTATTGGACTGTGAAAGCAGTCTAAAAATCAAATAAAGACCTAGAAAGTATCCGGTATAAAAAAAAAAAAAATCCCTGTCTATGAAAGCAGATGGACTAGATGATGGTTATAAAATATGTACAGAAATAGGCTAGACTCATCAATATACCCCAGCTGTTTTAATATGATGGTAAAAAGCAGCAATAACAGTTAAATCAAGCTTATGGCTGATTTGCATTATTTGACTGAGTCAAAGTATCTAAAGCAGGATAATAGTCCTAACAGTTTGTGTCTGTGTAAATAGTGGCTTGCTCCTTGTGTTGTATTGTCCATCACAAAAGTTCCAGAGTTTTGCTCTTTTATAAATTATGCCCAATACCAGCACCCAACACCATGCCCAACACCAGACTACCAGCAAACAAGTTTCACTTCATTCTTAAGCTGATCATTGCAGCTCTTATCGAAGCTGAGACCCAAAAGATTTTCCTGGATTTTGGACTTAGATGCATCCCATGGGTTCCCAAGTGCCACATTAAGACGAATCTTAGGATTTGTGTTTTGTTGTAAGGGCGTCTTGGTTCTCATGTTCTTGCATCCTAGTGCTGTCACTTGTTGTGCTGTTTCTTACATTTTTTTTTAGGTTAGAACTGTCTGTCTACTGTTTTCTTCACCTCTCCTATGCCTCATCAGCCATTTTTAATAGACATATCAATAACAAGCAGAGCTAATTTCATCCAGAGACTTTATCACATCCTCCATGGAGTGTTAGCTCTTGTTTTATATTTCTTCCACTTGCTTCAGCCTTCAATATAGTTTATGTTATCACTGAGTTACTTAAATGCAGCTAACATATTCTTCATTACAAAGTCATCTCCTCATGTCCTTGCTTGGCAGTTCTCTGCCTGGGCTCTTTTGCGGCCTGAAAACTATGTGAATGACAAAGATTCCTCCAACTGATTATACAAAGAGTGTTTGCAATACTTTTGAGGAATCTCATCTACAATAATTTTTACAAATAATTAATGGGTGATGTAGAATGCATGTGTTTTCACTTTCTGTCTTCCATTGCCTGTCTGTCTTGTATTAACTTCATACTTTGGCTTCCAAATCTTGAAAATCTAGCTGTGTACAGCAGAGTCTCTTTAGGACAGCTTTTAGGGCAGAGAGTCTACTCTCTTTTCTGTAAGGCCCTGAACGTACCTTATATCAGAACTGTATCATCTCTGCTCATTGCAGCAATTCTGATATCCTGCAGTTACAAAGAGACTACTTTGGAGGTCTTTTCAAGAGGGAAGGAAAGAGCGCTGTCCTCTAAACCTCGACCAGTTCAGTTGCTGTTTCCAGAACCAGTCCTGTTGGTTTGGAAGAGCGTCATCAGAGGAATAGAAAGTTCAAAGGGGAGAAAAAAATTGGCTCCAACCTGCTCAGTTTGCTCAGTGTGGTTGTGCTGGTCTCCCTTGGCACCTTCTGAATGATTCTGGGAGAAAAAAACTATGACACGTATGACCGTGCTGAAATATATATTAACCCAGGCAGAACAAATGGTTTTCATTATGAAAACTCCTAAAAAGTAAGAGGATACAAGTCTCCATATGAATTATAAAATAATGGCATATGTAATAATAAAAGTTTACTGCTATACTGCAAGGATAAGTGTGAAATAGTAGCTGTAGTGTACTATGCATGCATTAATAGGAGAAGACTGCAGCTATGGCTCTGAATACAAGCTAAAGTAGCTTTCAAATATTTACCAATGCTCATAGGTCGACGGTAGCATTTCATAAAAGTGTTGTGTTGTCCTTCTAAACAGAGCAAGTAACTGATTATCTTCTTCTCAACTTCAGTTCCCTGAAGAGCCACAGTTGCTGCTGATTTATGAAGACTGATTTCCTTTGTATAAGTAATTAGCAAACTGTTTCTAGATTACTGAATTTATACTTCTGGCAGTTTATATTTCCAAACATCAGTCTTTCCTTGAAAGATACCAATGTGTTGTAACTGTTTTAACTGACTGTAACTGTTGTAACTGATCTTTTACCCTTCCGATTCTTTCCCCCATCATGCTAATGGGGAATGAGTGAGCGGCTGTGTGGTGCTTAGTTGCTGGCTGGGGTTAAATCACAACAGAGATTTAGGATGTGTAGCAGGAAGAAGTCAAAAGTTTCAAGAGGCAGGTGCAATGCAAAGCTCTCTGTGCAATGTGTTAAATGCTGTAACGAACTTGAATCTACATTCATCTTTGCTACCTTTTAAGTTGAACTAGGCAAATGAACATGAAATCACCTGAAATTAATGCCTTTTTGAATATCCTTTTTCACCACTGTAATTTTTGGAAGTCACAGGCTTTAGCAAAGGAAATTGAATCCTATAAAGCATTAAAAAAAAAAAAAAAAGACAAAGAAAATAATTTTAATGAAACTTCTAGGAAGTTGTGATTAGTATCAAATCAAAGTCAAGTTTATCTACCAGAGATAGCAGGGAGGCAAAAAGATAGAGACCCTATCTCTTAGATATAGTGATAGATTTAATTTAGTTAGGAACAGACATTCTCAGCTTGGCAATGGGAATTAATGTCTGGGTGCAAAGAACTGTGTTGGGGAATGGTACTTTACATGAATGAGTAACAAAGGCTAGACCATAACTCTGTGCTTTGTACAAAAAGGAGTTTTGGGACAAGCTTTATTTTTCAGAAGATGCTCCAGGAAGCCAAATCTTTTGAAAACATGAACAAAGTATTTACCTACTCCTTCATATTGGGTTTCTGGGGGTCCACTTTAACATAGCTTACACAGCTAGCCAGCTGCTTAGAGCACCAAAGGTATGGGTGGAGACCTACTCCTCCCTTCACATTTCCTACTGCTAAATGTATAAGGTTACCACATTTCGCAGAAATGTCTGCAAGATTACACAACAGTTGCAGGAAGACAAACACTGTCACCTTACTCGCCGCTCGCTTTCGTCCCTTCACATTAACCTGTTAGAGGACACCAATAGTCACGAATATGAAGCCCACAAACTCACGAACCTGATGACCTTGTCCATCCTGAAGGTTATACTCTGTGGTATCATCAGGTCAGGCCCCGATCGAGTATGTCTCTGTTTCATGATTAATCACGTCATCTGACTTCTGAATGTTTGGCATCTGGGCTCGAGTGCTGATGCTTGTCGATGCTTTTGCAATAGGAAAGACCACAGGTCTGTCTCACACTTCTGTGCTTTCCCTAGTCAATGCTCACTCCAGACCTTCCCAGCACTGTCTGCATGTCTATGCACCAGTGCACATTTTTGTTCAGTGCAGGGAGACTTAGACCTGAAAGCACATTGATGTGACAAGTCCCGCTGTAATATTAGCACCAAAGACATGGATTTCAATATCAGCATATGCCAGGGAAAGACATAATTAATGAACTCCAAGTGAATCAGAGTTGCAGGTTTACCCAGCTGGTATAAAATATGTTGTGATCCTTTGTCATAGATCGTGAATCTACTAGCAATTTGATATGTCACCAGGTATGCTTAATTCAGAGTGACAAGTGGCTATTGTGAAGAGAATGATGCAGTACATGCCTGAGCAACTCTTTATCTAGAAAATAATACCTAGATTAGGTTAGAAATATAAATACTTTAATTCATGATACAGTTTGTTTATTCTCTGAAAGCATTGATATTTGAAGAGAAGGTTAAAATCAAACTAGAAGGTAAAATGCTTCAGTTAGTTACTTAAATACTAATAACATACAGTGGTTATTGTAGCAATAGGCACTGCTATCAATAAATGAACATTTTGCTAGAAACTGAGAAATCAAGCTCTGCTATTACACTTTTAAAAGCATTTCTGTGATTTAGGGATCAAAATATTTTTCTTTAAAGTTGCTGAAGCTCCAGAGTAATTTAGATGGTTTTGATAATTTGAGCATTCAAATTTGCATGTTGGGTCTCTTGGGCCACAGAGTCTGATTGTAGGCAAGCAAATAAAAGAATGTTGATCAAGTTGAACAAAGCTGAAAAAATTCACATCCATGGAAGAGCTTTTGACCAGATCAACAGACACCTAATTACTGTGAAAGATAGTGAGAAACAGAGTCCTAAAGATAAACATTTTTTTGTCACTCCTACTTACAGACTTTAAGGAAGGAGCTTGTATTATCCGTGCCTGATAAGAGTCAAAAAGAGCTATATTATACAGAATTATATGACAAAAAGCTAATGACAAGGTGGTGCGTATACTTTTACAGATATGGCAGAAATTTACTTTCCAGAAGCTTTTGATTAATCATATGATCAAATCATAATACATGTACACAGACAGTCAGTGACAGTCACTCAGCATTTCCCCTGTTCTTGACTCTCTATGCCTTGGCAAATATAATAAAGGTTTTTGATGCAACTATACAGTCAATGAAGATCGTAATTGGGAAGATCACAGTTAAGAATTTTACCAATGCCTTTATATTAACGAATTTATTTAATGAATGCACAAATGAATTGTTGAGTTGTTGGATAGTGTCCCAGATGCTTAAGAGAGATTTTTCAGGTCATCCAGTGGTTTCTGAATTTGAAGAATTTTGAATGTAAATAATTTATTAAATATCTCAAATTCCAAGGGAACAGGTATTTTTTCCATCTGTTTCATCTACACAATAAATGTAAATTAAAAAAAAGAAGGAAAAAGAATATAAAAATAACTATGTTGGAACATATCATTATTGATTTTTGCATATGTTGTGTTCCTATTCAGCGAAAAAATATTGCAACGAAAACCACTATTGACATCTACATGTTAAAAATATTCTTCTTGTCAAAGTTAGCAGCCCAAATAGCTTGTTACAGTGCTACATTTCACAAGGATATCATAGGTACTGCGTCTCAATACACTTTGACATTACGCTCAGTTGCAGAACCAATGTAGATGACCCCTTCCTTTCTTAAATATCTTGGACAAAATCCTGCTAATGTGTCTAATAAAAAGTGAGTTTCTCGCAAAAAATATTCTGTCCCATTCACCTGGATACAAATAATAAAATAAATATGACATAACATTGCTTTTCTTACTGTTTATTATTTATGCTGAAAATTCCCTCCTTCATAGATCAGCTTGATTATCTCTTTTTATCAATGGCGCTTGTAACTTTAGCATGAGAATGGTTGTGTGTATGCACATTTTGCATTTGGTGTGCAGATAATCATCCACTGAACTGATGAGGGAAGGAGGATGCTTACTTAGTTAGACTACTTGATTAACAGCCGGAACATATTGCCTCCACTTTCTGCTTTGTCTCAAGTTTTTAGTGTGACTTTTGTACAGTTTATTTTGTCTGCGCATGCCGTACTTCATCCTCTCAAATGGGAAGAGTGTGGCTTGATTTCTTTCACTCTTTTTATGTCTTGCCTATTTAAAATGTGATGTCTTGTTATAACATTAGCTGCAATGAAGCTCCAGTGTTCGTTTCTATTGCAAGGTAAATGACAAATATTGTTTATCTGCTGTGGGAAATATGGCATAAAATAATGAATTATGTACACTTTCAAACCACTGTACTGTAGCTACAACTATACTCTTATTTCACCTTTGTTCCCTCTTGCAAATGCTTAAAAAGGTTTACCTTGGAAATTGGCAGGATGAATAATATGAAGAATGGACTATTAGACAGAGCTTCAAATTAGGGATAGCACTAAGCATATTGAATTCTTTTCTTTCATACGAGCACATTAGTAAAGAGTCAATTATTAACTCTGCTACTTGATTTATTCCAACATTTTGAATGTATTAGAGGTCAATGTATTTAAGGGTTTTTTTTAATTATTATTTCAAGTGGAAATTAGGTTCTCAGAGGGTAAGTAGATTATAATAGATCCCAGCTCCTGAGCCCATGCACTGGTATGTCAGTAGGATTTATTATAACTCATACCTTCAGAGAATAAGAATTACGTGTAATTTTCTCCTTTAGTTAATGAGATTATATACTCAGTAGGTATTTTCAGTGTGATTTGATAGTGAATTCTTACTGAGAGATCCAGGCCTTAACTTTATCAGTATGGTTTCTTAATTTCTGATCACTTATTTTTGTACCTTTCCAATTTAAAGTCACATTCACAGTTTAGTATGCAAATTTATCATCAGGTTCAGTCATACTGCATCACTTATGAGAATATTAAGCTGTGCAGGTCCAGTGAAAGCTCATTGAACAGTTAAATGAGGGCAGAGAGTTTGCAAAATATGAGTTTTATTTAAGAGTTAAACAGGTGAATTATATTCCATAAAAGGGAAGGGAATGAGACCCCACCACTTGCACTGCTGGGACAGAAGCTCAACGTGTAAATGAACCTAACAGTATCTAGAATATGTTGTTACAGAATGTATTGTTTATTAAACCAGACTTTTGTAACCTTAAAGGATTTTTAATCTCCTGATTTCATGAAGGTGCTATGATGAAGAAAGATTAAAGTAATTTAATTTACGAACTGATCTACTAGTTACTTAAAAACTGAACTGATAAGATTATTTATTGAAATATCTGGATTCTTTTTTTCCTTAATTTAAGCAAACACAAACCAAAGTAGTTGCAGAATCTATTGTATCTATTGTCAGAAAATGATATGACTGTTCAGACACAAGAAGGGATCAGATTGTTCCTGTGTCTTGTTTCAGCATGAAGTGGTGAGAACACAACAGCAAAGAAAAATTATAATTAGGGTTTTTCCATCTGTAAATTGTGAAGCAATGTTACTTTTCCTTTGCCACAAGTCTGAAACGCATACTGTCCTTACTGCCATTGAGGACCCAAACAAAGTTGTTTTCTAACTTAGGTGCAAATAATTTTTTGATAGACAATGCCCTTCTGAGTGTAAGTGGTAAATATCATTTTGGTTATTTCTGGGAAGCAAAGAGTTTGTAAAAGATTTCTGGGTTCCTACTTAGGCAGGTCCTTGGAGTAGGGGATACAGAGAGAAGTAGAAAACTTCTGATAAAAAGACCCGTTCTTCAAGATGACCTCCATCGGAAACACTGAAGTGCTGATTTGTGTTTGTCTGGGGATGGTTTTTTTTGGAAAAGAGGCAGATCTTGAGGACATGAGTAGGAAATGGTTTAATTTAATTTTTTTTTTTTTTTTTTTCCTGGCTAATGAGTCCCCATGCAGACTTTGGTATTGTGACTTTCATAATCTCTGAACCACTCCTTCCAGTGCAAGTTTTTATTTTTGGTTTTTATATTTGTTTTTACTTTCAATGAGAGATTTTCTCTGACAGTTTTCCCAGATACAGACATATTATTAGAAAAATAATCAGTATATTCTTGCAGATGCATGTAGATTTCTACTGCCAGAAGAAGGTAAGAGCTAGAAATGTCTTCCCACTGGTTTATTTTGTCCTAATACCTGTTTGATCAGTCTCTAACAATCTTAGTGGTCCAATACACTAAAATATTGGAAGATTTCAAAATCTTCTACCTACTGATTGGTTTTAATGTATAAAGAAGAAATTGATTTTTCTTCACAATTATAAATGGTTTTCAGAACACTGAAAAGGCTGTTTTGAGAATCACTACATTATTAGAAATATTCTGATAATCCATAAGTGATTTTTTTGAAGTAAATATAGACCTGCAACATAACAGGGGTTTTTTTGGCTTTGATTAAGACAAAAATTCCAATATAAAAGTAAGAATCAGGCTTATCTATTTTCCTGAATCAGAACCTGAATTCAAGAGAAAAGTAAGTAAATTCATGCAAATGTATAGCAGAAAACAAATTCCTCACGATAGATTCCATTGAATTTGTTCTCTGGAGACAGCAGTCCCAGATTGTCTCAATTTAGTAAGAAATGAGATCTTTCTTTGGAATTTCTGATTATGCCTTTGCATTTTAACTTTAGCCCTAGAACAGAATTGCATGAAACCTTGGAATCTCAAAAGTTCACCTTCCTTATGAGATTAAATTATCATTATCCTACAGCTGCTTGAGGGAGTATACTTTTCTGTACCAAGAATTCTCTGGAGGGAAGAAGGAAATTTATTGGTTCTGACAGAATAGGTAGGTTTCTTGTTATGTTGGGTTCAAGGCCTACTAAAACTGTAGGCTAGATCCCCACCTAGTGCTATCTAGTATTAACTTCAAAGGAGAAAGAAATCTTAAATTGCATCAGGTAAGAATCTTTCTTCAGGGTAAGAGTAGTATCTTATAAGCATCCAAGACACTTCAATTTAAATATCGTAATGTCCTGCAAATGGAAATTTCATCATCTAAGTGGGAGCCTCAAAGGAAAATGCAGGTTGCTACTTGACAATTTTACAAATAATTTAGGTAATTATTTACTGCTGGAGAAGTTAATGTCAAGATTGTTTGGAGAATAAAGTGGTTTCTTGTGTTGTTAGCAGCTTGTGTCACAGCTGTCAACTCAAGCAAAGTGCTGGGGTGATGTTGGTGTTCTTATTACCAATACTTATTCTTTATTGAGATTGTCACTGCAAGTGGTGCATAGCAAATATAAGTCAAAGCAGGTTTTCCCTGGTAAGACTTGGAAGAACTCATTAGACAAATCCTGCCTGAACCAGAAATTCAAAAAGAGAAAGGAAAATGGAAAAAGAGAGAAAAGGCATAGTCTGTAAAATTTTTTTGTCCAGTCTAATTAGCATATATGGACAAGTGAAGAAGTTATATATGGGCCTGAATGGGAGCTGATATCTTCGCAGGTGATAAAGAGGAGAGATGAAGGAACAAAGATGATAAACCAGGATAGTGATGTTTCTTCACTGTGTCCTGAATTGACTGATGTGTTACAACATGATTTCCTCATTAGCTATAAATAAAAAAAAGGTGTTGCTTTAATTTATAGGCACAGAAAAAAAAAAAAAAACCAACCTACTTCCCCCTTATGTCTGATATAAAAAAGAATTAGAGCCAGAATTCATCTGCATATTGTGGTGATTTAGCTTTTTTATTGCTGTACTTTCTACAGATAATATTAAGACTGAGCTCTTGGATTCATCAGCTGAAAGCTTTTGGGAACAAAGTTCCCCAGAAGCATTGTTTGGGGTAATCATCAGACTCTATTATCAGAACTTTTTCATAATGAATTCCTGTGCCCCATATAATTTTGAGTTGATTTTCAGGGAGAAATTATTCTTGAAAAAGACTGTGAAATGAAAATCTTATTATTATTCTGAAATAATTTATGAATGATGGTGACTTTATTAAATAGACTCAATGCAAATTAACAAAACCCAAGTATTTTTGAACTTTTATGACTGCATAACGTCATGTATGTGCAATTCTCAAATAACTTTGCTTGTCATATTCCCTACGAAGATAAACGTTGTGTATAGAAGTAAGACAGGCCATCAGAACAACTACAATTATTAGCAGGATTTTTTATCCATGATCTTGGAAAAAAAATTGCCAGTCATTTAGAGTAGAATTACTTCTAACTGTATAGTGGTATGAAAATGTTGACTATTTGACTATTAGACTCCACTTCCCTCACAGAGGTGGGTAGATGCTGCCAGAATTCATGAAGTTTAGCAAAAGCAGATTTTTTAAGGGAGGGCTGGCCACAGCATATTTGAAGACGATTGTGAGTTTCCTTTCAAAAGGCCCCAGGGAAGCTCACAAAGGACTTTAAATAATTCACATGGCAAAAATGCATCCAGAGAGCTTAAAGTCAATAAAGCCTCTAGCTCTTTATAGTACTTTATGACTGAGTCCTAGTATATTAATTCAAGCTCTCAGAGGCAAAGACACCATATTCTCAATCTGCCTGGGTGCAAATGTGAGATACGATATCGGACTTAGCCCCAAGAGGGAGGACACAATAAACCCAAAGTCAGAAAGCTTAAATAAGAAGTGGGATTGGTTTCTTTAGCATAAATAACACTCTTTCTACCCTGCATTTCATGAGCCTACATTTCTGATGTGAATAATTTTGAGTAGAAAAAGTGTGATAGAGAAGAAATCTGTGTGGGATGGAAGATAAATTTAGGTCTGTAATGAGGGACAGTTTGAATTACGTGCCCAGTGTATCAGCTGTTAAAGACATTTTTTTTTGCTGCTCAAAATGCAGAAGTTTCAAAATGTTTTCCGCCCAACACTATTTCTTTCACTTTCTATGAATGTTGTGCATTTTTTAAGAAAAAATCTGCAAATAATGTAAAAAGCTTTCAGCAGAGCCCATGACTGGTTTCCTACAGCCTATATCAAGGGAAATGAAATCCAGCTCTGACCAAGCAGTTATTTTTATATTAAAAATATAACATTTCAACAGATGCAAAGAATGTACAAGACAGATTTGTTAACATAATTGAAAACAATTAGTCCTGTTTGGGTTAAAATTAATCTCCAATTTTGTTCATTTTAACAAACTTTTTCAAATTCACTAAGAAAAGATGCAACTTTCTGACTAATTTGAAATCTCATCGGAAGATATAGAGCCTGTTTATCTATGTTTTTCACCATTCTATCTGTACAGTCTAGCTAAGTTAGAAACACTGGATCACATAGTGATCCACATAGATCTAAACTATAGAACACATAGATCTAAAGTTTTTATGATACCACTGCTGATGTCAATCATCCAGTTATCACCAAATTTTAGGAGGAAAGGGCAAACCCCAAGACAGCACCAAGAGTTAGGGTGTGGAAAATGTGATCATTGTTTGTCATTTAGGTTACGGCTTTCTGTTAGAGAATTTCTTAACAGATTGTACTTGTTCGACAATAAGAGTGACTATTTCATGCTCATAGAATTCAGGTGAAGAAGCAAGAAAAATGGTGGCATGGTTAAATAAATAAAGGCCTTCAAGAAAGCAGGTTGGAATAAACTTCATATGCAGTTTTGGGGAAAATAACTCCTCTGCCTCAGTCTCCAAGTCTATAACAATAAGTTAATAATTATTCCACTTGCAGGGATGACTGGCTCAGGTTAACTGAAATTTTCAGGAGTGCAAAAGTCTTAGCTGAATCCTGTACAACCCTTGCTGTTAAAGTCCCAGGGTTATATGTGATACAATGAGCTCAGTTGTCTAAACAATATTGGTAAATAGCTCCGAGGAGGGTGTCTATACAAGTTAAAATTATTAATCTTTGAGAAATTTTCCCTTCATGTCTCTAAACCTTTTCTATTGCCTCCCACTTCTACATCTGTCAGCTTTTACAGTTACCCTGTGGTGTTCGGAAAAAAATGGTGATTTGACCCCTACCTTTCTTGGTTTGAGTCCTGGGCCCCCAAAAGGCCGCATCTTCTAGGCAGAAACATGCTATAGAGCCGTTCCCTTTTAAAGCCTGTCAGTGCTGTTTCTTAAGCAGCTGGGAATATTTGCTATCAAGTTAGCAAGGGAATATAGGCTCAAACCTGAGATGTCTAGTACAGAATCCAGTGTCCTACAGTGCGTAGCACTAAATATCCCAGAGAAAGAGACAAGAATTTCACATTAGGCAGAAGTGTAATGATCTGTGGTTTACATTATGTCTTCTGCTAATCTCTAACATTCAAAATCTGTATTAAAACTGAAGGATGGTGCTTAATAACCTTTCAGAACTTATTAGCATTAACTACTATAGCTCTACATATTTTTTGTAGTCTTACCGATGTCCAGTCTTTCTTTCAGTCTATTAAACTTTGTGATCTGGAAGTGGTTTTTGTTTGGCTGTCAGTAATGCTCTGGAATGTGATGCTGTGTGTTGATTAGAGCTGAAGTGTGCTACTCTTGTGCTTGCAGAAAGTGCCATACTTCATCCTTCAAATGACTGTTATCCACCACCCTCTTCATAATCCCTTTTCATAATTAAATAATACTCCCTTTTAATAATGGGAAAAATTCATACACTTTGCCCAAGGTTCCACTATCCTTGTCCTACATGCCAGTCCACACTGATGTGGGAGGGTAGGGAAGAGAAAGTCTGAGAACATGGAGTGTAATTTCTTTTAACTTCCCATTGAGCAGTGCCAGGAAGATGTTAGAAGCAAAAGAATTACGAATGCCAGAAGCCCCACAATCTTGTTCTTCTTCTGTCCTTAAACTTCAGTGTGAATGTAACATATTGATGGGTCAGGTCCTCAACTCAGCTGCCAACAGAGGGTATGAAAGCTGGGAGATGGCATGTTCAGAAGTTGTCACTGGAACTGAAAGACTCCTCTATCTGTTTGGCAGGTGAATTTGGAAAGCTCTGTCCATCCATCCACCCACCCACCCACCCATCCATTCAGATCTCCTTATGGTGTCAGCAGATGCTGAAGTGAGTCACAGCCTGTTTCTCCCTCCAAAGGCACAGTTGTGTTAATGAAGGATATGCAGAGAGCGCTTTTGGCAGAGAGGTCTTTAATGGTTGACATAGGCAAAACAGCCCGACTCAAAACAGAATAAAGTGCAGATATGACTAACAGAGTATCCATAACTGGCAATTGTCACAAAGGAGAGAATGGTAAGAGAAGTGGACAGGATTCGGTGTAAAGTTGGGAGGATATCAAGTAAATTTGTTCCCTTTTGGGAAGGAAGGCAA
Source organism: Mycteria americana (assembly GCF_035582795.1). Lineage (NCBI taxonomy): Eukaryota > Metazoa > Chordata > Aves > Ciconiiformes > Ciconiidae > Mycteria > Mycteria americana. The sequence goes on from NC_134368.1 coordinate 5,556,753, forward strand.
ACACCAAGACTCAGGGATCAGCAAAACTGCAGGACTGAAAACTGAGGCTACCTTTGGCTCCATCTATATTGGACTCACTGACACCGCATCTGGAGCTGTTCCTCAGAGTCTGGAAAGCTTGAATGATCTGGGTAGAAAGATGAAAGTTAAAAGTCTCCAGGCTATCCATGAATTTCCCAGAAAACCTACTATCCTGCAGTATGGGGAGGAAAGGAGCCAGGTGATACCAAAATGAAGTGTTTAAATGGCACCTAACTGATAGTTTTGACCAAGGAATATTGGGTCAAGTATAGGGAGAGTAGGTTTTATGAATGTGGTGGCCTTCATCTAAATCTTTTCATAGTCAAGAGTCCTTTAAACAAACAAGAGAGAGAAGGCTAAAAATGGGCCAGTCGTGTCTGAATACCCAGGCATGAAATCTGAGCTGGAAATCCTTTACGTCTGACAAAGTCAAACCCCAAATTGCCTATTAAGAACAAGTATGTAAGCACTGTTGCCAACACCGTACACAGAAAGGAAATGTGATGGAGCTGATGATTCTCAAGCATCAGAATGCAAGGAGAATTTCTGGGGTCAATATCAGATGCTTGTAATTGGAGACCACTGAGAATTACAGGACTCTAAATACTGATTCATTAAAGTTGTATGTAATGAAATTGCTGGGCAGGAATTTATTATAGACTACCTAATCTCTCTAAAGAACGACCTAAACTACATCAAAAATTGTGTTATACTGAGCAATTTTAGCTGAGGAATATTAATTAGACGTTGCAGCAAAACCCACTTAATTCTCAAAACATCAGAAATACAGAGAAGTCCTGTAGCAAGGGATAATTTTTATATTCTCAGTAAAAAGTTAATCACTAATTTAAAATACAGCAGCTCTGCAACTAACCCATGATTATTGCCTGGTCAGGCTTGTTTTGTGCAAAGAATTTGCGTCCAACAACAAAATGTGGGAATGCTACAAATGAAATCAAAGGAAGCGGTGAACTACAGCAGGCATTAGCATTAAAAAGCTATGAAACAGGACATTTTAAAACCAGATTTGCCTTCCCCCAAGTCTGGGGATAATAGGAAGGGGAGGATTGCTTGCACTTGTTTAGAAAGTAAAGAGGAGATCACTGCTGATGCAGAAGGTGAGGCAGCAGCTTCTATCAAATGCAAATGGACTGCAAATGATGATGGCAAGTGCAGAGACAGGCTGTTGCTCTGTTTGGGAAGAAGTAGTCTACCTGTCCAGGCATAGCTTCAGAGGTGGAAGTGGGAAAACAGACGTCACTGCTTATGTAGGTAGAGTGGATAGCTGCTCATTAATGTCGGAGGCATATACTGATACCCCCCTAAATAGTGTGAGGAAGAAAAATAGACCGCTGTTCCCTTGTCATGTGTCAGCTGCAAGCTATTTATCCCTGCTGCAAAAGATGATGGAGCTTTCTCTGGTCTTGTAGATGGAATAGAAAACTTGCAAACCCTAATAAATTAGCAAACCAAGGTAAGATATCATAAGCATTAAAGGATTTAGCCAAGGGATCCTCTGAATCATGAATGTATGTTAGTAACCAAGTTTGGATTCCACAGTTTGGAGGATTACTAATTTCAATATTGAAAAGGGCTAAAATGAATTAAGTGGGGAAATATATTGTTGATCAATCGGTTGATTTATTCTAGAGAAAGTAACATAACTAGTAAAATATGGAAGCAGACTCCAGCAGCAAAGGGTTAGAAGAAAAAACCCATGAGATTAATGTCAGCATAGCTTCAAAGAAAGAATTTTTTGTAAAACAAGAGCATGTTTTCTTTGACAGAATTTCAGGCCTAGCTGAAAAGGTCTGTTTGTGATAGAGAAACTTTGGTTTTCTCTAAAAAATTTGACATATAACTGTCTGACATTTGAATAAAAGAAACTTTCCATACATAGAATGAACAAAGAACATTAGGTGGATTAATAACTTTATAACAGACAGATCTCAAATTAAGTTCTTAATGGGGAGATGTCATTAAAGAAATTGTGTCTTATGGGTTCCAGTCCTATATCCAATGACCTATATCTTGTCAAATCATAAGTACAGCAGACAGATTGCTGGGATATAAATAATGTTGGCATGATCTGAGATTCCTGGGAAAATTGTCATAATTCACCAAAAATATATTCTGATATATTTGGGATACAGTGATGCATTTGGGAATACAGAACTCAGTTTTTCCTGCAGGATAGGGGAGTCTCCTGGAGCGCAGGGACCTAGAGAAGATTTAAGATTTCTCCCAGTCAGTCATCTCAGTTTTCATTCACTTACATTTCGACAACAGACTGCAACAGCTTTCCTATTCTGTTTTGTTTTGTTTTGTTTGTTTCCTTTTGGTTTGATTTGTTACTCAGGAGAAGTTTTCAGTCATCAATGAGCTCTTGAGACCTTGGGGTTTGTATTTAACTGTCCAGGCAACGTTTTAAACAGCTTTTGTGCATTGGATATTTACAGTGTCTTAGCATTGACTATTTCTCAAAAGGAACTTCTTTTCAAAATTAGTTCTCCCCCATTCTATTCTGTTGTGCTTTGTGGTATTTCATTAAATTAGTTATTTGTGTGTAAGAGAGAGGAAGGGAAGATTGTCTTGAAAATATTTTACAGCTAAAGAGAAGCCCCACTGAATTATTTTCCTGTGTTACTCTTTATGCAAAATGGGGCTGATGAAGCAACAGCAATTTGGCAACCTGTTATAGCAGTCTATATGAACCACATTGAAATAATGACCAGTCAAATTGCATGAGTTGTGCCTTTCTTTCCACAGGCAGGTGACTGCATTATTCCCTACCATGCATAAATAATAACCTACATACTCATTCAAAATAAAAAGAAAAAAAAAAAAAAGAAAAGAAAAAGAAAGCCTATATGTCGTGCAAGGAGAAATAATTCTGACTGTCAGAAAAATCAAACAGGAGATCCCAAGCATAGCTAAATCCTAGGCAGATGTGAGAGCTGTTTGGCTGGCAGGTGAGCTTGACTCATATCTACTTCCTAATGGAAATGGTATTTATACTCCATCAGTCCCTTCAGGTGTTCTGGTAGACTTATTCCAATTATTCTACCATTATAATAAATTTGGTGAAATCCTATTGTATCCCTCTTTCTTGCTGAGAGATGTAGAATGGAATAGTTATTGCTGAATGGTGAGCTACCAACTGGATCTCTATTATAGTTAGAAGGAATGTTTTTTTCTGTCTTCCTATATTTGTCCATTAAGGCTGAGAGATTCAAAGGAATACAACAGTTAGCTATTCAGCTTGCAAACCTGTGGGAGTGAAATGGGAACATTTATGCTTTTAAAGATTTGTCTTTTTAGGATATCTAAATGGATATCCCAATGGGAACATTATTACTAAGATATCCTGAAAAGACAAGACCCTCCAAAGGTGTTTTACTGTTATAACCTGCCAACACCGCTTTTAATTGCTTCTGTTCAGTCTTATGCTGAAGGTCATCCAGTGAAACCACATCAAAACCTATGAATACGGCTATTCTTTAAGCCTGTGCATTTGCTCAAAACATCTAATAAAGCAATGCTGCTCTCATGCGGGCACAAATATGAAGCACCTTTATTGATTGTAAGTGCTCCAAATTTAAACTTGGACAACTAATTCTCATTTCACTAATACTAGAACAATACAGGCCAGATTCTTATTTTAAATTCTCTGGGTTTGAGGGATTTATTTTTTTTTTGGTTGATTTCAGTGGTGGTGATTAACCTTGCACAGGAGGTAACAGGTATCAATACTGGAACAGAACCAATAAAAATCAGTGGAGCTTTGATTTCAAACCAGCATTAGGCACTGATACTATCAGGTCTGTGAACACAGAAGCTATAACACACTCATTAAAAGAAAGAAAGAAAGAACGAAAGAAAGAAAGCTTCTAAAAAGCCTCAAATGTTTGTTGATGTTTATGAAAGAAACTGAAGAGGGGGAAGCTTCAATATTGTGTACAATTTCACCTGATTTTGCCAATACCTTTGAGTTTAATTCAGTGTTTAGCTCTATTTCTTTGACAGTGCAATCCTGTAGAAAATGATGAGATTGCAACAGGTAAAATTGGAGGTACAGAGCAATCAGTTTTTATCCTCTTCCCATCTTTCAAAATGACCAGTGTCAACCTACTGCAAATGTCTGCTACTCAATGCAGAATGCGAATTAAGGATGCTGACTTATCTTTTCCTAACTATATCTTTATTCAAAACATGCAAAACAGTGGTAATTAGTCTGGCTATATAAAAGCAACAGTCTCCAACTGGTTTAGTTACAGCTCCGTTTATTCCCTATACAAAGATCCCCTTCTTGCCTTGTTTTTAGTGTATACATGTGCATATGTGTGGTTTTGCTTCCAAATAATTGTTCTAATAGCAGAAATGTTCAGTCCAGTAATTCCCAGAGAAGATTATTTCCATTCCCTAGTGTACACAGCTCTGTATGTACTGCCCAAGCATGGGAATGTGTCTGTGTGGCTGTACATATGTTTAAGGGGATGTTTAGCTTTTTGCCTTTTTTTTTTAAAGGACCTGAAATTATCTTGTTTAGGGATACTGTGCTGGTTCAGTTTTGTATTCAGCTTCTTGCCAGAGGCAGCTCAGGGCTGGAAGCTGTTTCTGAATACTTTCCCTGAGCATCCTGACTAATTTCAACAGCCATGAGTAAGTGTGAGGACTGAACATGCGGAGGAAAGCTTTCTTCCTCCCTTCTCCTCATGCTGTAAGGCTGGGGCGATAGTGAGAGCCTTTTTATATTTATCCTTTAGAAAATTAAGTGGTGGATGTGCCTGACCCAGCTATACAGCTGATGGGTATGGCAGTCTGAGAGGCAAAGATGCTCTCTAAGAATGGTACAGCAGCTCTCCTGGTGTCAGAGACTGGGCTACAACTGGGGAAGGGAAGATGAAAGTTAGAGCAAACTAAGAGAGTAGAAGGTGCATAAAGGACAGAGATAGAATATGAAAAGCAAGATGAATTGGTTTTCCTATAACCTCAGTCAACCTCTGGAGGTGATTCGCCATCGATGTCTCCATTGACATATCTACATTAATGATCAGGCTTCCAGGTTAGACAGTTCAAGTTGTTGCCTCAGGCAGATGGACCATGGGTATTTGAGTTTCTAGGTGAAACCCTCTGCTAATGTCTCTATTGCCTTCCACATTGCTAACTAGGAGGCAGCAGGAATTGCAACTCTTCTCTCCCTGAATGAGGGGAAGTGATATGAAGGTGCAGCAGCCCAAGGAGCATGGTGGGGTCAGCTGAAAGTCTAGGCACATGGTGCCACTTTTCCACCTGCAGTTGCCCAAAAGCCACACTGGCTTTTGAGGATCAGTATCTTTTGAGGATTAGTATCCTTTGAGGATACTGATGATAAATTCAAGAGATTTGGCAAAGTGGCTGTAGTGACTCATACTCCCACCACCACACCTAATGAGAGTCTTTATCGCAATCACTTAACATTTTAGGGTTATTTTTAATGGAGGTTTGGCAGTCGGTATTTGGTAGTCCGCAAGCCTTTCATTGTTAACTGCTCTTTTATACTATTAGACATTTTTTTAAACCATCAGATGTGACATTCCTTCATCTTTTCCTCCAGGTTTGTTGCCTGAACTTGACATTTTGGTTGAACTTTGCTTTTTTTACTCCAGTTCTCCCTACAAAAAAATCAGTTCAGAACAGTTTTAATGTTATTATTATTCACTGTATGCCAGGTGCTATATTAACTCTAGCTTCTGGCACCATCCTGCTTTTATAGAGCCCTTTTGGTCACCTATCTACGACTACAGTTTAATTGGTTTCCAGCTCACTGCACATCTCTCACTCACATGCACGCACACACAGGCACTGACACACGCACAGCACTTCCCTCCCTACTCAGAATGCAGACTGAACATAAGAAATCAAAGCCTGCAGCAAGGCTGAGCCTGTTAGAAACCAGTGGGCCTGGTACTGATGGGTATATTGATTTTCTACAACTTCCAGGGAGGTAACAACAAACATTTTATCATCGACTGTACTGTGTGTTCTTCTTAAGTTACTTCTGTACGCTGCAGTCCAGATAGGCTCTTTGCTCAGCGTGGTACTGCATACTGTGTTTTCATATTTGAAATTCAGTATCTTACCTGGAGTCTGAAGAGTAATGTCTGCTTCTGCTGGAAATGCAACGCAGAGTTTGTAAAATACATTTTTCACGGATCTTACTTGGAATCCACTGTTGTACTACATGATTTTATTTATAATCTTTATTGTAGTTATCCTCAGAATTTATGTGACGTAGAACATCACCTTTATTCTCCAATTTACGGTTAAAAAACAAAGGCCTATATCTTCAAAGTTACACAAGTACCTAATTCCAATGGGAAAGCCCATTTAGCTTTGAGATCTGGGATTAAATGGTATCTTCAAGGGCAAAATAGTAGCCTGTAGCTATAAGCTTAAAGCTATCGCTAACAAGCCTTATTTTGAGTTTTCTGTCTTGACAGTGTCTTAAAGATGCATTTCTACAGAACAGATAATTTCTAAAAATTTTACCTTAAAATCGTTTATGTCATTACACTCCTAAATTTTCTCACATACGTTGGGTCCTCACCCTGTTATCGCTGAAATGCGTTTTAATGTTAGAAGCAAGGAATTGGAAGAGAGGCTACACGAAGGCTGCTTTGTTCCTTTGCAGTACTATCATTTTGCCTAAGCCCCTGCAGTGTCTCCCTTTCTCATTCCCCTCCGTGTGTAAACACTTCTGGTGATTGTACAGCTCAGCACTTCCCTCTCTTGTTGCTCATCTTATCTTATATTTATGTGTCCTGGGGCTAAAACTGTGACTAACCATTCCATAGTGAGATTTCTATATTATTCTGCAGGCCCTGGTCACTGGTCTATCATACCTTCAGACATGCTGTTCCTTTTGTGATGCCATGGCTGGGGATATTCACAGGTGACTGTTCCTGCCTGGGTCTGAGCATGTAGAAGCTTGCAGGTTGCTTCTTCTAGTTGCACTCAGTCCTTTCTTTCAAGGTCATGACTTTTTCCTTTCTAAACCAATAAATCACATCTGGAGCGTTTTGAGTTTGCTCAGTACTATTCCTCTATCATCTTGGCTCCCAGAGTACCTTTGATTTAGTGGAAGTGCAAGCATATTTTATGATCCTGGGAGATATGTGTGCTGGTTTTGGGATAGAGTTAATTTTCTTCATAGCAGCTAGTATGGGGCCGTGTTTCGGATTTGTGCTGGAAACAGTGTTGATAACACAGGGGATGTTTTCCTTACTGCTGAGCAGTGCTGACACACAGTCAAGGCCTTTTCTGCTCCTCACCCCACCCCACCAGCGAGGAGGCTGGGGGTGCACAAGAAGTTGGGAGGGGACACGGCTGGGACAGCTGACCCCAACTGACCAAAGGGCTATTCCATACCGTATGATGTCATGCTCAGCATACAAAGCTGGGGAAGAAGAAGGAAGGGGAGGGACAGACATTGGGAATGATGGCGTTTGTCTTCCCAAGTAACTGTTACGCGTGATGGAGCCCTGCTTTCCTGGAGATGGCTGAACACCTGCCTGCCCATGGGAAGGGGTGAATGAATTCCTTGCTTTGCTTTGCTTGCGTGTGCACGGCTTTTGCTTTACCTATTAAACGGTCTTTATCTCAACCCAGGAGTTTTCATCCTTTTACTCTTCTGAGTCTCTCCCCCATCCCACCGGGAGGAGTGAGTGAGTAGCTGTGTGGTGCTTAGTTGCCAGCTGGGGTTAAACCACGACAATATGCTAGTCACAGCTTCGCTGGCAGCACATCTCCCAGTCCAGACAGCTCGACGGCTGGGGTTTGGAGTGGGGAGCAATGTACCGCTTCTCCAGAATGAGCCTTTATTCCCTCGAAAAAGGTACAACCAACAGCTGTTAAATCTCAATGGTGAGAACCTCAGTATTGTTTGAAAGGCTCTAATGCTAGGGCTGAAAAACACTGTCAATACCCTTTCTCCCCTATTTTGCATGGTTTTGAATCCTGTTCCTGCTCTGCCTCAAAATGGTGCTGAACATGACTTAAAGCTCCTTGGATCAGGTACCTTTTCTTACATGCTGGCAAAATATCAGACCATAGGGATTTGGTTTCTTTGTTGTTATTTTTGTGCGTGTGTGTAATATTGGTTTTTAATTGGGAAGATAAGCTAGGCTGAGCAGAAGCTGCAGGACAGGTAGGCTTTTCCTTCTTGTACATTTCTTGCACAGATGCATGGAATTTCTGTCTGCTGCTTTCATATTTGGCTTAGCAAATTCGGAATATAACTATAAGCCCTAACTTTCTCAGTTATTGAGATGGGTGGGTCAGCACTCATAACCATTTTTAATGGGGCAACTGAATCAAATATGGGTGATCTGAAATTGGTAACAAGAGATATTGTAGGTATTGGCCTATATCTGCAGTGAATACACCCAAGGACATGGGAAAAAAAGCACCAAGTTTTCTTGTTTATGTCCAGTTTTCTTTCTGCTGGAAGATAAGACATTTCTTCAGATATATGTAGAGGAGAAGGTGGCACCATACAAATAACAAATAATTCAGCTTCTTCCTCCTAGAGCGCAGTTTGGGGCAATTTGTAGGGGGAAGATAGTTGAACTCAGTAGCACAGAAGTTTAGGGAGTTTAGCCTTCCAATTTTATATCACTTAAGCATGCAGACTCCCTTTTCCTTTCATGCAGGGGCAGTCACAAGATGGCTGATTCAGGAAAGTGATGGTCTAATCTAGATAATCACTGGATTCCAGTCAAAGGATGTGTGGGTTAAAGGAGGACGATTGTTTCTGCCAAGTACTTGATCAGGAAACAGTAACAATTAAAAATAAATGCTTTACTTTTGCAAGCCAAATATTAGCACATTTATTACTTTCCAAAACTATTATGAAAAGGCTGCAATAATTGTTATTAATCAATCCATTAAAAGTAATGGGGCATGATACCTATTACCTTAATAATGAGTTTCAGTGTCAGAGAGTCTATCCATATTGCTTTTATGTGTTGAAGTCCACATCCTTGTTTAGCAATAGTCTAGGCTGGAAATGAAATCCTTTGCCAGGAGATGAATTCATTCTGAGAGGTGACTGCATTAGCCCTGATTTATTTTAATAAACACATGGAACAATAGCTGAGAACAAACATTTTTTGTAGCAAATGTAATTACCCAGCAGAGTTTGTCACAAAGAGTAGTTGCTTTTCATTTAAGGCAAAGTGAAAACACCAAGGAAATTTTCATGATGGATTTTTTAAAGGTCAGGGCGTCTGTTCTCCCAGCCATGCATGTAAATACAGAGAAGCCAGAAGAGGAGAGATGGCCAATACATTGTGTTACTGCTCAGGGACACCCAAATCCTTGCTCTATGCCATGGTGTGGGGGTGCTTCCGGCTTCTCTTTTTCTCAATCATTTCTTCATCCGTAAAGCCAGGGAAGGTGGGCACTTTCCTATATCACTGACATAGTGTGAGGTTTATTTCATTAACACCCATTATGAGATCTCAGACACTGATGCGGAACAAGGGGCATATAAGAATGTGGACAGACCATTCCGCAGAGCTGTTGTTTTCCAAGTGCAAATTTTCCTCTCTCCAACAGTTGATGAACGCACATTTCCTCTCCTTTAAATGTTTTCAGGGTAATAAAGCTAGACAGTCAGTTGCTGTCAACTGTGATGCAACAGAAGTTTTCTGAGCATTCTGTAAGGTTGTTTTAAGGAGTATTTCTGGGTTTAGAAGTGCTATTAAACAGGCGACTAACATTCTACCAGGTGATATATGAAAGATAGTCTTTCATAACCATGGCAGGATGAAATTATGATCTCTGACAGGACATGCAAAGCCTGCAGGTGTTACAGTTAACTCGTGAACTCTTTTTTAGGATAATGGACTTGTGCCTTGTAACTTCAGGAAGTAGAGTCTGATAAGAAGATACCTCGAACAGCTAATGCTACTGTTGCAATTATGCACAGGTTTTGTACAGGTCCTGAAGTAAAGAACTGAGAGACCTAGTTTGTTTTTTCCTTAAGCAAACTGTTTATTCAACCTTACTAAGACCTACTTTTATCTTTTTACTTTCACTTCTGTCTCAACCAACACCCACTAATGAGCTACAAGCATCAATTCCATTGATGTATGATTAGGAGTTTTCACGTTAATATGAAATACAAGGTTCAGTATATAGAAAAAACTTCACAAAGAGATTTACTCATTGTCTGTCCAAGTGGGGGAGAGCTGTTAATATTTTTCTAATGTCTACTCAAGTGCAAGAGATAGCACCTATTTTTCTGAAGGGCCGTTATCATTTCCAAGGCAGTAAGGGCAGTCAATACCTGGAAGAAGGAGTGCTGAAATTACCTCCTAAATAAATTAAGGATCAATAAAGTTTGGTGGGAGGAAGGAGGATTTTAATCTAAATGGAACCCCAGGGAGATTTAAGAAAAGGATTGAACATAAAAACTAGCACACTTTGCCAAGAAAAGCCTGTTTCCTCTTATAGCAACCCGAGCACACAGAATGGTCAAGAGAACATGTCACTGGCCATGGGAGTAAAGCAAACATCGACAATACATCAGATAGACACAAAGAGGGAAAGAGAGAGCTTTTGTATTTGACCTTAAGATAATTAGACTAAGCATTCTTAGTTCTCTTAATTTTCTTTTGCCTCCTCCCCACCATATCTCCTACCCCTGTCTTCATAAACCTTTGTTGCTGTGCTTTTGGTTTGATGCTGGAGGTAAATTGTAATTGCTTTCACCAAAAATGGCTCCAGTCGGGTCATAAATGGAGATTTTTATGGTCAGGAAAAGGATGGGTTTCCTCTCTCACACAAAGGCCAGCACCCTGGCCCCTTCTAGAGGTTGCCCACCTAACCCATGCTGGTTAGAAAGAGACTTAGCACAGCAGCCGAAGGTTGATATGTCTTCCTGGGACCAGCATTATAACAAAAAAAAGCTTTCTGGGTTTGAGAACACATTAGAGAACACGGTTCTGACATATAGATCTTAATTGAGTCCAACATCTCATGGGAAAATTGAAACGCAGAGAACATAAATATATATTCTCAGACACCTCTGCAGAGTGAAAGGCCTTGAAATTATAGACCTTTGTTTTGTGGATAAAGTGGTCAAAATCAGTAGGAATATTGCTGAGGTAGGTGAAAACATAAAAGATACAAACAAGTCACTAGAGAAAAACTGAACTTCATATATTTTGTGCCCATACTCTAAGTCTACCCATTTTATGAAGCTGTGGGATTAATAAAGTGATTTACAGAAATCCTTGAATAAATATAATCTAATTTAAAAATTGAGCATAAATTTACCAGTATTTGGAATGAACTTGAGCATGTACATGCTTTAATGAACTTGTATTATGCATACATACTTTCTTGAATTTGACATTTTAAATTGCATCTATTAAAGCAAAAATCTAAGACAGGGTGGTTTTTTTTTTATACTTAAAGTCACAATCACTTTCCTTGCTAGGTTTCTGTCAAATCATTTAATTTTCCATATTTTAAAGTGTCTAAATTAAGAAAATAGTATCTTGAACGTTCAGATTTTTCTTCTTTTCTGCAAAAAGAATGTTTCATTTAGAAACTTTTTTTCATAGCTAACCAATAGTTAAGAATGCGCTTATTACTGAATAGCAGCTGGAACTGTGTTGGTAACAGATTTTTCTAATGTTAATTTAATTGACTAATGAGTGTTGTTGTTTTTTTTTTTAATTTTAGATTAACCTATTTAAGCAGAATATTAATCTTTAAATAAACATTTTCTTAGGTCATTTGAAAAATTCATTTTACTTGTTCATTTTAACAAAAACCTAATACTTTGTACTCAGATAAAAACTGAGACAAAAACATGTGAAGATAGAGAAATGGCACTGTTGGATTAAAAAGTCAAGAATTCAACTTCCGAAAGGCAATGAAAAAATGATTTTAACTAAGCAGTTCAATTAATTTCAGATTTCAATTAATCCAAACTTCAATTTTCTCATGAGAGCCTTGACCAGAAATGTATACCCAACTTTATCAGATATTTCTCTTAATTCTTTAATTTTATCCTTTAATTGGTCTAGAGAGGGTACAGGTGTCCAAAGCAAAACAGATTATGTTACAAAGAAAGCATCTTTATAGTCAAAGGAAGAGAAATCACATTTTGCAAATGTAACAGCATTTATTTGGGCAAGCCTCCATAGCTTCCCATCAAGAAAATTCAAGAAATTAAAAGGGGTGTTAGCAGATCAAAGGCAGTAATTCTTGTATAGGCTGCATAGAGGAGAAAATCTGCAATACCAGTGAGTTAAACAATCCTACAAATTTCTACTAATACTCTTATTTAAGTACTTTGATTGAGCCAATGGAATGGTGGCATAGGGACATAAATTCTAAGGACCAATTTCAGTCATTCTGGAAAACCAGAACCTAACTAAAGGAGACTTCTTTTCGTATCTTTATGTAAGGCTGACCTTAACACTAAATTGTGGATTTCATGAGGCTAGTAAGTACATTTTCTTGAATGATTCTCCTCAACATACAAGTAAAAATTCTATTGCTCCTTTTGCAAAGAATCTGTAAAATGGAAGGAGGAACCCTCAGATCATCTATGTCTAAGTAACAAAGGTGTATCTTTCTTTTTTTTTTCACACAGTTCTGTATAACACAAAAATCATATAGTCAAAAATAATCACTCTTGACTTCACACTTACAAATATTCTGATGGGATGCTAAGATTTCTACCAAACATTTTCCTATCAGAAATTACAAGTATTGCCAAAAGTATTCAAAATGAAAAATTTACTATTAGGTTACAGTATCAGACATCGTTATTTTTACCAGAACATTTCCATCCCATACAAAACTAACACAGAAGTTGCATTAAATCTCTTTCTTCCAGCTTCCAGTTATATATCAAGCTGTTCTTCGGTTTAAAAAAGTAGAGGACGAAGATATTGTTTCTGCAATCTGAAACTGTCACTTTTCTGGCAGGTTATGATGAATTAGTATAGTATAATTTAATGTAGTATAGTATTTGTTTTAGCACAGCATGTGATTTTTCATCTGTTCTTCTGACATTCTTACAGTCCCTGGTCTCACGAAAAGCAGGAAGGGTAGATTCTCAAAGGAAGTCAGGTATCTTAATGTATAGATATATATATTTAAGCAATATATAAATAGGAACTTCACTGTGTGTTCAAGTACCACAACAAATCAGGTGCTTTATTCCCAATGAAAGCAAATGGGGGAACAGCTTAAAATTTTGCACGTTGTTGAGTATTTATTGTTTTATATAGTGTTTGTATACTTTTGGCAAGGAAGGGGAAAAAGCAGCACATTGTAACGTGTTTCTGTAGCTTAGTGGTTAATGTAGGATGAGTATACAGGAGTTCGAGGCTGTGCCCTGAGGGTTTTGCACATAGTTAGGATGGGTGATTGATGTCTAAAATGCACAGACAGCTTATGGAGTGTGAACGGCAACATGGAAATCCCCTGTCCAAAGGCAGTTCTACAATCGTGGAGTTTAAGAATCTGGATGGCGTTTGCAAACTGTTGGATTTGTCTCTCTCTTCTCCCTTCTTTCTTTTCTCCTTTTTGGCCTAGGGGTAGTAGCTGTCCTATTCAAAATAGATTATTCCATCTCATTCCATCTCCATTCCATTTTTCCATAGTGCCAGTCACCTCTGAGCTGGTGATTGGAGTCCTCTCCCAGGGGGAGAGAGCTGGAGTTCTGAGTCTCCGAGTCTCCGACCGGCAGTGGAAGAAACAGGATGCAGCGCTCTCATGTTATGGTCATGACCAGAGAGCAGTCTGAGCACTGAGGACAAGATGACCTCCAGAGGTCCCTTTCAACCTCAGTCATTCTGTGATTCCTTGGAAAGGAAAGAGACATCCATGTCCTGCACTTGGATTTGGACATAAGCATTGTAGGTATCTTTCAGAAAAGCTGATAGGGTTTTGAATCTTCAGTGAATGGAAATGGCAGATTAGGTTCTGCCTCAAATACTGCTTTTCTCCAGGACTTGTTTCTCTTCAGCTCTCCTTCCCTGTTTGCTGTCTTAGAAAGGTTTTCCGATGGTCCTTCATCTCCTTTCCTTGTAAAAGAAAGCTAGCTATCGTTGATTCCTCTACACGGACTAGAATGTAGGTGTTATAATACTGAATATTCATACTAAGGGTGCCCAATTTCTTATACTCACTCCCTAAGCATCCACCGTTGCACACCATTGCAAACAGCGTAATAATCTGTTTGTACCTTTGGTCTGACATGTCATGGACTCCCTTATTTTCTCACTACTTGTAATACTTCATGTCTTTTTGTACACTTGAGTTCTAGTTTAGGATGCCCCCAAAATGAGAACTTCTTAGTATGAGTAGGGAGGAGAAAGATAGTGTCTACCCTAAATATTGGAAATATGATCTTGTGAATCTTCTAAGTGAAATTAAAAAATGATAGAACTAAAACCTGTTTGATTTTGAATTGACGTGTCAGATACATTGGAAGTCTAATGACATATCTGCATTTCCCTTTAGAAATGGCCCATGAGAAATAAGATAAACTAGGAGTAATCACTTCATTAATATTAAGCCAACATAATGATTATAAGCAACCCAGCTTTGAAATCAAAGGTAGTTAATAAAAAAGTTATTTAAAGTAAAATGGTGGTAACTATTGATGGGCCATTTTTTAATTATGCATGATGAAGAAAGAATTAAGCTTCATAATGTCATGGTCTGGTTTTCCGATGAGGACTAGCTGCTCTGTTGTCTGCTATTTAAAAAACACAGTGTGATCAAGAAGAAATAGTGACTAATACAACCGATAGGTCCTCTAACCCAGAATGAAAATATGATACAGGACAAATGTTGGTCTCTGAAGTACAAGGCATTTCAAACAGATGTTAGGTCATTTTACTTCTATTCCTGTAATTCTAATTCCTACTCACTTTGGGTCAATGATAAGTCAAAATAAATGTTGACTGTTCTGCAGCTTTCCATACAGAGACTCAGAATTTAATACAAGTTCTAGTGAAGAAACCTTTATGCATCAAAGCAGCACAGTTAGGGTTGGCATTAATTTCTGTCACAAGTCTTCTGCCACAAGGCTGTTTCTTGAAGATGGAAACTGAAGGAGGTGGCAATACAAAATTGACAATATTGTTTTGTGGTATTCCCTCCCATCCATTATAAACTTCTGTAGAGGATGGAGAAAAAAAAAAGGTTAGATATGGTTATCCTTTTCCAAAATACTTTATTCTTTTGAAGGATCAAAATTAAAATCATCCTGTAAACCCAGATCAATTTGGTTTCCAGTTATATATTTCTGAGGTGAATAATAAAGGAGTTCCAACTTACAGAAAAGATAAAGGTGTTGCTTGCTTTGTTCCTAAATGTAACAAAAGAG
Source organism: Mycteria americana (assembly GCF_035582795.1). Classification (NCBI taxonomy): domain Eukaryota; kingdom Metazoa; phylum Chordata; class Aves; order Ciconiiformes; family Ciconiidae; genus Mycteria; species Mycteria americana. Next base: position 5,572,180 of record NC_134368.1, read on the forward strand.
GCAGTTATGTATAAAATGCCAACTTTGAGAAGCAGAAAGGAGGACTACCCCTTTTTTGCTAGGCATTAACCAAAAAAGTAAAATTTTACTCTCATTCTCAAAAGGAACTTGCTTTTATTTTAGAGTTATCACACCCTCAAAATTGTGATGAAATCTTGGTAAATACCAACACATGTACAGCCCTCAAGGTGAAATATGATGCCTACAGTTCCTCTCCCCACCTACCTCAGGATCTAGAATAAATAATTTAGTTCGTTATAGATAGACTTCACTGCTAATAGTTCAAGCATATAGAGATCAGTTATACATTGGACTCCCCCAGCATCAGTGTGAACTATTTTTGTGAAATACTGAGGTGGTTTTGTCCTTGACAATTTTACATTTGTCAATCTGTAATAACTTCAGAAATCCCAGTGGCAGACCAAGATGCCTCCATGAAAATTTCTTCATCTTTTCATGTCACTGCTTCCCATTTAGACCTGCCCAGGTGAGATCACATCAACTGATTGAGCAGTCTTGTTCTTTAAATCTTCTGGTCCTTGTCACATCTCATTCTTTCCATTTACTAAAGGAAAAGGAGCTGTCCTTATGCTGTAACCTGCTCAGTTTGCTTTAATGATGACTTGAAACTCAGTACTCTTCATTCTGGGCAAAATCAGAATGAAAAGTTCATTGTGGATCTCACCCTTTAAATCTTTACTGTGATGTTAGTCCCTTTTACTTGAATACGGACCAGCTGCATGGGAAACCTCAATTGCCATGAATAAGGATTTGCAGATGAAGGTTCACTGTCATTATCTTGATGCTGAGGTGGCATTGATTTCCTTCACAAGTCTATTTCAGTTTGCAGCTAATGAGGGCTCTGATTAGCCAGTGTATTTCTTACATCCCTGTTCAGTCGATCATCCCCTACCAATGGAGTGTAAAACATTATTCAAGTGGCATAAATACATTATGTAATTTGTATTTCATATCCTACTGTGTCAGTTTGGGACAGTCCCTTTCAGTTTACAAACTCCCTCTTACTTCTGTCCTGATGTATTGAGCTTTTATTAATATAATGAAATGAGAGACATCTTGTATATTTGCATTTGTAAAATTTCTGTGGAAGTATTAGCTTTGTTAATACTGTGCACGTCAGTGTCTTGCTGAAGTATTAGTGTGAGATTGAAAAAAATCCAAGTTCTGCTTCTGTCCCCATCAATGATTTACAAAACAAGCTAGCTTTGATTACACTTTGACAACATACTTTTCTTTCAGTTTTCATTAGCATGTAAAAGGAGGAACACCATTATTGGAATCTAGGAACAATTCATTATTTTCCATTATATTTCAAGCTTTTTAAGAATTTTAAGAATTCAGAACTTTTCTTTCTGTTTAATTGATATATTTTTTTATTCCAAGTACAACAATTAGGTTTATAAATTCTTTCCCCGTCAACTTGATGAACTGGTTTTCTGCACTAAGCAAGCAAAATTACAGCAGTAATTAAATAGAATTGTTTTGATTCCTCCCTACCTTCTGAAGAAAAGAAATCCAAAGTATTTTCTATAACTAACAATGACATCGAAACAAAGTTGTCTTTTCTAAAATTCAGAACAAGAAAACAAAGAACTTAAATAAAAAGGGCATTGTACCTTGCTTACATTTGCCCTGTCATTGCCTAGTCGCATTAGAGAAAGCTGGAGAATGAAGAGACACTTTTGTCTGTTATTTGGAATAGGTGGTGTGACTTGCTATCCACAGTTTCTATTCCTGTTTCTGCCAGAACCTGCCCTGTGACCTTGGACAAGTAATTCCTTTTTATATTACAGTTTCCTGATCTGTAAAGCTGAAATGTCCCAGGTAGCAGGAAGATAGAGAAATCAGCTAGGACTTAGGATGTCATTGCATTGACATGAAATTGGATTCCCCAGAGTTTCTGTCAATGGAAACAAGGCATAGCAGTCCATCCATCCTAAATTAAGATGCTGTTGGTTTATCTTTATTGGTAGACTTTATTAATAGAAAGAAAATGCTCCCTAAGGAATAAAATAGCATGTATTCTCCCTGAAGAGAAGTTAGTAGTCTTTTACTTTTTTATTGTAGAAACTGCGGTATTTAGTGGAGTGTGATCATGGTCTAGGACTAGGATTTCCAGGCACTGCAATACCCACAAATATTAATAGTAATAACAATAGTACTTTATACAGAACATAGCTTTTTATGTCCAGAGTCCCTCCAGGTTATCACTTGTTTCCTTATCCCATCCTCATACCTTGGCACACTGCCATATTCAGAATCAGCACTACTAGAAAGCAACTAGCATTAAGTGCTAAATTATTTCACAGACAGATGAAAAGGAGTTCCTCTTCATCTTCGAACACAAGAAAGGGTCAACCATAGCAGGGCTGGAGAGCTCCACTCATGCAATTCTTTGGGGCCCTAGATAAATCCTCTAGGTTCTTTGGGGAAAAAATAATTGGAAATTTTTGCTTTCCTACAATCTTTTCTGAACTTACATACCTTTATGTGGTTGAAAGAACTGCCCAGCATTTGACCAGACCTGATTCCATATGAACTTACTGTTGATTTATTACTTTACCTCCATCTTCTGCAGGCAGGGGGCAAGGAACCCTTGCTGTCTTAGCTGCAGGGTCCAGAAGGGTTCAGTTTATGGAAGTATATGAGAACCAAATCTCAAAAACTTCTTAGGACTGGGTGGGAAATGATTTCCTGCTGGGAAAGAGCTTACCATAAAAGCCCAAGCCCCAAAGAGTTTACCATGGTTTTGGCATCTGCTTTCAAGTAAGAGAAGTCTTTGTTTTTGCAATACCAGTCCATAATTTCATACTCTTAGCCAAACGTGCCCTGCTTGTTGTGGTCAGAAATAGTTTCTGCATTGGTCTTCAGCTATCACTGTAATTCTCAGCCACTGAAGGTTGGTCTCTATTGCCAAATAAAAGGGGAATTTGAACATTCAGACTGTGATTGCCCCCGCTGCAGCATTAACAGGTCACTTTCCCTGTTCTCAGTTCTCCTGGTTGCTCTCTAGGACCAATCTGCTACAGATTGAGATAGCTCTAAGAAAAGTAAATAAATCTGCACCACTTGGTTCCAAGGTGTGGATCAGTCCCTCCCCTTCTTTTCTTCATTATTACAAACTTTGTCTGTGTGATCCCACAATACAGATGGTCATCTTGCTCTGCTCCTCCACAGCACAAGGATGACTTGCTCTTGCACTTGTCCACGGTAGCTCCACAGGTGCTACAGAACACAGAAGAGTCCCAGGGATTTATTCCAAATATGAAATAATGGTGGACCCTAGAGAAAAGGGAGCTTTTCATGAAATCTGTAGAAGACTCTGTCATCTGATAAAAGTCTTAATGTTTGAGGATGAAAATCTGTATTTGTTCTATTTTAAACTGATGATATGGCCAGGGGATTAAATTTTTTTAGTGGGAAAGTGGGAGATATGAATAATGCTGACGATTGCCTCCCTCTCTCATTGTCTGGAGGCCTTTATCTTTTAATTTACTATTTTCTGAAGTTGGAAGAATGGGGGTCCTAGAAAATAGTTTATCACGCCACTGGATCTGGTGGCCTAAGGGAGGGATGTTTTTGTTGTAGACTATATATCCTAATATGGTAACCAAGGTGTCTTTGGTATAACTGAAGTTTTTTTAGAAATTGGTATCAACTTGAGACCAACTAAAGCGATACAGATTTCTATGTTATGTCAAGAATACCACTAAGTTCCTCAGAAAGAAACTTTTCACCTTGTTATTACATGTAGACAATGATACTTATGTGAAGTTGTTACCTTACAGCCACCTTTGATAAGGTTAACATGGTGCCCTAAGTCCTCAGGATCAGCTGTGGCCAAGTTGACTATGGCTGCAGGAGAATATTTAAATATTTGCAGAGCTTCAATGACCAGGTATTGCCTTTACAATTCATGCATATCCAGGCCAATATGTTGGTCTATTATGTTGTTTCTTGTCTTGCTGATCCAGCATTTCATAATAAATCGCGCACCTACGTGGTCTGGTCTACCATCCCATAGCTCTGCAGTAGAATGTGGTGAATAGCTGAAAAGCTTATTTGCCAAAACCAAATAAAATGTAGCTTCAGAATAAGTGAAACTAATCACAGATTCCCAGTGAATGCATCTAATTGTTTCAGCTTGGTAGCAGGAGAAGGGGTGGAGATGAGGAAATCAGGGGTTTATGTCACCACTTCTGAAATTAAAGGTTTTGAAGCACAACACTTTTGTTTGGATGTTTATCTGGATTTAATTAAAGTAATCTATAAATATGCATGGAAAATATGAAAAATAGTAATTTCTTTCTGTGCCACTCCTGCCCTTCTCTTCTGGTGAACTAAGACCAATTCTTTGAATAATCCTAATCTGAACTGAATGCTGCACTGTGGAACTAGCAAAAGGTCTCATGCAGACTTTTAGAGTGAAATCAGCCCTAGGCTTCCATCCCAGCCTGGGCAGTGACTCACAACATATCTGCGGGCAAGTTTCTTCTCATCACAGTACCAGTGATGGCTCCCAGTAAGGAGGGATACCTGCTTGGCTTCTGCTGCTAGGCAAAAGCACCATCCATCAACCGTAGAGGACCACTGATGGGAATGAAACTGCAGGTTCAATGTGTCGGTACCTTCTTACAATTGACACACAGTAACAGAACTATGGAATATTTTTGTCCCATCTTAATGCTTCTGCCAAGCATCTGCTGTGAAAATCAACATAACAACGGGTTTCCAGTGGTCAATTCAATGAAAGCTGCAATCATGCCCTGCCCAAGGCTACGCAACTTTAGTTTTGTGCTCAGTCTAATTATTTGTGGGAGCTGGCCCTGCTTAGCTGTTGAGATCTCATCTAGTCTCTGCTTGAATTGCTCCTGGCTGTTTTGTGTTGGTTTTTATATATATATGTATAGACGTTTATTCTTTTCTGAGAAAAGACCTTGGGTAAGGATTTCACTATATACCTGCCAGCCTTGTGCTTCCCTTCAGTAACTATGCTATTGTGCATAACATTTCTGGACTGGACTGTTGTTAAAAAATGTCTGCTAAGGAAGTTGTCTTCCCTTGCTTTTATGGAGAGCTGCTATAGCAGGTAAAAAATGTGAGGTACCAGGAACAAGGAAGAAAATCTACATGAATTTCTGATTATTCTGATTCCCAGTTTGTATAATGTTACTGACTGTTGATTAAATAAGTTTATTTTGTTTGTTTGTTTAGTACGATGCAAATGATTCCCTGTAGACTGTAGCTACCCTTTTCTTCCACTTATAATTACTAAAAAAATGGGTTGTTCAGACTTTTTCTCTATTTATCTATGTAAACAATAAATTAGAGATATCCATGCACAGAAGTCAAACAATCCTTCACTAAATCTTTGTTAAAGCCGTTGCTAGAACAGACGAAAATGAAGTTCTGCAGGCTGCTATATGTGAGCCTACTGGTATGGGGCCAATAATTATTCATGAGGTAGGACACTGTGCATTGTGAGCAGGCTCTTTTCTGAAACTGTTTTTATCTGGAAGCCACCATCTCTGACTCATCAGACACATAAAAGTTAATCTGTATTTCGCAGAAAATTAAACAATTAATGGCAGGAGAAAGAAGAGAGAATTGAGCAAGTGAATGACAACCCTTTAATTGAGTAATGGTCCATCCAGGAACCTCTTCAACAGTTCTTGCTATTAAGAAATGGTCCTGCTGGCCTTGTCCAATGAAAAATGTTTTCTCTGCTGGAATTAAGCACGTAGAAAGAAGTTCAACAACAAGCTATTTACTCAACTGCAGTATGGTTAATTAACTCAGTTCCATACAGTGCCCTGCTAAAGCGGTTCAGATCCAGTGTCATACACATAATTGTGGTCTTCTACCTCTGGAAGACCGCAGAGACACATTTTCAAAGAAAATAAGAAATGGTGCCTGACCCAATTTGTGAGCTTTTGGGGTCTTCTGTGGCCTTGATAACCTTCCCACTAAAATATACAAATACCAAATGCATATTCTGGTGGTCAAAACCGAGATACAGGAATGAGACATTCTGGATTCTGTTCCTGGTTTAACTTTTTATACATTGTTTGATCTTGCATAAATCATTCACTATCTGTATCCCATTTTCTCTGTAAAATGAGAAGTATGATACTACAAGCTCCACAAAAGCTGCTGTTTAAAGCACACAGTTACTTTTATTTGGTGTTACAGAACTCATTAAATACCCATATACACTTAAGGCATCTCGTAGCACCTTGTCTAGTAATAATTCATGATCATAGACATCAGAAATCTCAGTCACAGTTTCTAGGGGAGAAGACAGAAGAAGTCTTTACTACCAGACGGCTACTTCTTTATTACCAGAGCAGTAGCATATTGAGTGTACCACATAGGTCTCGTTGCATTTTCCTAAAATCATCCTTTGGGAGGGGTGGGCTGTACTTGGAAAACCTCAGAATTAAGGGGCAGAAGACATATAAGGAGGCACCTGTGAATTAATTCCCTCTGAAGGAGAATGATTTAAAATGGGTGGTTTCCTTTCCTGTATATTTCATTGTAGCAAAGAGAAGCATGTGAAATAAAACATGTACGGCATCTTTAAAGTTGTAGGTGGTGTCCAGGCAGAAGAGAACTGAGAATGGTTTTAGCCATAATCATTACAGAATCACAGAATCACAGAATCATACAGGTTGGAAAAGACCTTTAAGATCATCGAGTCCAACCATAAACCTAACACTGCCAAAATTACAGTAAGCAGGGGAAAGAAAAGCTACTTTGGGGAATAGTATTTCTTAGTTTATCCTAATAAACTTACTGTTTAGCATTAGGAGAAAGTTGCTTTTCCTCTTATCACATGGCATATGGAACTTGATTTGTATGGGGAAAACATTTAGGGTTATTCAGTGCTTTGTCAGTGGGCTTGTGTTAATTTGGTATTCAAATTTCTTTTGAACCAAATGATATCTTTCCATTAGTATTTATCAGATTCCTCTCATAGCACCGACAATAAAACTGAGAAATAACTTTGACAAAGTAGATTTAGAACACTAAATGTCCAAAATTAACTTGTCACTTCTTTCTCCTCTTCAGTTCCCATCATGTCATCTCCAATTCTCCCTATATTTGCAGTCAGGGAAAATATTGCTCTCTCACAGATTTGATATTTTACTACCAACTACTTTGTCTCATGTCTCTTCTAATGGTAAATAACAATACAAGGGCTTGGAAGTAACATTACCCAAAAAAACATGAAAATCTAAAGAGGTAACTGTGGTATTTCTGTTTCTTAAATTATGCCTTCTTTTTCTGCTTGCAGATCATGGTTGAAATACAAAATATTTTACTTGTTTGTCAAGGGGTAGCAGGCAAAAATGTGATAGCATAACTGAGAACAAACAGGACCCATTCTCTCCTTGTTATCTCTGCACGTGTTTCAACATTGGATAGGATTTATGATGCACTGTGATTTCTCATTCACAAGGCTGTTTCAGGAGTAGCCCATAAGACCAGAGCTGCTATTTGTACTTGCATGGAGGGCTGTGTTTACGATTCAAATGGCAGCAACTGGAAAATCCCACTTCAACACATGTATTTTACCAGGTCTATTAAAAAAAAAAAAGAAAAAAAAAAAAAGGAAGTGAGACCCGGCTAATTCTCTAAAGTGTGCAATCCACGGTGGATGCAGAGCAGCAGACATTACTCTTGCTGAGATAAGTCTGTGCTTATAAAGAGCAAGGTGATAGTAAAGACGGTTCATTCAAACTCCACTGAGAACAACTAATCAGCTACATATCCTCTAAAGTAGTCTGTCTTCCTAGTGAAAGTGGAAGGGATCCAATTAAGAGTGGGAGAGGCTCTGCTGAGCTTTCTTTAATAACTTTATAGTAGAAGGAAGCAACATATGGAGTTAGAGTCTATTGCCAAAGAAGAAAAATAGCAAAAAAGAAGAAAAATTCTGATGTCTTGAAGATCTTAGAAAATCTACCAAAATACAGCCTTCAGGAACTCATTTTGCGGGTTAGAAAACAGAGGCAGGCACAGGATCCTGCCTTAGGACAGAAAGAAGGATTAACTGATCACCTGAGCTTCTGTTCAACCTTATCTTTTTCCTGGTGACAAGTCTCCAGGTCAGTGGTGATTAGCTATAGAGATGCCATTCAAGGAAATAAATGCTCCATTGCCATCACGGCGCTTCAGTGGCTGCATAAAATTGTATCATGCTTCTGGGCAAGCATAAAGTAACATGTCTTGTTTTACTCCATTATGGTGAGGAGATCTGTGACTTGGAAGTTTCAGAAGGTGCTTTTGTGGACAGATGGCCTCTGACTTTAGCAGACAGATTCGGAGATTTGACTAATAAGGGTATTGAGATACAGAACTCATAGTCAGAAAAAAGGATTGAGTTGAAACTGAACAATGATCTGGATTATCTCCTCGCCCCCAGGCAGGATGACCCATAATCAGGTAGAGATGTATCAGTAGGAGGCAAGGAAGCATATAAAATGGGGAGGGTATGATCATTAAATATTGAAATTAAATATTTGAATTATCTGGGTTATCTCTCATATAACACGGTGTTGCAAATTAAGTTTAGTTAACTAAATTCTTTTAACTGTATTCTTTTGTCTGAGTAGTTTTGCTTAGCATGAGTAGCTAAAGTTGCTGAAGCCTTAGGCCACAAGCTGAGAACTTTCACCTAGAAAAATTGAACTTATCTTGAACTGTTGCTTAGTTACATGAAGGATGGCCCTGAGACCAGTGCAAACTGGAAGATAAGGAGGCCAAGGCGGTTAGCAGAAGCTGCAACCCTAGCCCCAGTCAGCTATTAAGTGCCACACAGCCGCTCGCTCACCCTCCCCCCCGGTGGGATGGGGGAGAGAATCGGAAGAGCAAAAGTAAGAAAACTCATGGGTTGAGATAAGAACAGTTTAATAATTGGAACAAACAAACAAACAAACAAAATAATAATAAATTGTAATGAGAAGGAAAACAACAAGAGAGTGAGAAAGGAACAAAACCCAGAAAAAACAAGTGATGCAACCGCTCACCACTCGCCGACCGACACCCAGCCAGTCCCCGAGCAGCGATCGCTGCCCCCCGGCCAACTCCCCCCAGTTTCTATACTGAGCATGACGCCATATGGTATGGAATAGCCCTTTGGGCAGTTGGGGTCAGCTGTCCTGGCTGTGCCCCCTCCCAGTTTCTTGTGCACCCGGCAGAGCATGGGAAGCTGAAAAGTCCTTGACCAGTGTAAACATTACTGAGCAACAACTAAAGCATCAGCGTGTTATCAACATTATTCTCATCCTAAAATCCAAAACACAGCACTGTACCAGCTACTAGGAAGAAAATTAACTCCATCCCAGCCGAAACCAGGACAAACCCGCTCAGATAAGAACAGTTAACAGCCCACCTGGAGTAGGAGAAAGAATCCATTGAGGAACAAGAAGACCCCAGACAAAAATTATCACTGGACCAAGAGGTGTGTGCAAAGCATATAAGGAGCGCATGAAGGACAGGTGCGTAGATTGTAAGGGTATAAATGCCTAGCGATTTCTTTGTTCTGGGTCCCTCTCTGGCGGCACCGATCTCAAGTTGCTCCTATTGCTGTACCACTTAATTATTATTTTTTTTTTTCCTGGGATCAGACATCTGAGACTCTGCTGCGGGAAACCTAGGGCAAAGAAATTTCTTTAACACACTGACTGAACCCAGTATTGGCTAGACCTGCTGTACGGGCAGGGGTACAATCTCTGCCTCAGTTTTCCTCTCTGTAAGGTAGGAATGAAATTATTTTCTTAAGCATCCGTTTCTCAGAAAATTAACTTTTAAATGTGTTGTTAAAAAACATAACAAAACAAACAGCCTACCAATAACCCTAGGCTGCACAGATTTATTATCTGTCTAAAGAATTTGATGGGTGAAACTGAAAAAAAAACCCTGACAAATAATATTGTTATTAATGGGGCTTCTCAAAGTATATTTTCTTGGCAATATAGGTATGCCAATAAACGTTAATTAAAATAGCAGGCAATCATGATCAGATTAAATGGGGTGTATACTAATCTCATGCACTTGCATGAGAACCTAAAAAGCATATGACTTGAGGATGACAACTGAAAGCAGGGTATTTTTAGCTAGAATCAATAGAACTTTCTTCCACTCAATTAATTTCTGCATAATATGGAGATGAAACAGTTGTTTTTCTTCCCATCATCTCTATAGGAGGAATGAGGCATAATAACAACATTTTTGGCACAAAAATATGTATATGAAAATTTGAGAGTATGTCAGGAAAGAAAAATGCACCTATGAAAGAGACAGTAAAGTGTTAGTAATTTTTTTCATTTTCTTTATAGTTGTTCTTGTGTAGGACATACTACATATGCATATATATATATATATCTTTGTGTGCATGTGTGCGCGGACAGTGTATGTGTGTGTGTACGTACAGACAGACACACTTGCAGTTCTTTGCAGGAAAAGAAGGAAAACATATGAGAACGAATTATGGAAGACTGTTAAACCAGTCAGTGTTGTGCTGTATTCTGATCTTCTGTCCAACAAAGAAAATAAGACTGCATTTGCTGTTTAAATCTTATTGAGTGTTACAAGAAATTATACAATGATGTATAAGTATATGCATTAAATAATTGCATGTCATGTATACCATCTATTGATGTGCACATTCTCCTTGGGTGAATTGAAATCTGCCTTACAAAGCGCAGATTTGGCTGTCCAACAGAAGCTCTTTACGACAGTATATGTTACGTTTTCAGATACTCCACTGCAAGTTGACTTGACTTCTAGCTGAGCATGACTTCTAGCAGCAGAGGGTCCAGGATGATACCCTTCTCCCTTTGACATCAGTGATAGTTTAGCCATTAATTTAATTATGCTTAGAGCATTACTTATAGACATTTGGATGTCATTACACATTTTTGGGGGTGCGGGGATATCTCTGGCATCTTTTCCTGAACAAGTTCTGGTAAGACTTTTGTCATCTGCAGGTATTTATTTAGGCAAAGGAGTGCTCAGACGCTAAGGAGAGCAAAGAAAGGTGCAGAATAAAGACCTAGATAGACAGAGTAGTATCTATTAAAGTGCAAAATGCTAGTCCTAGCCACTCATTAAAAGAAAGAAAGAAACAAGCAAAAACCCAAAAGAAAAGCTTTCTGTCCTCATCCTTGATGCAGAGAATCTAAGAACAGTTCTAGAGAAGAGAAATATGTATAGTTTTTCTTGACAGATGATTTTGCTCTTTGAAGGCTGTCTAATAATCCACTGAGAGCACTACATGGTTGTTAAGGATGTGAAATTATAACTTTTAACATCTGAAGTTCAAAACTTTAGAACTTTATGAATAAGCACCCAAACCCAGGACTTTTTGTCAGACGTATTATTCATATTCCAGCTGTCTTGATGATAAATGAGCAGCAGGATTCAGATAGATTCAGACACTCCATCCCCACCTGTTGGCAGGGAAGAACTATATCTGAATGGTATAAAATGACTTAAGAGAAAACTTAGAGGATGCTGTTCTGCCTTTTTTTTTAACTTTCCCTTCACCATAATAGTTTCCACGAGCTATGTACTGATACCTCAAAATACCTGGCAACCTGCAGGGAAGGAAATGCAAATGAACCGCTATGAAAACTGTTGTTTGTTCACATTAAGCTAACACATTATAAAGATGTGGTAGTATTTACTGTAAAACATGGTTTTGTTTTAATTTATAGACTTCTTTACATCCATACTCCTGTATCCCTAAGGGCCATAAAGCAAAACATGAACAGAAAACACAAAATGACTAAAATATATCTTGGCTTCATTTGTGTCAAAATCACAATAAAATGGGGAAATATAATCAGCTTAGATGCTGTTTTGCTTTTATTTATAAAGGTTACAGTTTCAGTCTGGTTTAATTATCATCATAGGGGTTGCTAAACTGTAGCAGCACAGAGAAAGCTGTATCCCACCTTGACAGACAGATTAGTATCTAGTTCTAAATGGAGGACACTTATTTTAAAACTAGTTCTATAAATCATTCGCTAAGTCTATGTTTTTTGTGGCCTCGCTCCATCATTATTTTTTGACAAGTATATTTTCCTTTCATTTCACGGGACTTAGTGGATAATTCTTTGCAGCTGGATGAAAGGAATTGAAAATTTCATGTACAATGTTGTATAAGGCCTACCAGTTTTGCTTCTATATAAATGGTATATGGAGCTGTGTCTTCCCTAGGGCAGAGCAAAATATGTTGAACCAGACTCAATTGTTGAAAAAGTGACATTCATTTTTATTAACAAAATTGGTGCAGAATAGGAAAATGGAGAGGGAATATCAGAAAGCACCCAAAACAACGCTGATATTTTTGTTTTATCACTGCACCACATCTAAGACTTTCACATTTTTTTTTAAAAAACAGAGAAACAAACAAACTAAAGTCTTTTCATATTGGAATTGCTCTCTCTATAACTCTCTTAAGGACCATACAAATCTTGTTACAATTTGATTGAATGGCCATAGTTTGGTGCATTGTAATCTGCTCATAGGTTTACAGTATGCAGTTTATTGCTGCTTTATTTCTGTGAAACAATGTCCAGCAAACAAAAATACATTGCATCTTAATAAATTCTCTCTGAAGAAAGTAAATAGCATACTAAGACTTATACCGCTACACAATGCAAAATGCTTTGTGATCAGGGCTTTGTGATGAAGCTTGTCAGATAAAGTATTTTTTAAAAAAGAAATAAAATTATAAAAAGCCCTTTTGTGCTTTTAATTAACAAACCGACCCTCGTGGTGTGTAGGGGTGGTGGCAGAAGCAGCTCTATCATTGTTTAGCACTGGTTGAATGGACTAATTAATGATACATTAATAATGGATACTACAATCATATATTACTTATTGGTCTTGATCTTTTATAACATAAACCTGTTGAAGTTACTAAAGCTGTGGGTTTGTTTGTTTTTTATTTGTTGGCTTCTTTTTAAATTATTGCAGGTAAAGTAAATGCCTCCTCCTGGCCCCCAACTGAACTATGTTTTCTTCCTTTAAAGATACTAACTAGTAAGGGAGTGTATTACAGACAGTGTTAATTCATAAGCATAGACAAATTTGATCAGTTATTCAAGGAAGAAAATAATGTGAAGTGCAGTAAATATATATATGTTAACTACATACTGTTTGCAAGCAGCTTGTGAAATATTAGGGGGTTACCCTTATTTTACAGATCATTACATATAAAAAAGAGAAAGGAAATTATCTCAGATAATTCAGCTAGGCAGACTAATAGCCCACATAAGTCTGGGAAAAGATGCCGCTATCGCTAAAGTTCATCTTCTTCCCTTGGAATTGCTGGGTCAAGCTGGTGAAAGGGGAAACAGCCCAGATCTGCCCTTGGTCCCATGCACTGAAGACAGTATGTGCCTTGCAATATGACAAACAAAAAGACAAATTGTTATGTCAAGGCACTCAATTTGCCCACTTTTGATTCAAAGGGTGAAGGTATGGTTAAATTTAATTAGAATAATTTTCCAAATTTTAAGCCTAGTATTACCATGCTGTACTGGTTTGGAGAATATAAGGGATTTTTAAAAATCCTTTAACTGACATAGTGCAGTTCTGCGAATAATAAAATCCACTTTTTCTGAGTGTCAGACCCAGCAGCAGACAACACAGAAGTCCTAATGCCTTATGTTTATAGATCAGCAAGCACAAAGGAGGAGAAATTTCCCATTCAAGTGTACATCAGAAAGTTTGCTTAACAGAATGTTTTCCCTTCCTTGCATTATGTTTGGGTTCAGCGAAAAACAGAATATTTCCATTTGCATTGCTGATTTGGAGGAATTCAGTTCTACCACAAAAGACTACTTTAAGAGCCTTTTTCACAGAAAGGAATCAACTGTTCCACCACTAAATTATTTTTTTTAAACCTGACTGGTTTAACATAGTTGGTCAGACATTGAAACTTCTAAACTACCGAGCAGTCTGTTGGATACATAAACTCACAGTTTTCTCATAAGAAATAAGTTACATGTGTTCAATGACCTATAGGATTTGCAGAAATGTATTGCAACATGCAGGGTGGTTTGCTTCTGAATTGTTCTGTTTTTTGTCATAGAGAGCATCAGAAACATCTGACTGTACAGTGCAGACGTGATGCTGACATTTATCAATCTCTGTTTAATCAAAGATTACTTAGTGCTTATGAAAGGACTAGTGAACTACCTCAAATCTCCGCTGGGCTGCACAGAAGGGATTTAAGACAGCAAGGAAAATTTTAGAGGATCTCAAATACGCCTAGAAACATGAAAAGCCAAATGCATCAGATACTGTGTCAACATCTGTTCATGTTAGTTGAATACGTTCATGTTAGCTTTTAAAGTTGTTTCACGTATCACCTCTGATCTCTTATGGACGAGAAATACATAACAGTCCTTTGTGTTGTAAAACACTCATTTCATGTCTCTATTAGTTGTTATTTACCATAGACTCACTTGGGGTCCTATCCTTGATTATTACATTGATATAGCAAATAGCTGTAATATGAAGTGGAATGAGAGAACTAAAAGCTTTCATAATCATTAATGTGCTGTGGTTTTGTTCATGCTTCATTCATAGTGCAAGAAATGAGGGCATAAAAGCAGAGAGAAGGGTAACAAATAAGTTATGGAATTCCTGCTTTAGAGCATTGTACCGCAAAATTTCAGCAGGTCTAAACACTGAAATATAGGAGTTCATTTTTTATAGGACAATTTGTTTATTTTCTTATATTTATAATTATGGTATTTAAGCAATACTGCAAGTAATACGACTATAGAACAGAGCCCTAATATTATTTTTTCTGGCACTGTTTACATTTCCTACATATAAGATAGTTGACGTTTGACACAAGCAGAATTTCCTCCATCTTGAAAAACCCTTCTTCCTCTAATAAAAATGAACCTTCCAAACCAAACCATCTAGAATTAACTTTCTAGATGAAGAGAAAATACTTTCTTTAAGAAAACACCTCCCTTGACCTGATGGCCATGATTCTTTTTATACAGCCCAGGATACGATCAGCATTCTGGGCTGCAAGCGCACATTGCTGGCTCACATCTAATTTTTCATCTCTCAATATCCCCATGTCCTTCTCCGCAGGGCTGCTTTCAATCCCTTCATCCCCCAGTCTGTATTGATACTGGTAATTGCCCCAACCCATGTGCAGGACCCTGCACTTTGCCTTGTTGAACTTCATGAGGTTCACATGGGCCCACTTCTCCAGTCTATCAAGGTCCCTCTGGATGGCATCCCTTCCCTCTAGCAAATTGATGGCACCACTCAGCTTGGTATCATTCACAAACTTGCTGATGGTGCACTCAATCCCACTGTGTCTGTCATTAATAAAGATATTGAACAGTACCAGTCCCAATACGGACCCCTGAGGGACACCGCTTGTTACTGATCTGATGCAGCTGTTGACTGCAACTCTTTGGGTGCAGCCATTCAGCCAATTCCTTACCCATTGAATAGTCCATCCATCAAACCCATATCTCTCCAACTTAGCAACAAGGATGTGTGAGACCATGTCAAAGGCCTTGAAAGAGACTCAGAGAGATTTCAAATAAACACCCTGAGACATTTAGAGAGCTGAAAGGCTTAGAGGATTCAGCTGGTTTTGGATATGTACCTGAATTAAGAGTAGTTATAGGCACCTTCAATCCACAAATCTTAAAAAGCTTTCCTAGCATTAATGATATCATTCCTTGCACAGTGCTGAAGGGAGTACATTTTCTTTATTTTACAAATAGGGAAAACAAAGGGACAGAATTTGATTTTGCAATAAGCCAAGTATCCTCAACTCCCACGGATTTCAAGGGGGGAAGACTGCAGAATCAAACTTGAAGAGTCAAAGTTACTAAAGACCTCTAGGCTGGGTTTTTTTCAAGTGTTTATAGCCTTCCATTTACGAAGCGCTTTTGAGTGTCTGTCCCCAGTTGCTGGTAATAAAACACTTTCAGAATGTCTCATTTAAAGGATTTGCCTACAGGAATGTGGCCAGATTTTAATAAAGGGGAAACTGAAGCTGGATCTCTCAGCTGCTTCCTGTGCTCTTAGCCACAATAGTATTCTTTTTATGTTTTCTTTTTTTTCCTCACCAAGTCAGACCTTTTGCATGACCCTAGAAAAATACCCATGGAGAGGTGATCAAAGAAGAACAGTGATAATAACAGCATATGGGTTTTTTTAATTCCACATCTGCATGCTGATTTTAAAATAATGTGAAAACATGTTTCAACAAAATCCGTATGATGGGAGAAATAAGTAGCATAAAATGGATGGAGAAGATACTTATTCATCAAGAGGTTGATGAGAAGAATTTTTTTTTCCATTGGGGAATCCTTAATTTCTAAAATTGAAAAATAAGGAGAGGAAACTGTTATTGATGGAGATTGTATTTCTGTCTTTAATTAATTGAATGTTCTTAGTGGTCTTGTAGATATGAATTTTACTAGCCCTAAGAGACACTGGAAGCTAAAGTTATTTCTATAATACTTAAATATAGCACTTAGTTGCATGTATTTAATGCTGTTTAAATGAAGATTTCAGACTGTCAGTACTTTAAGCCTCACTATTCTCCAATATTATGGGGTAGGTAAAATAAATACCTCTGGACCTCTAACTCTTCCTCAAATCATGTGCATTAATTTATAAGATGATCAAATAATTCTGTAGTCTGTATACAGTTTTGACTTCCTTCATGTCTTCTCCCAATTCAGTTTGCATTGCTCCAGATGATGGATCAATTTTAAATATTTATAATGTATTATGATGCTACTGAGAAGCCCGGCTGGGGTAAGGTACCCCAGAGTCACGTTTGTATGTCATGTTCCTGCTCTCCTGAGTTTCTATGACAAGGTGCTATGTTCATTCACCTGGAGACCTCACTGAGTGTGTAGCTTAACTGACATTTAATGGATCCTAATAAAAAATCAAAGCACAGGAAAATTTAGCTGGCAGTGATTAGTTTAGTTTACTCCCACTGAAGTACCTTGACATTTTTGCATGCTGCTGTGCATCCTGTAAGACTGAACATTCACATTGGTAGCAACAAGATAGATCCAGTCTCTGACAGTGCAGGAATTTCTCACACACAAAAAATCCTGTGATGTTCTTGCATAGTTTGCAGTTATATCTGCAACTCTGTTTTGCCAAATTTTAGATTAACTCAAAATTATAGTTTTTTTTCCATTTAGAAAGTTATTGTTTTTGTTTCTAGTTAAATGATCCTTGTTTTCCTTGGTTTGCTTTTCATGACCTATTTCTCTTTTATTTCACAGAGTGACACGCTGAAGTAAATTTACTGTCAAAATAGTACGTACCTTAAGTAACACTCCTCACGGTTGACTGAAACTGGAAAATAATGATGCAAAATAGCAAGGTGAGAATAAAGGGTATGAATGTAGAAGGAAGAGGTCAAAGTTTGCCGTACTGTCCATTAACATAGCACTTCATGTAGGCATGTTACTCAGTAGTAGAGAAAGGAAAAATATTTTTCTTTTCCATGAAAATTAGCGATATCTTAAAACCAAAAATCCTTTCTGCATTGAGATGAAAACAAGAACTTCAATGGTTTAACATGATGAAATAAGAAAAAATATGTACCATCCAAGATAAACTTATCTCTATCCTGGATATTTGTCCTGGAATAGATAGGTCTGATTTAGAACAAGTTTTGAAAGGCAGTTTTCAGAGCCCATGATGTTAGTATGAAAAATACCAAATTACTGATTAGTTGGTTTCTTTGTTTCTTTTTCTTTCTCTCTGTGCGAATACATGTTGACACATTTATAGCTATGTATATAGATAAGAAATAAATGCACTGGCATGTATATAATGTATGTTTCTATGCATGAATATATTTATATATGCAATGAACATTTTGACAAAAAAATTGTATCTCAGCCTGAAATGCTTTTCTAAAATAAAGTTCCATGGAAACTGCTATTTTCTTGTGAAACATTTTCTTTTTCTTAAAAGAATTGCAAAGAATTGTAAATGAGTTTTTTTACCAAACTTATTTGAAAGACATGACCTAACTTCATAAAAATGAGAAGAATACATAGGCAGGAGGCATAAGTATGTGAGAAATAAGGCAGAACTTTACCTTGTCTATGTAGACCTATTAATGAGCAATAAGCAATTAGGAAGAAAAAAAATCTAGTTGGAAATCAGATATCTTACAAGGGCTAAATCACTGTGCCTTCCAACTGCAATTGTAATCTGTTCTTATGCAAATAATTTAGTGAGACATCATCTGCTGAGTGAGGACATGCTGTAAGGGAAGAGGTCTCAATATGTGAGATCTTAGAACCAAATGAAATCTGAAGAATAGTCAGTACCAAGAAGCTTGTATTTGCAATGATCTAATGCCATGGAATCGAAAAGCACATGCCTCTCCTGGAAGAAAAGCTTTATAATATTTATATTAAAAGCATCGTAATATTTATAACTGACTGATCGGGTGCCTTATGGTGTTACAGAAGAAGGCAGCCTAGTGTGAGGCTAATCAGGAACAAAATGCCAGTGGTCTGACATATCTGCCACTGAAAGCATAGATCATAGAGACAGTTAGCAGACAGGGATATATTCAAGTGTGGCATTCAGATTTTTGTCATTTAAGGCATATATACTGTCCATGATGATAATACATTGACCACAGTTTGAATACCTCAAAGACAATGTGGACATAAGATCTTACCTGTTCACTAAAGAAGATTTGGATACTTCTGGTCTGGGTAGGTGGTTTTTCTGGCTATCCTATGTGCTGTTGGAAAATGTCTCTCTTAATTTATTTCATCTGTTCTTTCTCCTGAAAGCATTTTCTTGCCCCAAGTGTCACATTCAGTCTGCCTTCTGCATATGCTTTGGTCAGCCCAGAAGCAGATAAGAGATTTACAGCATTGCTCATTTTGGAGGGCATGGGGAGACAATAATAGTTGTTTATTTGAATATATAAAATGCATCAAATCCTGTTTTGGCATTAAAGGCATTTTATCTACTAAGAGAGGTGATCATCTCATCTTTTGCCACAAAGCAACTTAGCATGAACTCTGACATGTGAAACTTGCCTAGCTGTGTGTTGGTTTATCAATAGCTAGTGTATTACTGAAAGGTAAATATTTGAAAGGTCCTGGGGATTTGTTTTAATCAGACACTTTGTTCCCTAATCTTATTCCTAATGTTTGGCTACAATATAGATGTAACAGCCCTATCCAATTTCTTCTTCTTAGTGATAAGAAACTTTTGATTCTGGTTTTATTCTGGCACCACAGAACCTGGATTGTAAGTCTTAAGCTCCTGGGACCTAAACCCCTGGAGAATGCTTGCAACTCGCAAAAGCACGTGCTTTGTTAGCAACACAGTTTTCTTCTTGTAGGTATACTCAGAATAGCTTTGACAGGGATTTTTTCTCTTGATATTGTAAGTTTAAAAGTTCATGGTTACCCATAGCTGCTCTGTATGCAGAGAAGTCAGATAGAGCCATGACTCATTCTAAATATTTCTTTTGAGGTTAACAGAAGTGAATTGCTTTTCAGGTGGAATTCATCAGGCCCCCAGAACATGTTCTTGTCTACAAATTCTTCCTGCTGCATTGTATTGCTCATCTTCAAAATGTTAAATGTCTTCATTTGCATTTGCATGAGTTGATTGAACCCTTGTTCTTGTTTGCATGCATAAAAATTGCATTTTATCCTCCCTTTTTTCATTTTAGTTCTTAGTTCATATTTCTTTCAGAGCCATTGTTATATATGCTTAATTTTCAAATGATTTTGCATATATTTTCCATAACATTTTTTTCTATTGTCACTGTGAATTGTGATAAAAATGTTGGCTGTATTTTCTTTCCTTCTCATTTTATACTCTACTCACCTTTTGAAATCTCCAGTTGCATCTTCTGACAGAGACTGAATGAAATGCTGTCTTCATTTAGAAAATTATTCCATGCAGTAGATATGTCAAATTGTTTTTTCTTGGGGGGGGGGGGTGGGGTGGGGGAACGGGGGACAAAGAAACTCACAGTTTTATCAAATCATGTTCTAAGCAAAATTTTCAATGGTACCATTATACTGATCTGTGTGGGAGATTTCAGAGAAAAAGGGTCCTCATTTTTACTAAAAGAGCCATTTTCTGTTCTTCACTTTGCCAACCTCCTTAGAAATCAGTGAAATTATTTAAATAGATACATTTTAGGAATAACTCATATTTTCGTAAAGTATTTCTCATCCATATTTTTCTTTAAAAATTGGCGATTTTACTGTGCTGACTTGTTGAAATAAGAGTGACTTCAACGTTTAAGGGTGAAGTGGGAGAAGACACTTAGGTCCTTTCGCCCGCATGCATACATATGCATGTTTTACAGTAGAAGAATGAAGCTTTTTTTTGGTTTTTGGTGGGTAGTAAAATCACCATTCCAAGCTCAGATAACTAAACTAACACATCTCTTGACAATTTGCCAATGTCATCTGATGTATTTTTACTCCTGGAGATGTTAAGTGCTAACTACTCTTACTGATAATTCCCCTCTGAAATGGCCATGTGTGCAAGTGTTTAATGCAAATACAATTGCAGATTTTGACGCCCGTTCAGAGTAAACACCGGGGATTTATGAACAGGTCTTTATATCATCTACCCCACCTGAACATAAGTTATAAACTAGGAGCGTTGCTATCTTAATCTGTCTCTAGAAACACCAAACTCAAACACGGTCAGCAGACCAGTCACATCATAAGTGATCTGAACTGTGCCATGCAGGCATCACTTCTTCTCCAGCATCCAACATCTACAAATAGCCTGTGATGACTAAGATCCTAACTTAGTCCTTACACTTAGGGGTGGAGGGGAATTCAGGACCATGAGCATCAAGCTGACACCATATGAGACAAACCTGAACTTGGAATCACTTTGCAGAGACAATCAAGATGGCTCATCATTCTGATTTAGACCTACTCTGGAAGCAATATAATCACGTTCAGATGACGCAGTGCCAAACAAACATAGCTCTCTTTTGGACTGAACTGTGTTTGACTGTTATCACCATCTGCGATTCATCATTAAATGAATTCTGAATGCAAAACTCAGTGTTGAAACTACCTACGGTCCCTAAAACTCCATATTTTTCCTGCTACTTCTCTGTACCACCTTACCTTTCTCTACCTTTCCTTTCATTTAGTGAGACTGCAAAGCAAGAGGGAAGATAAATTATCTGCAATAGCTTATATATCTAAGATACAGGGTCTTGTATAAAAATTATGGTGGATGTATACATGATGGATTAGAGCATGTTGTTTGTATTGTATTTGGAAATGAAAATGTAGGAAGGAGGGAATTTCAATAGCAAAGTGGAAATGGTTGTCATCAGGATTAATGTTAAATGATCATTCATGTCTGCCTTATCTCACACTAAGTTTTCTTTAGTGGAATTTTAATAATGTAGACTTTATTGTGCATTACGGTGATAAGATCCTGCCAATGTTTAGTTGAGCTGGTTAATTTACAGGAGCTAATTTAAAAGGTAGCTATTGTATTAGGGAATCTGTCCTGTTGGATTGATAACCCAGCTTTCAGGATATTATTTCCACAGGAAACGGATCTTCATCTTTTCTCTTCATCTATGCCCTTGCTCTCCAGCTTCTAATTATTCAAGTGTGAAGGGAATTTCCTTCATTTGTAGACACAAACATCTTCACCACACGATTTATGAGGTCATCTGTAAAGTGAACTTATTATTTTGGCTTGTAAGTATTTCTATAGAATTTTATAATATATTAGATCTGCATGTAGGGATAAATATAAACTCTATCTGATATAATCCTGTCTTGGAGAGAGATTTGTCCCCTGCAAACATTTAATGTATTTACTCACAAGTTTTATCATCAAATATAATCATTCAGCATAAAACTCATGCATGCTTATAACACTTCGCAAACACTTTTCTCACCACTGAAATTGAACCACTGAAGTTGAATGTGGCAGCTATTTAACAATTCTCATCTGTGCAACGTGAGAGTTTAAACAGAAAATGGCCTTACTACTTTCCCATCTTTAATGCATATTCAAACATTTTCCATCCGCTGTCATTTAGTTTTGTAAATTCCTTTCTGTGAGGCACTGACTGCCATCTCTGTTGTCACTCTGAACTGAACCCTGGTATCTTCTTGAAGGATTTTATTCTATATTGGCCTTCATACAGTTCTCAGCACACTAGTATTTAGAGAAATTTCAAATAATCCATTGAAAAATGTTACTGACTAAATTCTCTGGCTGGTTCCTGTAGCCAAAGCTCATCTGTTCATCAGCCACAGTGAAAGATGTATAAAACATTTAGCGGTAAGGGGTTTCATACACCCACACATCTTTTGTGCACATATCTAGACAATAAAGTTTTGCTGGCACAAATGTTGACAGCAAATGAAACTCAAAGCCTCATACGAGCATCTGCAGAAGGGGAGATTTAAATCTGTCCAGGAAGGCGTCCTGTGGGAAGTCCTTCTGTGTTCATCCATTCAAAGAACAGGAGGATAGGAAACATGGTATATTTTCTAATCAAAAGTGATGAGCAACACATGTTGAATCTCAAGTATTTGCACTCAGTCCCCAGGGTAAAATACTGGAAGATGACAATGGTGAAATAATTTCATACAGCATCCAATCTAATACTCATTAAAATAACTGAAAAGATGGTTCGAAATGGGACTAGGCCTATAGGTCCCAGTCTAGTAAGGTACTTAAGCATGTGAGAAGTCTTATTGTCTTTAAGGAGACTAAGCATGTATTTAAAGTTATACACGTTTAAATGCCAAGTTGCTTTGGGGCCAAAATAAATTAAATTAAGGAAACTGTAACTTGCCCTCTGGGAAAAAAAAAAAAGGCTAAATTTGCTCGACACATTTTAAATGTTTGACAAAACATATACTCCAGTTTAATAGAAACATTAAAAGAAAGTTTTCTACAGAATTTTCATTGGCAAAATGTTAGATGGTTCACCTTTTTGAAGCCGCAGAATACTAGATGCCATCAGATAATTTCTCAAAATTCTTTAGTTTCTTTGCAAATCATTGTTTTCTATTACTCAAGCACGTTTTTGTGAAAAGATGAGAATTATAAACCTTGCTTTTCCTCTTTCCCTTTAAAAACACAGAGTAAAACCCTTGAACAAAAGTCTACCCGAACAAATATACTTAAAAGCTTCATATTGCATAACTCCGTGCTCCGCAATGGATTCTGAAGGTAAAACCTATTCAGAATACATGCTCCAAACTTTATTTTTCCCCAGAGCCTTGTGTTTTTCTTTAAAACATTTTTATTAAAATATTAACCAAATCTGACAGTTTTGTTTCAATAAGTTAATCAGAGCTATGTGTTATGGCTGTAGATAAATTTTGCTGTCCTTCTTAGGTTAAATATGGATTTACTCCGAATACAATTCTAGTAATATTGAGAGTAACTACTGGCACAGCTGACATCAGTCGATGTGATGTTGTTTGTATATAGTTTAGGAAGATAGATTCTTCAAAAATATTTCAGAGGAGTTTCGCATCTGAGGAATATCAAAGCTAGGTTGTGTCTGGAATAGATTGCTGAACCTGTGGTTTAAGTTACCTAAACACGAACAAAAACTGCATATACAAAACCAATAGAAAATGGAACTTTGTATGTAATAACATAAGGGACGGGCAGAGGCAATGGACCGTATTAATATTGTAATTTTAATTTGTAGTTCTAGTCTTCTCTGATTGCAAATCATTGCTTACTTCAGTACTTTAATGTCTCTGTACATGAAATGTGCCAATTTCCATGTTGCTCATCAAAGAGATCATATTTATTCTCAGAAATATGGAATGTACATTATTGAAATGTTTCATTTTGCTTTGTTATCAACTTTGTCATGGAATGAAAGAAATTCAATTTCAGATTACATTCAAAACAGAAATTATTGACACTTTATCTGCTGTTGTCACGACAGTTAAAGTTCTTTCCATATTTTAATTCTGAAATCTTAATTTGATACCTTACCTCTCAGACATCTAATAAACCCCAAATCCTTAACAAACTTTAAGTTGAAATATAACATCATGAATCTCAGCTCATTAACTTTTCTCTAACGTGCTTCCTTTGTAACTTATCACTTTGTGGATGTGCACATCCAAACATTATAAATCAAATTTCATACCTGCATAAAGCACTGAAATAAATGGCTTTATACTGGTGTAAAAATGCAGTGATGAAGTGGGCTCTGATCCTGCTTATTTTGTTCTCTTGGGAAATAAGAAAGGAAGACAAAGACAAGTAAAACATCAAGAAGAAGATCAAATGTGAGACAACATAAATGGCCTGAAATTGATTCCTTTTACTTTGGTGACATTTCATTAACTTCAGTGAAGTTTTGGAGGATTTTTATAGAAAGGCAAGTGGGAAGAAAATAGGGAGAAAGGAAAGAAAGCCTTTTCTTGCAGACCCCAATAGCCTGATTTGCTGAACTGTGATTTTATATAAGGAAGAGCAATACACTACTTTCAACTCTCCAAAATAACCTTGTCTCTCATCTCTTTATTCACATGTAACTTTGCAGGTCATTTGTATCAAGAATTTCTGGGGAAGATTCTAGCCATGCAGCAGTCCAGAAAAAAGGCTCACGCATAAAACTGCTAATCACAACTCTGGTATTTTTAAATGAAAGTTCTCTTCAGCTTTCTTACTAGTCACAATAACAGGCTGCGACTGCTTGATTATTCAGAAACTTTCCAGGAAGATGGTTCATCTAAGGAAACCAAATATATTGTGTTTTCTATCTACTGTTGACTATTTTTTTAGTTACTTTAAGCAGAACAAAATGTACAGACACACAGCCACTGTGAAGTAGAGCTTCTTAATTAAGATTAAGCAACAAATAGAAGTCTGTATTTGGAATATCCCCTGTTCCAAATATTCAGTGGGGAAAAGTGAACGCTAAAACATTTCCTGACTTTAAAATCAGGCTGCAACCAGAAATAGGCCAAAAGTTCCTGTTATTTTTATTGTTGTATGGTTTAGTACTTCTCCTGGTTTAGGAGAAACATGAAAATTTGGGGTGGAAGTCAGCTTGCAGATTCTGATACATCTAAATGTAGAGGCCTATATGTGAGAGTCTTGAGTAAGTTGCTGAAAACCAGCCATCCGGAGCCATTTCAAACATGGTAGTAGATCTGTGGCATCTCCACAAGTTTGGAAGGTGTGACACATGACCGGTGAAAAACACGCATCCTCTGGACTGGTGGTTGCAGGCACGTAGGATGTCCTAGAGTGTCTCAAGTGACACTAGATGCTTTTGGCAAATGAATTGAACCCTAAGCTCCCATGGTAGCCAATGGAGCTCATATAAAGAACTGTTCAGTAGACACCTTCACTGGATAGCTCTTAAGGCTCTGTTTAAGTTCACAGCCAGAGCAGATCTAATCAGTATTGTAATTACCTGCATATACAGAGGTAAACTCAGGTGTCCTAGTCTGAGCGCTGGACCCTACATTTACTGGACAAACCAGTGTCATGGCAGTCAAGAGAACCACTCCACTGTAGCAAATTTAGAATTGCTCCATGCTTGTAGATCACTGGGTCTTGAAAACAAATCAGTAAAATGCCCTGTAACTCAGGCTTTGTAATGTGTACTGCATTTAAAAACTTGTGTGATATCAATACTTACGTACAGCTGGTGCTCTTGTTCTTTAAAATTGTCGATTTTATTTTCTTTTTAAAATAAAGTTAAAAAAACCTTCATGCCAGTCAGTCAGCATTGGTATACATAAGCATATTTTATAGCCAGCTAAAATCCATGATAATCTCTATTCCTTATAGAAACATTGATGCAGCTGCTGATGCAAACAGCAGTGCCCTAAGGTATGCCTATATTATTTTGCGAATGATGCATGCTGTGAAGGGTGGTTGAGCACAAAGCTGCCAGATGCTCTCTGTGACTTGCATATTTGTAGGTCATTTGTGCATTCTGATGGCTGAGGTATAAATGATAAAATTATGGAACAAAAAAAAAAAAATCCCTATCAGGCCTGAAAGTTGCTCATGACTGCAATGATACAGCATTAGATCAACTTTTAATGCAGCTAAATTTAATTCAGAGGAAGCAGACTCGTGTCATGATTCCACCTGTTGTCAGCTGCTGATAATGCAGTTTTCTCTCCCAAGCTTTCAAAGGTTGTAACTGTGAAGCAAATGTGCTTATGTGTATTTATTGTTCTCATGCATAACTTCCAGCTTTATTCACCCAGGAGGGATCTTGATTGTTTTGGCTTGTGAGATGAGTGCCATGTGGAAAGGACCAAACTCTTCTTAGTCTTTATAAAAATGCCAATGTGAAGTTATCAATCATTGTGGTGTTATCTAGAGACCTCAACAAATGTTTAATGCCTTGTGCTATTCTCCTGTCAGAGTAAAGAGGAACTCCCAAGGTCTTCTAGGTTAAATTCACAGTCAAAAAGATTGAGGTGAAAGGAAACACTGAGATGGAGATGTTCACAGTGAATACTCCTATACGATATGGAATATGTTGATCAATCATCCGGAGACAGATCTGAAATTACTCCCGACAGAATTTAGAGATGACCCAAAGATTTGTGTTATATTAAATAAAAAGGGGGTGCACCAATCACACAAAGAAGTTTGTTTCACTTGGTAACTTTGGATCTCTCAAACAAAGTATGTGTCAGCACAGCTGAATAAAGCATTAGAGATCGTGAACAATGAATGCCAGTCATGCAGAATGGAAGACTGCGTGCTGGAAATTTATAAGGAGTTATAAGGATTGAAGAGTTATAGTAGTCAAGAGAATCAAGCTTTTTGTGCAATGATGTGACTGTGATTCCTGATGTATGAAGCAGGGACTAGTTCGTTAAAAATGAAAGTTAACAGTAGCTTTGCATGTGGCATCTGTGAGCCCAGTATTGGAATACTGTGTACTCAGTGAGTACCCAGTGATTTTAGTAGGATATTAATAAGATGAAAAATGTGCAGACAGGAGGCACAAACAAAGGGGTTTGATGACTCAGGAAATGCCATAGAGTGATAAATGTATTAAGTTCAGCCTGTTTGGTTTTTCACAAGGAAATTGAGAGGTGACTTCATTAGAGCACGTAAATACTCTCACTGAAGAAAATGCCAAGTATTAAAGGACCTTTAATCATGTATAATGGTTGGAATTTAGAAATAGATTAATGCAATTTCAAATCAAAGCACAAACCCTTAACATGGAAAATAATTGCGGCAAACTACAAAAACAGTGATAACTTCTCAGTCTCCTGAAATCCTCAAAATTGGGCAAATGTATGGAATAAAAAGTGATTGCTGTCACTCAAAAGGTAATTGAATTACGTTAAGTGGTCTGTGGTATATAGGAATCTGATTGGGTGATCTAATAACTTGAAACTTTTAAAGCTACGAAAGAGTTTGGGTGGGCTCTTCCAGGATACTACGAAGTAGAGGAATCAGGAAGTCTGAACTAGGAGGCATCTTGTGCTGAGAAATATGGAAGATGGCAGGGTGGACCACAGAGAAAATTGGTAGCATAACCAAAGTTTGAGGCAGGCTGAAACAGGCATGTAGATCCCTAAGAATACAAAAGAAGCTTTGAACTTGATCCCAAAGCCAAAGTGCTGCTATATGAGTATTAGAAAGTGTTGCCGAATGCTCACACACATTTTATGGCTAAGACTATTGACCCTGCCAGTTTCTTTGCTTTCTTTGTACATGTCACTTCTAGCAATCTTAATTTGACTTTCTTTGAGGAGCAAAGATAGGCTCAAAAAACCAGAGTAGATGGTCCTCTGAAACTTAAATGACATTTATGTAGCTTTATGTCATGCATCTGTAATAATACCACGGGGAGGAATACAGTTTCCATGTCCAAATACACTAGTCTGTTAGTATATATCTGTCCTGGCTTCGGTTGGGATAGAGTTGATTTCCTTCCTAGTGGCTGGTGTAGTGCTGTGTTTTGGGTTTTAGTGTGAGAGTAGTGTTGATAGCGCGCTGATGTTTTGGCTGTTGCTGAGCGGTATTTACACTGGTCAAGGACTTTTTTTTTTCAGCTCCCCAGGCTCTGCCGGGTGCCCAGGAAGCTGGGAGGGGACACGGCCGGGATTGTTGATCCAAACTGCCCAAAGGGCTATTCCATACCATATGACGTCATGCTCAGTATATAAAGCTGGGGAAGCAGAAGGAAGGTGGGGGCGTCCAGAGTGATGGCGTTTGTCTTCCCAAGTCACCGTTACACGTGATGGAGCCCTGCTTTCCTGGAGATGGCTGAACACCTGCCTGCCCATGGGAAGCAGTGAATGAATTCCTTGCTTCGCTTTGCTCGCGCACGCGGCTTTTGCTTTCCCTATTAAACTGTCCTTATCTCAACCCACGAGTGTTCTCACTTTTACTCTTTCAATTCTCTTCCCCATCCCACTGCGGGGGGAGTGAGCGAGCGGCTGCATGGTGCTTAGTTGCCGTCTGGGGCTAAACCACGACAATATCAGAAAAAAATACTTTATAGAAGTACTAAGTTCAAAAAGAATATAAATGAAAAAGATTTTGGATATTAAGCATGAAAATTATATTAAATAGGGCATGGCAAAATATATTAGGAAACTGAAATCTGAAGCTCTCATGGGATAGCTTGTTTATCGTGTTTCCAACCCAGTTTATGGATCAGATAGTTATGGATAGGTACAACTAGGCTCAAATGTTTTTGCATGTTTACATCACTAAAACTTCAAACCTTCTCAGATTCACTTATATCATTAATCATAGTTAGGGATAGGCAAACATGAAAAGCTACAGCCCACTCATTCTGTCTGAGTGTATTCAGATAAGCATTCAGATTAGTTTTTTGTTAATTTACCCTTATTTCTATAGCTTATGAGTACTTATTTATGAATTGTAAAAGACAGCGCAGTGAGGAGATGTTGATGCAGTCTTTCCAAAGCAAAGACACCACTTAGGCAAATATCTGGCAAGAGCTACGTAATATTTTATGCTTGCAATTAGTTTTTGGGGTCATTTTCCATATGATTGGGAGTCTCGTTTGACAAATCATCCACTATCATGAAGCCTTTTTTCTTATACGTATGGACTGTAAAGCCAGAATACTCTGCTCATAAGATTTTATCCAGTGATGCCTATATTAATTCCATAAAAACTTCTGGTTAAACTAGCTAATATCACTTAAAAAGGCTCCTACTCTTGACTTGGAGACGTTAGCTGATGGAACTGATCATGTTCTTAGATAAACTTTTGAAATGGTTAATTAACCTTCTTCTTAAAATGTGCAACTCTTTTCTTATGTACATTTGTCTGTCTTTCGGCCCCAGAGATAACATTTTGTTTGTTCAGTGGTTTCTATTGTCAATGTAGACATTTCCCCTTCATCCACATGTTGCATATCCGTAACACATGATCAGACTGAGATCACGCAGTGCTCCTCTGTAGGATATTTATGTGGAGATGATAATCCTGCATATGACAGGGGAATTGTAAGGCTTGGTTTGTGTCTTTAGGGCAACTTACTCTTTTTTTGCATAGTTGCTTCTGCAGTAGTACTGTTCACTATGGTAGCCGAGGTAATTATGATTTCTGATGATGAAAATTTTGCTTAAAAATCCCTTGCTTCGCAAGCTTTCCTGTAGAGCTGATGGCATTTCTTATCAACCATAAAGAGAGAAAGGGAAAAGGGCTCACTTTCCAGGCTTTAGCCATTCCTTTCCCTTGTCACTACATTTGAGAGTAAAGTTGTCTGAAGTAGATATTGCCTGGAGTATGGTATCATATTCCAATGCCCCCCTACTTTTCTAACCAACCCAAGCTATATTCTTTTTTTCAGATTCATCCCACAGTACCACCAGAAAGCTCAAAATCTCTTAGTGTCATGCCTCTAGTCAATAAACCATAGCGATATATGGAATAGGATTTGGGTACTAGAAGCTGAGGTCTTCCTTTCTTAACATTTTTATTACTTTTTGGTAAACACATTCTTAATTATTAAGTAAAATGTTCAAAGTTAGCAGTACTCTAAGACATTCTCATTTCAATGAAACATGTTTAGACACTGCACTTAGACATTCTCCTTTCAATGAGACATGTTTTGGTTGAGCACATGTGTGATGGGGAGGACATTTCCTCCTGCCCTTCCTGAAGGTAAAGTGGTAGTCTTGACTCCTGAGCATTTACACCAATGTGGGTACAGGCATATGAATAAACATACTTTTGAACTCCTTAATGTTACACACATGTGTTTATATGAGTAAAGACAAGTAGGCCTGCAGTATACAATGTGAAATAGTAAGGATTTTTCCTTATGGTTCCACTACGTTATTTTAATTATTAGAGGAACTAAAGAAACAAACAAACAAAAAAATCAAATAAACAAAGACTTCAAGTCAGAAGAAAACTTTTTTATTACGTTGTGGATGCCACAAGGTAAAGCATGTCCAAGTCAGCACAGTCCATGCCTGCAGCCTTTAAATTGGTTTTAGATTATGTAAAACATGAATTGTTTCTGAATAGAAACATTTCAAATGATAAGTTCCATGAACTCTAAGACTAATTTCAATTTAGCTACCTACCAGGGTTAACCCAAAACAATTAATTATACACATTTTTAAAAAGACTTTCTCCTTGTTTCCACACTGAACTAACCTCACACTCTCTGTACAGTGGACTAGATTTTTTTTTTTATTTTCCCTCAGAAATATAACTAAGAAGACATATTTTGTTCAGTTTATTATTCTCCTTTACTTGCCCATAATCTTAGAATGTACGCTTCGATTCCCAATTGCTCCTCTTATTGGGCATATCTACATTGGAGACCAAGAAGCGTTCCTCAGCTCCTGGTTGTCGGGCCAGATGACCCCTTGCCATGTCCTAACTGTGTCATCCCCGGATGACATGCAGGGATGCACTGTTACCGTTGGGATGCTCCTCTCTTCCCAATGGCTAACAGGCAGAAAGCGGCCTCTGTGATAAAGTCTGTGCACTATTGGCTACAAAAACCACTTAATGGCTAGGAAGACACCAAAAAGTGAGTAAGTCAGAAGGGGTAACCTTGACTTTGTTTTATTTGGGATGACGGAAATTATATTTTTTCTAGATGCCTTTGTTCTTCTACCTGCAATAAATGACTCCACTTGCAGAATGAAGAGCAATTATCTCGAACCACGGCATGGTGATGGAAGTTATGCAAGGATAGGAGGTATCAAATATTTCTGCTGTGTAGACTTCTTAGTGTCAATTTATTAGTTTTGATTATTTTGACTCATAAAGCAGTTAATACTTTATACAGCATCTATTTACACACGGAAATATACTTCCTGCAATTCCTAACTGCAAGATATATTTAATTCTAGGATTAAAAATCATGTTGGTGAACGATTTTAGGTAAATGTAGAATTAATTTGCATTGTTAAATTGATTCCTTTCCTACCAAAACAGAAGGAAAGAGTAAACCAGAACAAATAAAAATGAACAATAGCTTATAATTCCATTAATGGATATTTACAAACTCCAGGGTTATCCCATTTCTCACTGAAAGAGTATTGTTCTTTTTATAATTCAAATAAACGTAAAGAAGCCGTTTGCTTTAAGCTTTATAAAATAAGTATCCTATTAATGTCTAAGCCATGAATTTTCATTCTAGTCTTTTGCTGCACAATTTATTGCATATTTTTATTGCATCCTTATGGAATCACTTTTCTTTCATGTAGCAAAGACTTTGTTAGCTATCTGGACTTTGTTACTTATCTGCTTGTAATAATTAGAAAATATCTAAGGAATCATTTTTGTTTTCTGAGGGAAGAGATGGGGAAAATTTAAATTAAAAAAAATTTTTAATCTCAGTTCATACTGGATGTCAGGACATCTGCTCCCAGGGTCAGAAGGGTAAAAAGCAGAAAGCTGTGGATAGAAGGAATAGGATAACAGCTACTGTATAGGTTGTGCATCAGTATCAGCCAGGATCAGTGTTCTAGAAAAAACAATAGCAAATATATTGTTGCAGACAAGTGTCATGGTTTAGCCCCAGTTGGCAACTAAGCACCACACAGCCGCTTGCTCTCTCCTCCCTGGTGGAATGGGGAGAGAATCAGAAGAGTAAAAGTGAGAAAACTCCTGGGTTGAGATAAAGACAGCTTAATAGGGAAAGCAAAAGCCACACACGCAAGCAAAGCAAAGCAAGGAATTCATTCACTGCTTCCCATGGGCAGGCAGGTGTTCAGCCATCTCCAGGAAAGCAGGGCTCCATCACGCGTAATGGTTACTTGGGAAGACAAACACCATCACTCCAAACGTCCCCCCCTTCCTTCTTCTTCCCCCAGTTTCTATACTGAGCATAACATCATATGGTATGGAATAGCCCTTTGGTCAGTTTGGATCAACCATCTTGGCTGTGCCCCCTCCCAACTTCTCCTGCACCTGGGAGAGCACGGGAAGCTGAAAAGTCCTTGACCAGTGTAAACATTACTTAGCAACAGCTAAAACATCCCTGTGTTATCAACACTGTTTTCAGCACAAATCCAAAACATAGCCCCGTACTAGCTACTATGAAGAAAATTAACTCTATCCCAGCCAAAACCAGCACAACGATCTAGTTCCTGGAGGCAGGGGCAAGATTTTAGCTTTATATCTGTTTCTTCAGCTTCTCTCTTTTATGCTTTTGGCAATAGAATAGATTGTACAGAGCCGTGGTCCAGGAGGTTGAAGAAAAGTAAATTTTTTAGGTCTCATGTAAGAAATTATTGGCCTATCCATCGCTGATTGAAATGTTTCCAATATGCATACTCAGATTGTCAACATTAAGATGGTTTAAATTACACTGAAAAAGAGCAGTGTACCAGAGAGACAAAAGGACCTGTCTTTCCCCATCCCTGAGAGTATCTTAGTTTGGCACCAAAAATCACAGTCACTCCCAAGGTACCTGTGAAAATCTAATTATTTTTACTACTATTTCATTAATTTCAAAGCTTATCTATTTATCAAGGGATGAAGTCACTACAATTTCTGTCTGCAGTCTTTAAACATGCACAGAATTTGTCTTAATTCCACTCTTTAAAGCCTGCCTTGTTCAACATCTTCCTGCAAATCTGCAGCTTATTTCTATCAACCCTTTAATATCTCCTCTTCCATTTTCTTTGGAAAAAAAGTGTATGAATAATACTATTCCCAAAATAGTATTTCTATCAGCTTCAATCCTGATGGGTCATGTGAAAGCACAAACACATTCCAACAAGACTGAATGTTATTTTCCAGGAAATTTTGTAAAATATATTTGTAGTTTTTGCATGCAGTTTTCACAATGGCAAATTTTGCCTGATTAAATAACGACACTCACAGTTTTGTAAATTTAGTGAAATAATTACCCACAGCTTCAAACTGTAAAAATATAGGTACCTTCATGTGATTATTATCACTACTTTACTATGCTCCTGTTTTTCATGGACAGAAAGTTATTTTAGTGTATTGGGCATTTTTATATTTTTACAGTGAAATGTTAAAACCTGAGGTGTTATCATCAATAGATTCCTTTGAAATGTCTTACACAAGCCTGGTAAATAAAATTAATAGGTAAAGTTAAAATTGTGATTTTCTAACATAAAGCCCACACATCTTTATCACACTGAGAAGCTGTTCCCCAAAGCACCTCCTAGATAAAGTCATATATTACTATTATTGTTGTTATTCACTTTGTTCCTATTTCTGTGTACCTGGACAAAGGTTTAGCATTCCCTAGGAGACACGAATCTGTGCAGTAGGCTGCAAATAACCACCACCAATTACAACTTGAAGGTGACTTTATATGAAATTGTTTGATCATTCCTGATCAATGATAGATCCAAATCACCAAGAGAAAGACTGAATGCACACAGAAAACTAGCTGCATACTTCGCCCTTACTAAGACCTTCTTAGGCCAGATCGAATGCCCAGTGATGGAGAAAAACTTGCACTTTTCTAGTCTTAACATCCTCTTCAGAGACAGCTTCTTCAGAACTGTCAGTCTGGTAGCTCTAACCAGAATTTAGCTCACTTAGAAGAAATACATATTACTCATTTTTAATTCATTATCCTACATTTCAGCTATGGGCTTTTAGACTGCTTCACTGTAGTTAGATTACTACTTTTTCTTTCTAATATCTTGCTTCCCCAGCTATTCACCCACTGCCAGTTTCATTTCTTTATAATGCCATAGGTGAGCTGTTTTCATCTACAGTGTTCTTAAGAACATTAGTTTGCAAAAGGCTCTTTGCAAGACAGAATTATACAGACAAAAAAGAAGTCAGAAGCAATTACAGGAAGAAGAGACTACACTAGATGTCTTCATCCTGACACTTAAATGGAGTGTGACATTCTTAAAATATTAGCAGAACATGGGACGTCAAGAAAATAGTAAAATATTTGTGTTTTATTAACACAAAAAGATGTGTAGATGCATAAAGGAAGATTCGAAACCAGAAATGACAGGGTGGGTTAGAAAAAAAAGTCTAGTAAGGCAGTAATACTCTCATGTGGAGAAAACAGTATTGTACTTTATAACAGATGAAAGCTTCTATCTATTGTATGAAAGAGATAAAATAGAAAAGCAATAAGTACTGCATAATCCAAACTCATTGTTCAAGCCATACACTGCTCATCCTCTGGCAGCAGTCCAAGGATAAACATCAGTGGTATATGTGTAAAGGCTTCTTTCATAAATATTTAAAAAATACTATACTGAGTCAGTGCAGCAAATAATACAATTTAGTAAAATAAATAGAATATGTGAATTCAGGTCACTTGCTAGCGCAAAGAATTGAGGCATCAATCTAATCCTGCTCAACCCTGAAATGGGCAGACTCAGTTTTTTCCCACTCAAAGAAAGATTAACCGAAATATGTAAAGAGAAAACAGTTCAAGACTGTGACCCTCTCATGTACTTCCTCTGGTTCAATAATAGTTTACAGGGACAACTAAGAAACAAAGCAAAACAAAAAATCCTTTCCCAAATAAGCAGTTCCACATTTGATCCTAATCTGTTTCTTGTCTTGTCATGTTTAGGGAATATTGAAAACTTCAACTTCTCTGTGAGACATGAAACTCTTATCAGATATGTAACTAAATTTAGCATAATGTATGGTTTGTCTACTGCATCTACTACAGGTAGGGTTAAATTGTCCTTTTTTTTTGATGGAAGCTGTGGGATTTCTTTAGCATTGGCCAGTATCTCAGTGCAAAAGTAGAGAGAATGTAAGAAACAATAAACATCAAAATAAATATTTTATGTTTCACATGAATTTTCTTCTGCGCATAACTTCACAGACTGTAAATAAAAATGTTGCATGCTGAGATTATTCAAATGTTCCACAGAAAGATGAGCAAAGGGTCTTCAGAGGCAAAGAATTTCACCAGCTAACCATTCTTTGAGAAAAAATCCAATTTTTCAAAACAATTCTGCTGGAACGATATCCACACTCCTTAATTTTAATTACTGCAGATGACGTTTACCATATTTGCTAACGTCCCTACTTCCCAAACCTATCCTACGAGCTAGTTACTCTCCCCTGGAAACAAAAAATACATCCGCTAAGGTTTGTGTATTATCATCACCAGTACTAAATGTCAGTTGCTATATTTGGTGTCACGGAACAGTGCTCCTACAGATAACTGTATCCCTTACCACAGTTCCTTAATTTAACTACTGATGATGAAATATCTTCAATAGAATTAACCTTTCTTCTGTTGCTGTATTAATTATAGGGAGCAAGGAAAAAAAATGGGCACTTGTTCTCATCACTATAACAAGCAAGGAAAAAAAATGCATTTGATTAGTAACAGAATACTGTATCTATGAACAGACGTCTACCAGATACTCCGCATCTGCCTATTTTTTTTTCCTCCCCACCAGGGTGATTCCTGTATCAAGCTCATAACAACTTGTGAGTGTACCAATGCATTTCTTTTAGAAAATGACCGATTCCAAAATGTCAAGTGATGAAAAATCCGCTGTGCTCCTAAGTGTAACGTTCCAATGGTTAATTACATTCATCATTAAGAATGTTTCCCTTATTTCTGTTCTGAATATGCCTACCTTCAGCTTCCAGCCATAGCGTCTCATTATACTTTTGTCTGCTAGATCAAAGAGGTCTCTTCCCTCAGAAATCTTTCTGTGTTTAATACTGATCATCCGTAATTCTATAAGTTGGATTTTGATGTTATTGAAGTTGATTTGATTTTTCATAAACTTTTTGACTCTTGCACTAAATGAATACAGGAATGTAAAGTTGAAATGCATGACATATTTCATATTGCTTTAATTTAGACTTTGCATCTGTTTGACAATCTGAATGACTATTGAAAGTTTGGGGGATTTGTAAGTGTCCTTGTCAAAATAGCTGTTTTTCTAAAATGTTTTCCAAAACCTGCAAGACCCTGGAGACTTTTTTTTTTATTGCCATAGCCAATGATCTTGTCATGGGATAATGTTTAAAATCATCCTTTTTCTGCCTGAAGTGATATTACACTCTGAGAAAGGGATG
Organism: Mycteria americana; assembly: GCF_035582795.1. NCBI lineage: Eukaryota > Metazoa > Chordata > Aves > Ciconiiformes > Ciconiidae > Mycteria > Mycteria americana. The sequence continues at coordinate 5,608,762 of NC_134368.1, forward strand.
CACTTTGGGGAAAAAAAAAAAAAAAAGTCAATTCTTGAGACTTGGTATGTAATAGGATACGGAAAATATTTTAAAGTTAAATCATATTATGAAATTTAGCTAGTCAGTATAATCTTAATTTTAAGGAACTGCTTTAAAGCAACCTCACACTGACCCACTTTTTTGTTGTCATTTCTTCAATAAAAATTGATAACACATTCTTGTCCTTGCAGAATTACTGTATTGACAGAGGAAATTTGACTCCATGCATGATTAATGACCAAGGTAGCGCTCTATCAAACACGCAACGTGCACTGGGATATTCGATGCATCTGACAGCCCAAGAGTGATTATTCTTTGGAGGAATGGAAAGCAGACCGTGACAAAATTACAGTTGCTGATGCATCCTGCCGCATCAATAAAATGGTACACCACAACAAATGGGACTCTTGACCTCATCACTTACAGTGGAGCAGATCATTTGTATAAACAAGTTATTTAGGTGCTTAGACAGTTTTCTTTAATGTGCTTTGTGGTTGATTAATAAGGCCTCCCTCTGCCTTTTGCCCAACACATGTTAGAGAGCGTTTGAGAAGGGAGAGAAGCAAAGCATAGTCTTGGTGATGAAGCAATACACTGGGAATTCCAATTCTGTACAGATTTTTTCTACAGACCTTTGGTTCTAAATTGGGCAAATGACATATTTGCTAAGGCTTCACCTTGAGAAAGTGTCATGCATGACTATGCCTGTAGGTATTGTGTATAAACATAGAAATAGCCCAGGAATGCCAACTCCATTTTCATGGCAGACCTTTTGTATGTGTTATCATGAGAGTTGTGCTAATTTTTAAACCAATACAGCTGGTATTTTCTCTCCTAACTACAGATATATGTTCTAGCAGACTATTAAATAGCTTTCATCATACTTTAGGTAATTTTTCTCTTTTCTGCATCTTATTTTGGAATTTGAAAACATGGGAGAAAACAGAGCAGTTTCTGTTACAGACAGAGAGCTTTTCTGGAACATTATGCTGTGTATATTCATCGAAAATGAGGATTTGCTATAAAGGCAATGTTTTATTGAAGCATTGATTTAAACTACTGTTTTTCCAAAATAGCAAGTTTTCTATGCCATCTGTTTAACTTGTAAGGAATGACTTTTCAAAGGTCATTCCAGGTATCCTAGTATTTCAAGTTGTCATCGGTTTCTGAACTATAATTTAGGGAAATTATTCCAATGCAGGGCTGTCTGATTTCTAGGTTATTTCCATTACGCAGGGAAAGTCTCTAACTCTAGAGGACTCTATATAAGGTAGTTACAGAGTCTCCATGCATCAGACAGCCTGCATCTGTTTCTTTTCCTGAAAATAACAAACCCCTTAATTTATTTTACTTTTCTAAAGAAATGTTTATTGGGGATTTTTAGAAATGTTGAGTCTATGTTTCAATTTAGAACAAACCTATTTAAATAATTTCTGATTTTGTCTACAGAAAGAAATATAGCATTAATGAGGTAAATAAGACTCTTTTTTTCACTTTACAGTCTTTACTTCTGTCCTTTTGTTTAGTCTTAGATTTCAGAAAATCTGGTTAATTCTCTTGCTTTTGTCTTCCTTGTTGTTACTTGCCACCATTCAAAGTCAAAAGAGGACATTGCTGAACAAAACAATAAAATCTGTGCTTAAACTTTAGTTCCAGCTAGAGAGAGACAGATCTTAGACATGTCAGGAATATTTGTTCTTTTCCATTAAAAAAAAAAAATTAAAATCATATTGTTTACCTAGACAATCCAAGGCATGTTGGGAGGCTTTTTAGATCCACATCTCCTAAAAGAGCTATAAGAACAAGTAGACTGTATTCTGCAGCCATATATTAAGTATTATTTTACATATTTTCTTAGGTTTTACTTATTTTCATATTTTGCTTTTTTTTTTTGGTGCATTAGCAATTATATTAAAGCAAGAGTGAAACATTTTGTATTTTTGGCTTCTTCACAATTGTTGGGTCATATGTGAAGAAAAACTGATCTGCAATTTAAGCTACTCCAACTCATCCAGACTTTCATATTCTCCTCCAATAGTTTACCTTTCCTTCCACAAACCATACTATGTGTTATATATCCCCCAGTAAAAATTCTCACTCCACTCCTCAGTGAAACGTCTCCTCACTTGATAGAAGCCTTACGGTTAAACAATGAACCAAACTAACCGGAATTTATTCAGTGTTTCACAGCAATGCAGGAGGAGAAAAAAAAGATGCTACTCTTGGTTGAAGGAAGAAAAACGATTTCTGGGAAAGGCTGTCCATGTAGTGGACCACTTGTCTCCATTAAACTCTGTCCATATTTCCCCACTGGGACAAAGAAAAGCTCTCTTTCCTCCTAAGAGCATAAGATATCTTGCATCTACAGCTAATGGACTCACAAGGATCTTACTAATTATGGTGGTTGGCAGAGCTGTGGAAATCGAAAGTATCATCACCCTTTGCTCTGTCTCTAGAGGTCAGCGAAACAGAGGAAGAGAAACTAAGCGGTGTTGGGCTGCTCAGTGTTGCACTGAATTGTTGCTGTCTTTGCTGCAATCCATCCTCCTGCCCTAGGAGGAGGTGACAAGTGCCTGATGTATGGCTAGTATTGGGCTGGGCTGACTGACAGTTAGTTACGCTGTTTTGCTGCTCCTAGCTTTTTCCTGGGTAGCTGTTTACACAACCTATGCCTGACACCGGACTAAACAATGTTGACCCTTAGTATTCTGCATAAATACGAAGCTCTGTATTAAACCCTTTGGGACTTATGCATTGATCTTCGCATCATCACAAATGTCTATTATCAAGTAGTAACCTCATCTGTTTAGTATAGCTCTTTGTCTTTTATGATAGTCATGTTTCCTCACTGTGTTGCAGCTAAATCATGAGAGAATCTAAATACTATGATTGTTATTTGTATGCTCGATATTCATTTGCACGGTCAATATTCATTGTACTATTGGAGTCACGGGTCAGTACTGTGGTCCCTGCCTTATGCAGCTTTCAGCACAGGAGGGGCGTTGCTTTTCTGGAATTGTCATTATTCTTCTCTGTAATCTTCTTCTCATCAAGAAACTGCTGTGTTTCATATGTTCCTGGTGAGGTAAGTGGAGAGAAGCTCAGACCAATACCTAGATGAAAACACAGCTTGATTTTGCAGTTAATAATATGACTGTGACTGAAATTAGAAGCTTCTACTCTTTAAACTCTAATCCTAGCTCCTTGTTTAGGTAGATCTTCCTATTACAGCACAAGTGAATCTGTTAATTCAGTTGCTACAGAAAGCAGGAGATACCTGTCAGCACAGATGAGTTACTGCAATACCCACCCATTTTAACTAAGAATGTGTAAATTAATATTTCTGATTCAGTTATGCAATCTTTGTTGACAAGTGCTGTCTCCTTCGTGATGAGTATTATAACACCTGCCTTGAAAAAGGAGTACCTGTCTAAGCAGGGATGTAGTAAACATAATCTTGGTATCTGGATGTAGTTTAACAAGATATGACTGATTCACTGTGACTACAGGCAAATGAGAGAGAGCTATCAATACTAGATTAAAAGTATTTGCATCTGAAATCTAGTCTTCTCATGCTTCTCACAGCCACAGAGAACAATTACTTTATAATACAGTCATAAAGGTTTGTTGGCAGTGTCATGTGCTTTGGTACAGGATAAAATTCGGCTGCACTGGAACTACTTGCACAGTCAAAAATGTACAGTTTTTCCTGTTGGAAAAGGAAGGGGAAAAGAATCTAGCAGTCTTTCAAAATCTTGTAGTGGAATTTCAGCATGTCCTGTGCTGCCAAGCATCCCAGTGGTTTGCTGCTAAATTGGTATTGTGCTGTTCAGAGAAGCTCCTTGGTGAAATCATTCCTAAAGATGGGGTGAAATGTCATTTCTATCCTGTGCTACACGGCTGTATGTCTCTTGCCCTGGGGAACCTGCAGCTTCTTCTGTGCTGTGGAGGAATGATTGATACATGTACCAGTGTGAGATGTCATGACCATGTCATCCTAAACCCCGAAAGTCAAGTGATAAAACTTGTTTCTCCATCACGACCCTGCATTTGTGACAATTTCCTCTTGCTGAACCCTTCATTTTTTCCAGAGATGAGGACACACAGTGTTTTTGCAAGGTCATGACCATCAGGCTCAAGAATTGTTTTTTCTTTCTGTCCTATTTCTACAATTTTCTCATTCGATTTCATTAACCTGATGGTAACGAGGGGAAGAAGTAAGACAGGTTTTAGTGTATACCAGCAAGTTTCAGGGTAAGGCAGGCAATTCTATTTCTAACTCAACCTCACATGTAACATCTTGCGTTACAGAGCTCATGTGACTTGAGTTACATGGAGGAATTTGTTGTGCCACAACAAATTCTGTGCAGCGCTGTAGATGAGGAGCTAGAAAGGTAAATAAAGCCAAAAAAAAAACCCTAAACAGAAGAATTGGAACAAAACTGGAAAATTCATTCTGCGAACATTTTCAACTCTACTTGCTTTTACAGGGACTGTGAGCAAACTTTTATTTGAAAAAAAAAATTGGAAAAGCTAAGCATTAGGATTGTATGCACAAATTGGCATTTTATTCTGTGTTCACATAGAAAGTGTTGCAGACACTCTGAGATCTCACAGCACTTTGGGAACTAGCAGCAGCAGGGAAGAAGAGATTTGGCATATGACGAGGGGGAAAAAAATTAAACTCAGATGGGGAAATAAACGGAGGATTGTGATAAAAACTAAGGATTGTTTTTCACAATCCTTACTGAGGATTGCGATAAAAACTAAGCAAGCAGACAGCTGAGAATCACATACAATGTTTTTTCATATTGACTAAGAGGCACATCTTACAGTGGCAATTTTGACATCTACACGCCAAAGGTGTTAATAAGAGTATTCCTCAAAGATGCAGAAAAAAAAGAACTGCCCTGGGCTCTAGTCTGTCTGAAGCTACCTTTTAGATATTCACAGTATTTATTCATAGTCCAGTGTTGCTCATAGACCACAGCCGTTATCGAACCCCCCACGCACACACACTGTGAGGCTAATTCAGCAGAGAGAACAGAAATTACCTCTTTTCTGTCTCCTTGAAAGGTAGGACAAGAGTAGTGTGTTTAATTCATAGCAAGGAAAATTCAAATTAAATACTAGGAGCAAAAAGACTGTCAGGGCTGTGATACACAGGGATATATTGACTAGGCAAGCCGTGGAGTTGCCAACATGGGAGATCGTTATGAATAGGTTATACAAACATCTCTTAGGAATGACAGGAACAACTGAACCTTCTTTAAAGCAGGCAGAAAAACTGTATGATTTTTGGCCCTTCCAGCCATATAGTTCTATATTTCTGGGTGATGTGGGTAAAAATAGGAAACCATCTGAGATTTTTATTAAAAAAAAAAAAAAAGGCCAGAAAGAGCAATATAATTTATTCTCAAGTACTTTCCTTCCCCGTGTCTTGTATTTATCCTCTGCTGCCAGCCAAACTCCTTCACAGTCTAGGACCACATCCTTTAGCAGTCCATCTCCATGAAGAGTCTCTCTCTGCCTCATTTCCTGCTGAGGAGGAAAACATTAAAAGAGTAGATCTGTTCTCAAGTGTTCCTACAAAAGGAACACACAATCCATACAGCTATGAGGCTTCTGGCATCTCCCTACTGTCTTGGCTTTTTGCCAATTCTCTTTTTCTTATTCTTAGTGTAGACGTATGTCTTTTTTCTTTTTTTTTTTTTTTTTTTGGTTCCTGTTCAAAGTTTGAAAGATATAGCCCCTGTATCACGAGTTCATTTACTAACCGTTTTGCTTTAGTGTTACATCTTCATTTTGTGTGTGTGTGTGAGAGCAGATTCCTCTTTCCAAGGTAGTTTTTGAATCTTGGTCACTCTACTCATCCACAGTAGCAAATCTTGGGTGCTCTGCATTGCAGTATTCCCCTCACAGCCTCTCTCTCTTGATTAACTGCATAGGGAATGTAGGATCTAAACTTTTGTACTTTGCAATATATTTAAATTAATGATCTATAGTATATGGTGTGATCACAAGTCTGGGTAAGTTTATATTAGAGAATTAGTACCTGACATAGTTTTTGAGGGTTTTAGCTGTTGATTTAAGCCACCACTGTGAAAGCAAGTACTTTAAAAAATAACTATTGGACATGCAGTTCTACATTTGCCTGCTCAATATGCTTATGCTCCCCAAACCACTCCATGTTAACATTATTGTCTTCCATGGGACTACCTGAATGAGTAAAAATTTCTCACGTGAGCAAGTCCTGTGTCCCAGATGGTATTCAGCCATACCTGCAGCCTTCACAGGTTTCAAATTATTCTCTTGGCAGTATTGCTGGACTTCACTATTTGCATTGCATGTTTTCACAGGGAGAAAGAATGGTGCTGTGGTTTGGGAGTTCTGAATTCTCTAACCATCTCTGCCCCAGTCTTCTATGGCTTCAGGAAAGATTTGCTCTTCAGTTTCTGCCTTTATACAACAGTGATAATAGCATTAATGTAGATCAGTTCTATGGTAAAAATACACTTATAAAATATTTCCCAGTCAGGATGGCAGAGATGAGATCCAGCCTAAGTCACTAATTATAGATAAGCTGGAAGGCAAAGATTAATTTCATGTAAGTTGTTTTATACTGAAATTCACTCTGTGCATTGGGTATATGAGGGAAGAAGGAAAGCAAGAGTGTTTCCACCCAGAAATGTGAAAAAGTGTTTGTTTTGTGGGTTTTTTTTTCCCAGAAAACATTGAGGGCTTCTACCTTTATTGATCCAGATTTATTGCAATGGTTAAAAGTAGTGCACAAACTTTAAAACACACTTAGCGTTCACAAATTGGCTGAGTGCATGGTATATCATGCCAACACTTACACTCTTTTACTGCAGTGCTTTAAGGCCAGCACCTAGCTATATTTCAGAGGAGTAAAAAAAGGCTTGTAATTTCATCACTCTCCAAGTAATACTGTAGTACTGCAATACTCATAGGGGGGATATTGACTCAGTACTTACTGGTATTCACTACCTGTATGACTGATAAGGGAACAATACCTGTGGGCTGTATTGCAAAGAAATGGCATGCTTGACTGCACATCACTAAATGTATGAATTCAATGCATAGAGTCTGGAGATTTTACCACTAATTCAGAAAGACAACAATCTACAGAAGGAGTTCAGGCTTGAAGGTGAGCAGTTGCCTGATCAATTTGTAAAACCACAAATAGGTGAAGAGAATACTATTTTGTTTTCAGGGTATTTTGTTTGGATTTGTTTTCCTTTTTTTTTTTTTTTTTTTTTTACCTGCTTTATATACCAGCAAATCTGTTCTGATTACATTATTTCCATGAAGCTATTCTTCCCTGCAAACACTCTCTGTCTGACTACTTGCAGATTTTTCTGAACAATTCATCAAGGAAAAAATAGCAAATGAATGTGACTTTGCAGCTAAAGCTGTGTGAAAGACAGCAGGTTTTGTTTAATGGGATGTGTGCATGCACTGTATTTTGGTTTTGGTTTGCATGGATTCATGCCTTCTGAACTATAGGTTCAGACAAGTCATCAAAACCCACTCCAGATCTCCCCATTTATTCTGGCTTCATGCTGAAACCACAATAAACACTCAGCTCTTATATTTGAAAATAAAAAGGCATGACTCACCCTTCCTTTCTTCCAGCTTTATGCCATTTCTAACTCCACTGATTTCAGTGTTGGCCTGATTTCGCAGAAGTTAAACTGACATAAACTTAAAATGATACAGCATTGAATCAGATCCCTCAGGCTTAAAAGATGTATTGCAATGATATCTGTTCACTGACCTTTGTGAAATGAATATGGAGATTCCAGTTCAGTTCCTATTTGCAGCACATAGTCAGCACTGAAGCCACCATCATTAATACATCTCCTCTCTGCAGTGCAAGAACTCTGCGGAAATATAGTCCTTTACTCCATTAGGACAAGTGTAAGAGACAGTGTCATACATCTTAGGAGGAGAGGACATCTCTGGGGTCATCAAACACTGCATTCTGCATCCATATCAAACAAAAAAATCTCTTTTATGTATTGAAAATCTTTCTCTTAAAGAGATACTTTTTGTTCCTTCTTGCTTGACAATAATCCTCTTCAGCTATCAGATTGGTCAGTGAAAAAGCTTCTGCCAGGACCTTAGTGAAAAAGCTTCTGCCAGGACCTTAGTGAATGGCTTTAGTTAGGTCTTTTTACCGTTCAGCTCCCTGACATGGAATAATAAAATATTCAGACTTAAAATAAAGAATGAGTATTTCACAAATTGCAAGATAACCCTGCCACTAGAACTGTCCATGCATTAGGAGATACATGAGCATCTAAGGACCCAGGTGATTTTGCCTCTTCAATAGCTTACTTTTTAAAATTTTATTTCCCTCGTACCCGTGGGACCTGATAGTGACCTTTCTTTATCTTCTCTACGCGGTTTTGTGACCTGGGCATGCCCCTCATGTTTCCCTACATTAATCACTGTGATCTGCAGTCAGAGTATACTTATAAATTTAAAGCCCCTAATTACAACCATATATTGATTACTTCAAAACCAAGTTATTTCCATATAATTTTGTTGGATGAATAGCAATTTTAAACAAGTAGTAAATGAATTGCAAATTCCTTCTCAAACAATGTTTCAGGCAATTGTGACGTCTGTGCCAGCACAAAACATCGCAACATATAAAACTGAGATGTAGTTTGTACTTTCTATGAAAAACCTACGCGATGTCTGGGAAAACTGGTGGAAATCAAATTGTTTTATTTTTCCCTCTTATGCAAAACTTGATGAAAACATGTTTTAGCTGGAATTTTTCCGAACCTTTCTAAAGATTACCTGCTTTGAAAAATACTTTGAAGTTTACTGATGAAAAGCACACTCAGTAGTAGCTGAATATTATTATGGACACATCAGACAGGAGATCTGAAAAACTTTTATTATTATTTCCTGACTTATTCTTATGGTGAAGAACACCACAGATTTCTGTTTTCATTTATCCTCTATTGCTTGAAAATGTCAAATTGCTGTTAATAGTGAAAATGTGTAGTTTAATAGTTTTTTTACCTATGTATTTATGTTGGCAGACCATAGAGAACCTTGATTATATTCAGTCTCTAGCCCATGAAAATTGTCACCTTTTTTCCTTGATTTACACACAGGGCTCTAATCATAAACCATCTTAAAAAGAAAATGTGTGAGGCTGTCTGCCAGAGCTTTCAGAAAGAGTTTTTCATAACTCAACAGCCATTCCAAAAGTAATTTCCAAAAACTTAATTTTGTTGGCCTTAAAGTTATTTGTACTTTAAAACATAACTATTAGTGCCACATTCATGTTCTTGAGGGGAAAAAAAAAGCATAGTATATGCTTTCTGTAATAAACTTACTTCTCCAGAAAAAAGAAAAAAAACCCTTTTAATATTTTTTTCAGACACAAATTCTACTGAAAAGTACCTAACTGCAATTTACTTGAGCAGTAAACCATGGGATGTTATGGCTGAAATTTTATTCTGTGAGGAGAATGAGTGTGAATGGGATTATCTACTGAAAATAAGATTACGGACAGGAAATGCTATTATCTATTTCTTGTCCAAGATCTTTTTATCAATAGATAAAAAAAATCTTACTTACTTATATTTATATGTATATCCACACAATCACACACTCATGTATATATACATATGTGTGTGTGTATATACCGCAAATGTGTGCGTATTTAGATAGATAGAGGCGTATCTACAAAATTAGTATCAAACTTGAAAGGTATGAAAAAGATTAATTCTTCCATGGCAGCTTTGAAGAATCCATAATATGCCATCATAATGCAGGTAAAGCACTTTTCAGCTTAGCAAGTTTATTACACAATAATTTGTTCTCTCTAGAAGGGATTCACTCATTGGGCAAGGAGCTGAGTTTTCAGAAAACTTTTAGTTGAGAAACCGTATGTCCTCAATGTTCCAAATTTTATTCACAAGTATGTTGTCACTTACATTTCTATTAGTTTCTGCCATATCCCTGACCGACTTTTGGTCCAAAATAGCTGCAGGCATAGCCAGGACTCAGTCTTATCTGAGCTGTCTTTGAAATGAATTCAAGAGGTATCAGATAATCATTGAAGAAACTTTCTTTGTATTCTTAGTTTTGCCATTAAGTCCTCAGAGTTATTTTTTGAAAAGGGGGGGATTTTTGTGTTTACACATCTCATGGAAGTTCTACTGGTATTAGCATTTCTTCGATATTAATAAAAAATAGTGTGTAAGCTATATATTTCTGCTTTTGCAGTAGCTAATGAGTTTTTAGTCTTCCGTAGAACAATGAATTGATGGAATTATCTCTACTTTAATGCTGTAAATAAATGCTGAGATGAAATAAGCCAGTATTTTAGGAACTGGTTGCTAGAATTATGCCACTTGGTAATTCGAAAGGGATCGAAATCTTGCCTTTCTTCCCATAGGAAGTGGTAGGAGTAATTAAATATTGAGCAAGTATAAGATGGAAAGGAGTATGTGCAGTTACTAAACTTGAATTTACTGAAGTAAATTGTTTGTTCACAACCATTGCATAAAGAAATGAGACAACACAAACAAGTGGGATAGAACCTATACAAATTCCCAAAATGAACCAGATGTCCTAAGAGCTGGACAACATTTGTTCATGTAAATTTAATATAAGGCCTGGACAGTAAAGTATAAGACTCAACCCTTAGACTCACAGAATAATTTGTGTTAGAAGGGATTCTTCATCTGCCTAGACATGGCTTCCAGGATTTTTTGTTCCAAAAGGATTTTCTCTTTTATAGATGCTAGCTTTCTTGGATGACAGATAGTGAATCAATCAAATATCATACAGAGTTTAAAATTTAAATTTGTAAAGACTGAGTTTGTAACTACAAATTGCAGACTTTCTCCACTGGATGGGGAGGGCCTGAGAGAATATATCTAATTAATCCTGACTAGTGGATTATGCAAAGCTCTTTGAAGTCAATGGAACTTCCATCCAATTATAGCACTGCACAAATTAATATTGTTCAACCATGGTGTCAGTGTATGGACAGGTATATAGCATTACCTCAACCTGGCTAAATGGCATAATTTCAGTGTGGGTGATTCAGTTTCAGTGTCCAAGTTCAGTTTCAGATATTAGGTAGGATTTAGAAATATCTAGAAAGAAGCTTGAGAGTTCTATTCGACATTTTTCACACACCCACATCTGCCTACCCACTTAGGATGTGTGCATGTCCCGAGTGACCTGTCTCCAATGATTTTCCACAGGGAGCTCTCAGTATTACCTTAGACTAAACCCTTGACATTCGGGCAAAATGAAGCTAGATGTCAGTGTCCTCAGTTTTACAGAAATTGCCAGTAATTTTATCTTTTTGAACAGTGTTTTAATATATTCCCATTTGGAAATCCCAAAGAACATTAATTAGTTACTCAGCATTTTATGGATGGGCTGTTAACTGAGCTTTAGAAAACAAAAATTTTTGTTCTGCCACAGATTTGTTGCATGACACTAGAAAATGCAATTAATTTCTGTTATCAACAGGAATAAAGGCCATACATTGCTCTTGGCTGCGCTGTATCTTTTTAAAATATATGAATGGAATTCTGTTTGTTCAAAGTTTAACACAGTGGATTTTGACAGTCACCACAGCCTTAAAGCATTACAGTGTTGTTACCAACTAACTGTGCATTCCAGTTCACTCTTTGGGGTTGTGTCACATAGCTGTTTCAGCTGTATCTCTGTTCTTTCCCTCTGACATCCTTTAAGACCTTCTTAGAATCATAGAATAGTTTGGGTTGGAAGGTCATCTAGTCCAACCACCTGCAATGAGCAGGGACATCTTCAGCTAGATCAGGTTGCTCACAGCCCCATCCACCCTGACCTTGAATGTTTCCAGGGATGGGGCATCTACCACCTCTCTGGGCAACCTGCGCCAGTGTTTCACCATCCTCATCATAAAGAATTTCTTCCTTATGTCCAGTCTGAATCTCTTCTCTTTTAGTTTCAAACCATTACCCCTTGTCCTATCACTACAGGCCCTACTAAAAAGTCTGCCCCTATTTTTCTTTTAAGTCCCCTTGAAGTACTGAAAGGCTGCAATAAGGTGTCTCTGAAGCCTTCTCTTCTCCAGGCTGAACAACCCCAAGTGTCTCAGCCTTTCCTCATAGAAGAGGTGTTCCAGCCCTCTGATCATTTTTGTGGCCAATATTTGGAGATATCCTCCTCCAAATTAAAATTTTACTTTGTCATTTTTCTTGGACTAAAATCCCACACTCTGCCCCTCCAAACCAAGGATGTTAAACTGAAGCCTTCTCCAAATTACAATAAATTACCTTTTTTTGGTCTGCTAGTTTTAATTTAGGGGGAACCGAGCAGAAGATTCTGCTATCTAGGGAACAACCAGTTCTAACAAAAGACTTGGTTAATGACATGTTCAAAACAAAAATATTTCAGAGAGAATATATCAGAAGGAAATGCATGTAGAAGGAGCACATCTGACTGCTGGCAACATGAAACTTATGTCACCCATCCAGTGCACTGAAATGTTAAGTTGTCACAAGGCTTATCCTATCTTGGATTAAGGTTTTACTCAGCCTCAGGTTAGGACTGGCATTTGAAATAGTTGTAAAACCTTTGTCTTCATAGTCCTCTCAAAGCAGGCTAGGCTATTTTGTTTTCTTCTCAGTGGTTTTAGGTACTACATTTTTTTCATCATCAGATGAGCCACAAGTACAGTCACTAACCAGACCATAGAAACACATAACCCATTTCGAACATTGATACAATAATCTGTGAAGACAGCAGTATTTCATAGCCTTTGTCACATGAATCCTAAGTCTTTGCAGATTTCTTACACTTCCAGTTACCGCTGTTCTAATTAATAATCCTTCCTTTAAAAAAAAAAATCCATTCAGTCTAAGTGGGCTAAGTGCTATTTATTTAAAAGCCTCTGGCAGCTGAAGTCTGGATTAATCTTCTAGCCCAAATCAAATCATGTCAACTCAGATCAGCTTCATTGTATAATCTGATTTTTGCAGGAAAGTCAGCTTCTCTCCCTTTATGTGACCTATGACAGGAATGTGAAGAAGGAAACTTGGCATCTCTGTGTGAGGCAGATCCTGAGATGGTGGAATTCAGCACAGATTTTTTCCTTTTCCTAGAACTTTATCAATTTAAATCACCTGAAGATATGGCTTGAACTCTTTAATACATTTCATGGACCATAAATTTGGAAAGTAATGACTCCCAAAACTTATCTTCCTATTTTATTGCTTTCTCTTGTGGTGAAGTTTGTGTGTGTCTATTCAAAAATCTTAGCTACCCTGCATAATTTTAAGAATGGCAACATAAATTCTCATACTTGTTCTCCATATGTATATTCTTATATATAGCCATCGTGTTAGCTTCTATGCTGCTTTACAGCATTTATTTCACAAACTTTACGCATAAGAAAAACCTATGCAAATCTCCATTTAAAAATGATAAGTCTGTAAGAGGCCTGTGGAAATTACAGTAAACAGCAAATGTTCCTGCAGATAGATATTGACTTTACAGTGTGATTAAATTATATCCATCTCCTCTTTCTCTTTCTGTCACGCTTTCGAACTAGACTTCAGTCACTTTGGTTTAAATTCCCATTTCCAGAGTAATGCTTTTTAGCAGTGACAATTGCTGATGATAATGTTATACTCTAAGCAGGTTAATGTATTAATTTTTTCTTAAGCAAGTTGCCAAGTCTGGTACATCCAGTGACAATTTACGTTATGATTCCAGTTTGGTTTCTGTGGTATAAAAGTCTGTTCTTAACCTTAATAATTTTATTATTCTGAACACAGAGTTGCCGATCCGATCTACATTCTGGCCTACAGACTCAAGGTCAGTGATACTGGACTATCATTAGAGTAAATTGCAGCCACAAAAAAAAGAGTGCATGACAAAACACAGATCTCATAAAAATATTCACGTCTATCCAGAATATTCAAAAATCCCAAACACAGAACTGAAGGGTGGGATAATCACAGATAGGGGAGAATTTTGGCTCAGGCAGCTATTAACATATAGGGGTTTTTCTTTTCCTCTTTTTTTTTTTTTTTTAATTTCTGAAGGACAGTGTTAATTCTAAATCAGTAATAAACTAGCCATAAGTTGCTTCACTGCTGGCATTAATTTCATGTCATATGTTATGGCCTTTCTGGCAGGAAGCTAAATTGGCTTTTTCATTATAAGTGAACATTCTTTCTCTGTTTTTTTTTTAATGCATTCAGCATCTTTGACAAGGAGAGATAGTCCCGTCCGTAGATTACTACCTGTATGCTATGTCAAATTCACCGCTTTGCAACAAGATTCCTGTGAGCAGAACAGCTTAATCATAAAAGGGAGTTATGTAGGGTTGAATCCATAATGGAAATTAAAGTGCCAAGTCTGACTCTTGTATTCAAGACATAAACCTCTAACAGATATCTGCACCTCCCTATGACACTCCTCTCCTGTGTTTCCTAAACTGAAGATCTGCAGGCAATGATGTGACTCATGATGCAGAGGTTCCCCAGGCGTCTAAGATTTCCTCTGGAGTATTTCAAAGCCATCCTATTCTTGTTAAAACTGATCTTTGGCATCTGTCAGATGCCTAATCCCTCTCAGAATCGCAAACTGAGATTTGTTATGCCTGTCATTAGTGCCAGGAGTGACGGGAACGAAATCTCATGCAGGATGTGGATTTATTGATTTTTGACTGCCCAGGGAATTCAATGCCATAACTCCTACCACCGTCAGATTTCTTCTAATCATCAGTAAATGAGCTATTCCTGTTTGTCAGGAGGTAGATAACTTTGAATTTCTTTTAATTTCTTTGACTTTGTGCAGAATAATTGAAGTTTCTTTAAGTTATCAAGCAAACAGTATTAGCGTGACAGTATATAGCCTAATGGTTGACGTATCTAGCTTGGAAAGGAAGATTAAGGGATGTGCTGTGTTTCAGTGCCCACTAAATTATTTTATCTAATGTATATTGGAAGATTTGCTATAAAACAGACTTTTCAAATCTTTTGGAGTGATTAAGATGTCACTTTAGAACTAATATTCTGACTGGAAAGAATCTATTGACTGAGATATTATCTATAGATTCTTGAACACCAGCAAAAGATCCTGAACAAGATCTCCATGATCTTCTTAAAATATCAGTTATGAAAATAAGAATTAAAATGTCAAGAAAAACAGAGTGATGTCTGTTCATTATTGCAGAGATACGGGCCTTTGGAGCTTATGTTTTTTGACATCAAAATTGAAGAATAGGTGGCAGTAATGCTGTCCTTCATCACTTCTGTCCTCTGCATGCTAAAGTGCCTTTTAAAGTCATGCATAACTTTTCTCTCTTTTTTTTTTTTAATATATTTTAAGATCTCTCCTATTAGAGATCCCAGATAATAGAGAGTAGCATCAAATTCTTCAGATTATCCTACAGTGAGACAGGTGAGCTGGCAAAGCCGGAAATTACACTATCATGAGCCACTGAAATCCCAGTGTAAGCATCTAAGCTCTTGTGTTCTGGCTCACTTGTCCTCTGGGAAATTTTAGCTGGAGCTGTGAATCTATGAAAATAATGTCTCCACCTCAGAGAACAGTCTGTACATACTCAGTTTAGCCATTAGTTTCCCTGGAAACTTAGCAGAGACACCAGAGCAAAGTGCTTTCGCTAGGAAGTACTGCTCAGGAGCTGAAATCCTGCTGTCTGCACAGTGCTTGCCATCTGTAGGTTAGTACTAGGTTTCCTTTGGAAGCTCCATCTGCTTTTACTGCTTTCAGTGACTCATAACTACACAATACTCCGTATTTTTAACATTTAAGGTTTCCAGCTGGAGTTCCTTGACTGAAATAAAAAAAAAAAAAAAGTGGTAGCATACGTGGATAATATATACATTACTGATTTATAAGAACAACCATGGCAAAGAACTGATGAGCTACTTGGGGAAGAAGAGCAACCACTACTTTGCTCAAACACTTCTGTTCTGCCATCATTCCCAACTTGTCTACCTGCTTACCATATACTTGAATCTCCCTCTCTTTCTTTCTGAAGCAATTGATACCTACTTTCCCCTTTCCTGCAGGGCTTCTGGCTTTTCATTTTACATTTTTTCTACCATGTTGCTTTATACAATAGCTTATAGCATTACTTTCAGTATCACCTCATACAATGAACTTGTATTATAATTTCTGTTGTTCCTTTTCTAGGCTTTGATTTGTTAATCTATCCAGATTTAATTTTGATCTTACTTAGGTACGATCAGTTATTGATATCAGGAAAATTCCTGGGTAACACTGAGATGGTGGTAGGAAGAGTAGTAAAGCTGATCCAAAACGAAGGTACCAAGACTACTCTTCTTCCAATTTGCACTTTAAAAAATACCAACAGACTTGCATGGCAATCAGAACCAAGACAAGTAGCCCATAGGTCCACAAGAAATCCCTGGAATGTAGCTTAGATTTTTTTTCTTGTACAGCTGTAAAAAAGGAAATAGTTCCCACTGAAAACCTAGAGTGAAAGCATTTGCATTTAATAATAACAACAATAATGAAAATAATAATTAAAAAACCCCAAGAAAAGCAGATAACATTAATTGCTTAACCTTCTTCAGGTTTTTACCACAGCTATGGTTATTTCTATTTTATTTACCGGTGGAAACAATTGGATCCCCTCCTATTAGTCTTTGTAATTATTCGCCTCTTCAAACCTGGTGGAGTATCTGATGAAGCAGCAAATACTCTACACAAATGTGAAGTGACCAGCGTGAAGAGGTCTGGCTGGAACCTGATGAGAAATGTAATCCCAGAAAAGCCCCCCAGTCTATATAAATTAACGCAATTAAGGCTCATCGAACACTCTTCTGGATCCACTGTCAAAGCTGATAAACAACCATCCAGCAGTGTATGAATGTGTAATCAGATAGTCTGGAGTTCACTGAGAGATGTGGTTATGCTTTGGACACAATGTCATAATCTTTATTTTGCCTTAGACTCTTCTGTTTCTTATACCTCTGCCTCCAGCTCAATAATTTATCCATCACACATTTAGAAGAACACAAGATAAACAGCGAAAACTGGCACACAGAAACTAGCACAGTTCTACACAATGGGAATTTAAACACCAAAATAAAATAAACGGTATTTAAAAGCTGGTAGGTAATATAACTGTGATTCAGTTGGACAGATATTATTAACTTAATGGAATATTAATAGGATATTCCATTTATAGCTCTTGTTCTGTCCCAAAGTCTCCTGAGATATTTTCCAATGAGTTTTTAATGATAATCTAAAATGCAGCTACTTCTGGGATAAACATCCATCAGAAATGAGTAGCAAATTCATCTTGTAAAAGCTGGATAGGAAGAATTTGCCACCTAACTCCATAAACTGGAATATAGCAAGAACACCAGGAATGTTTCTAAACCTTCCTCATGTAATTGTTCAAAATTCACACAAGATGGTAAAAGCACAAAACCTAAGGTTATATTATTATCTATCTCATCTTGTCTTCTCATTGTTATTCTTTTTCTCATTCTAACTTAAACACAAAGCAAAAAGTAGCATAGTCTATAGCCGTATAGTATAATACGGAAGTCTTCCCCTCTCATCTGCGCACATTTTACTTTTCTGGTACACTTTCTTTCACTAATCGACCAGTTTTCCTGAGCTCTATGAGGAAACATGGTAGAAAACCATGAAGTGATAGGGCAAGGAAGTGGATTTTTCAGATTTTTGGGGGCATATTAAAAAGGATAAAGAATTTCTATATCTTTTGCATCCCTTTGAACATCCTTTTAGCCTACATTACTAACAAGCTTTGTTGCTTCCTATTTGGAAATGACAGAGAAAGCTTAAATTTCTTGGGGGTTAAACTGAAAGGCTCCAGGGACTTCAAGGTGAGCTGTTGAATGTAAGACATAAATTTAAACTTGTTTTTGCTTTTTTAAAACATGCGGATATGAACCTACTGGATGTAGTACACTACATTACGTTCTTGCATTTAGCTGGCAAACACAATGTGTCTTCTCAGGATGTAAACCTCTTCTCATATCCTTCAGTAAAAATATTTCTATGTCATGTTGGTCTAAATCAAATAACAATCAGTTAGGTTTTGATTTGAAACATTGGGACTTCATATTCCTTTCCTTCCATCGCTTCCACTTTTTAAAAATCTTCAAAGAGTTTTAAACTACATAAAGGAAGCCCATGAGCAAGGGGAAGAACAGCCTTATTGGTTTTTTTGCAATAGTAATTAATGCGATTTTTTACCAGCTTTAGTGCGGTTTACTAAAAATTCCAAAGCCTTTCCTTTTTCTCTTGGACTAACTAGAACAGCATACAGAACCTCTTTCAAAGGTATCAAATGGCAGATCATAGAATGGTTTGGGTTGGAAGGGACCTTTAAAGATCATCCAGTCCAAGCCCCCTGCCACAGGCAGGAATATCTTTCACTAGATCAGGTTCCTCAAAGCCCTGTCCAACCTGATTTTTCAGTATCCCCAGTATCCCCAAGTCCTTCTCCGCAGGGCTGCTCTCAATCCCTTCATCTCCCAGTCTGTATTGATACTGGGGATTGCCCTGACTCAGGTGCAGGACCCTGCACTTTGCCTTGTTGAACTTCATGAGGTTCACGTGGGCCCACTTCTCCAGTCTGTCAAGGTCCCTCTGGATGGCATCCCTTCCCTCTAGCAAATCGACGGCACCACTCAGCTTGGTGTCATCCGCAAACTTGCTGAGGGTGCACTCGATTCCACTGTCTCTGTCATTAACAAAGATATTGAACAGTACCAGTCCCAATACAGACCCCTGAGGGACACCGCTTGTTACTGATCTCCATTTACAGGATCCCTTTGGACACTGATCTCCATTTAGACAGATATAATGATATACATTGACGTTACCATAAAAATCAATAAATATTAGTGTCTGCTTGTGAAATGAATCTCATTGTATAATCAGGAGAGATGACAGTGGAAAAGGAGTAGCTCCATCTGCACTGATGGCGAGGTGCATGCGTTTGAAATCAATTGCAGCAGGAACACCGTGGCAAAAAGAGCATGTACTTATTAATTATAAAAAGTATGAGAGCAAGGAAAGAAATTAGAGTAAAGAAACTAATTACATTCTTTTAGATATCTGCAAGTAGTGAGTGCCACAGTGCTTTGGAAGAAGAGACTGAAAAACATATGCAAAAGGAAAACTTTCAAAAAAATAATAATACAAATTCCCTCAGCCCCCCTACCCCTGCCTTTAGCCTTAAAACATCAAGTGATGTTTTAGTCCTGGAGAAGGCTGTAGGATTGACAATCCTGGAGAATAAAGTACTTGTTTAGTCTGTAAGGCAGGTAGAAAATGAGAAGTCATATCAACAAAACCAGTTCCCTTTATTCTGTGAAGGCCTTCCATAAGAACTAGGAGCCAGCAGTAAGTAGATGGCATATCAGTTGGTTTTGCCGACAAGGGGGTCTAGATAATTCTGGTATAATAGTTTTCTTGTGTAAAACCTTCTGCATTAAAATCTCCAGACTCTATGATTTATCTTATACACACACCACAATTTTCTTCAGGTCTTCAGGTTATTGTTTTCTGTTTGAGTATTTTTAATCAGGTTCTGCACATTTCTGAATGACATGTCATTTCACAGTAAAAACAAGATGTTAAAACAAAATATTAGATATGTTTAAATTTTCTATCAGACTCAGTTTCTTCTCCCTTCCCACTCCCTAAACTAAAAATATTTTGCAAATTAACAATTTGTGATTAATGAAATCTGTGCTCACAAAACAATGCCCCCACACTGCTGCTAGACCAATGGTTGTCTGCCATTTATGTAACTAACTGCCCTGAAAGATGTTCTGTCTTTTCATTATAAAACTAGAAGTGACCTGCTTTCTTAGTAGGAGACATACTTGATGTCTCAAACAAAGCAAGAGAGAGTTGAGCCAAGGGGACCACAGTGCAACAGATAACATTGCCTTTTTCCTGATACAGAAGGCAGACGAGAGGGTCAGATCACTATCGTGATTATTGTGGTAGAACAAAATGTTTCTGTGGCATTTTTTCCCATTTTTTAATTCTGTCTTCATGGTTTTTTAGATATTGAATCAGTGTCAGTTTACTAAACCACATCCTCTGCTTTATGGTGCCGACCTAAAATGCCGCTGGAAGTGTCATCTTCTGTATGAGGTGTAAAACTGGGGTAGCGATGGTAGTGATTAACAAGATCTATCTGGGATCTAGTTTGTTGGGGTGAAAGTCACCTATCCAGTTCATTATAATAATTTCATTCCATGCTATTAATATGCAAGTAATCGGACACCTGCCCTTATATTGACATATTGTGGCTGCTGAAGGCCACCAAAAAGCACACAGAAGACATTCAGTCTCCTGAGTAAGTTGCATTTTGGTTCATTGCATTACATATAGATAAGTTCCCCTGTAATTCAGCATAATGTAACAGAACATACACACACATATCTTTCCCAGATGAAAACCCCAAAAGCTTTACAAAAGCACAGCAAATGATATCAAAGCCAAATTTTACTGAGAAATTCTCGCTACTTTCTTCCCGAAGTGACCATTCCATGTCAGATATCAAAGCATACTGTTGGCTGTGTTTTATATAAAATAAAGTAGGAATGTGGAGTTTATTGGTGTTGAGGTTTTTACATTTTTTAATGTACGTCTGTACATCACCAAAACCCACTCAAAGAGATACCTTTAGACTCCAGGTTTCCCAAAAGATTCCTTGATATTATTTATGGAAAGTTAGTGAAAAAGAGTAAAGTTTTACAGTTATGAGTAAGTATCAGAAGACATCCTTACTTAAATTATTATTATTATTATTATGGTTAATTTATTGAGGTAGATCATGGATGCTTCAGCTATCTTACTATTCCATACAATTTAGAAACACGCAAAAAAAGGCCAGCATGGATCCAAAATGCTTAGAGTTAAAGCATCGGAACAAATTTGCTTCAAATTTTGGAGCCAGCATTGTCCTTTCTACAATAAATATCTATCTGCACTTTAGCAGGCAAATGACTGTAAGATGTCACTGAAGACAGGTCTTTATGAGGTGGTGTTCTACTTTTCTATTTCATGCTTTATTTTAACAAATCTGGCATTTTTCTATTTTAAAGGACACTGCATAATCTGAACAGTACAGTCCCCTTGCCTTTTATGTAACACTGTACCTTAAAAATTTAAGTTCTATTTATAATGCATTTGCAGAATATTGAATAGCAGAGATAATTAGCTGACGGTGTTTCAACTCTCTCAGAGCTGAAGATACCAAATTGTGAAAATTAGGAATTACAATTAAATCTGATCCAGATGTTGGACTGTCTGATGCTACCCTTTAATTAAAATATTTATTACAAGGCTAGTAAAGGGCTATGATGACGTATCATCTTAAAGCATGTCTCTTTAGTGACCTTAGCCTTCCTGGTTATGTGCCAGATGATTTTAAAGGGGTCACACATAAACAATGTATACTGTAAAACAGAGTTCTTTTCATAACAGATGCCATTTCTCAGAGTTATCACTTGACCATTGAGAATTAGTACAATAATAACAATCATCATCCAGTCCTGCAGAAAAGTTAATTTTCATATTTTCATTTTGTACTTCTAGGGTAAATTGCCATGTTTAAAATGACACTACCTCTTTTTAACAAGAGCAGAGTGCAAAAAGGAAGTCATGTATGATAGAGAATAGGATATGTAAGAAGTCAACTACAAAGAAGGCGGATATGTGTTATTTGCCCAGATGTTTTGTATCTTTGTATATATGATTACTCTGGTCTTCCCTGTTGGGGAAGCAAACAGTAAAGGAAACAAAAGAAAATCTGAGTGAGGATCTGTATACAACATTAACAACTTTACTACAAAAAAAAAAAGATCATACATGTTTCTCTGAGTGGCAGAAGATCAGACAATCAGACATATGAGGAAAGGAAAAATTATTTATTCTTTCCTCTGGCCCCTGAAAAATTGCTTCCTAAGTGCATTCCTGACCACTTTCAGAAATTAATTTTTAAATTTCCATGTACTATTCTGTGCCTTTCCATGATTTCTCCTGGCAGACTGCAGTATCCCTGTCACTGTACTTCCCACAGTTAATGCAGCACTCAGGTCTGAGTGTCATGCAATGAAGTCTGGCTCTTGGCAGTTCTGTTTGGCTCAAATAATTCAGTTTGTGTTGAATTTGTGGCACAGACCCACCAAGTGCCTTCATTCCACTTTCAGTGAGATTCCTGCAGGAATCTGAAAAGGTGACAGTAGTGAGCACCAGATAGTAAGAAGACACAGTTCTTGAAAGTAACCAGTGTTCATTGGACACTGTTTTTCCAGTGAACAACTTCTGAAAGCTTTAATCAAGAAATTTAACTTTTCAGAAGGTTTGGTATTTTTTGAATTAGACACTTATAAGCTTTTTAATTTGTGCTCCCAAAAATCATGAGTCATTTGAAAAACTTGGCTAAGATCATAGAATCATAGAATCATAGAATATCTCAAGTTGGAAAGGACCCATAAGGATCATGGAGTCCAACTCCCTGCTCCTCGCAGGACTACCTGAAACTAAACCATATGACTAAGAGCGTCGTCCAGACACTGAGATCTCTATGTCCTGCATCTCCAGCAAAGGGGTAATGTATAACACTTATTTTAGATGCATTCAGGAATTTGAGGTTAGGAGAGGTATAACTGTGGAAATAAGATACACTGACCAGCATTTAAGTTGTCAATAGGAAGCATAACTATGCATCCTCACAGAGCCTTGCATTCTGAGGCTGACCAAAATTATTTCTCAGACTGAATTCAGGAATCAAATGCTAATGGCAAACAAAA
Organism: Mycteria americana; assembly: GCF_035582795.1. Taxonomy (NCBI): domain Eukaryota; kingdom Metazoa; phylum Chordata; class Aves; order Ciconiiformes; family Ciconiidae; genus Mycteria; species Mycteria americana. The sequence continues at coordinate 5,631,651 of NC_134368.1, forward strand.
CCACCAAAATCTTAACCAAGCAGCACCAAAAATTGAAAGTTCCAGTAGTTTAAAATGCAGATTTATATTAGCCTTGAAAAGTCTCTAATATTCAATAAACTTTTGGAAATGCAGATTCATATATCATTTACTCCAGTGTAAATTAGGAGTAAATTATTGAAATCTGTGGTGAACAAGTTTCTTCTAAGAAGGCTGTGCCCCTACACAGAGTATTGTGTTACACTGAGAATTCATATTGATTCCTATTGAACACCATCTACTGAACTGCTAACCGTACCTACGATAGAACATAAATATTAATTGGATTATACGCATTTTGACATATGAGGCTTGGTGAGATCAAGTCATCCATCATACAGGGAAATGATCTGAACAACAACTCAAGGGTGCTATTGGTCATGAAGAGAACCTCGAAGGTGCACAGTTTATTATATACCAAGGGTTTGCAATTTCATTGTTTCCACATGCTAAGTCTGGAAACTTTCCATAATTCAATGGAGATGATGGGGTCAACTTTTAAAGCCGAGACCCAAATCTTATTATATCTTCCTGGGATTTCACAATCCATTCCTTTGAACAGGGAGTGTTTCTTTAAATAAACAAACAAGCCCAGAAAATGATCTCGCCTTCTACTCAGAAAATACAAAACTAACAGAGCCTAATCTTTCCAGCATTTAGATATTTTAATGGTGTCAAGGGAAGTGTGTGTGTGTTCAGCTTTGATGAAGAGGAAGAAATTATACATGTTAAATAGATACTCAGTGCTGCTTGCAGGGAGGATTGGATAGCGAAGGGTAATGCTGGAATTCACAGCACTGAATTCACATCAATGGAAGCTGACAGATAAAACATGGGTAACTTTAATTTAAACCTATTAAGCTGAGTCATAAAACAATGTTATCATTTGGGAAATTGATGCTGAAATGTGCACAGCTTTGCAGGAGGTTAAGGATGCTTGGATCTCAAAATTCATAAAAGTCTAAGCTCTCTAGGTATCTGTGAAAACTCAGTCTGCATGTATCAAAAAGTGACAATTCACTTAATACTTAAATACTGATGGCACTTTTCGTGCCCAAGATGAGTCCTTTGCATTCCTACTTCATCCTCCCTTGAGTATCTTCCCTGAGACATTACAGGCATGTCCAAGCGTTACTGGTTTGCCCCTTGCCAAAATGACATAGATCATGCCTGGCAGTATCTCTGTCTTTCTTTTCATGCTTGCCACTAACCGCAGAAAAATTGATTCTTTCACTTTAATGAGAAAAATACCTCTTTTCTTAAGATATGAAGATAAGCTGGGGAGTGATTGTCTCTCTATGCTGACTTATTTGAAATCTTTGCTTTCACAGAAGTGCTATGCTGTGAGTGTGAAATGCACCTGACTCCACTTTAAACATTGTGTAAGCTTAAAGTACAAAGTAAATGGGTTTTATTGAAAAAATGGGAAAGATTACAGTTTTGTTTATAAAGTTGGAAACACATTTACATAAGAAACACATAAACCCAAATATTGTGTGCATACTGATATGGTAGTCTGCTTATAGCTGTGATTTTAGATTTTTTCTGATGTGTCTAGCAGGAAGTTAAAGCTCCTGCTTGGTAGGGTTTTACTACCAAATAAAAAAAGCAGTGTTTTTCAGGGTACTTTTCAATTTCTGAATTTCTGTCCCTGGGTTTTGTTTCATATTTTTACTTTTATCTTGTCTGCTGGCGAATGGAAATTAAATTTAAGAGCACGTCTCTCATTTTTCTATTAATGCCAGGGACCTTTCTTATTGTGTTTTTCTTTTTTTATTGTTGTGTAGTGTCTAACAGAATAATAAATGAAAACCCTAGAACTTATCTGGGAGTGAATCTCTTACAGAAGTACAGAGAGACCTTAAAGAACTTATTTGTGTACATTTCATCTCACTCTTCTTTCAAAACAAGAAGTTGACTTGTACTTTTCCATTGTAATTCAGCATAAGCTTTTTTGTACAAACAAGTCGCTTTTGCACACCATACTTGATAAGAATTTTTGGTGTCATGCAACAGTGTGTCTTTTGATTTAACAGAACCATATATGTGATTATATATGCCACTTAACCGCGTGCTATCTTTTTGCAAGGTGTCATTCATTCAGAGAGTAGAACCGCGGCCCTGTCATCCCAGCACAGACAAATATTCTCTGTCAGTTATTCTGCATCTACTGTAACACACTCATGTATACACCTGAACTTGGCACACTACAGGGAAGCCTTCAGGCTGTTGTAACTGATGTTTATGAGCAGATGGGTGCTGGGATGGGACCAAAATTAAATTAGTACACTACAGGTGGTAACAGAACTAATTATACTTAGTGCTATTAGTGCAGTGAACACTGAAGGCAATTCAAATGGTAGTCCATGTTTCCAACAATGTTATGTGTAGTTGATTCACAAATTGCTAAATGTAATGATTAAATGTTGAACTTGAAATATTTTGCCATCGGATTATTCTTGAACGCATATTTCTGTCCTTGAACTGTAGGTAACTACCCAGTCATTTTTCAGAGAAACTTGTAAATCTCACTCAAGATCATCCTGAACTGTACTTGTCCAGTGTTTCCATTTTCATGGTTGGGACACGCTTGCCATGAGTGACTACCAAAGGAGGAGATTCAGAGAGTAGCACAGGTGCCTAAGTCTAGAGGTCTGGTGCTGTTTTAAAGGTCTCTGTGGAAAAGAAATCTGCATGGGGCTGGCTGGCGATGACAGAGTAGCTGTGGGAGAACCAAGATACCTGGATTTCTCCTTCCCCATCGTTGTGCAGCAGTGTTCACATGGAGGTTTTAGTGAGGAACATCTCAGAGACAACAAGGGAATATGGGGAACTGGCACTGGGACGATGAAGCTGAAGGACAAATGGGCAGAAATACATTGGGACTACCTGCTGGGATATATTGCTCTGGGGGAAGCAGACAGCACAATTTGTCTGAAGGATTGCACTTGTGAACTTGCTGGGGATAAGACATCAAACCTGAATTCACATTATTTTTCCCTCAGTGAATCTTTTCTATGTGATAGAGATGAGACAAATTTGCATTTTTCATTAGTTCAGTGTCATGTAGTATCATGTACATAGGAATGACCTTCAAGTATAATAGTCTCTAGCCAGGTAATTTCACTAAGATAAAAAACACTGCAGGCAGAAAACCTAAGCAGTATAAATTTTGAGTACTGTGTCTTTTTTTATCCAAGAACAATTTAATTCTGCCTGCTTTCGAAGCTTCTGCCCTGAGGGCACATGCAGGAGAGCACTCATGATGTTAGGAACTCTGATAAAGTTATTTTCCTCTACATGGGTCATCTCTGCTCAAGTTTTAGATACATTTCTTCAATACCTATTATTTAGATCCATGCCTTTAAGTAAAGTTAGTAGAACATAGCTGCAAAAGACCCAGAAAGAGGGGCTCTGTGCCTGTGACTGCTGAGATTGTGCCGACAAGAAGTTGGATACTTGATAAAAAACCTTGAGGTCTCTGTGCTAGTCTTAGGTTAGGCTTTCTTTTGTGCTGTTTTTGTTTGTTTTCTAATTAAATAAACTGTAGCCTGAAGAAATTATTTCTTGGAGTATAATCCTTCCTGTGCAGAGGACACATCTTTTAATATATGTTTTGGGGAAGCAAGAGTGCAAGCAAATGGATAAGCCTCAAAATTCTTAATTTGGTTATGGGATCATTTTAAGTTCCATGTTTCTGCAGTGTAAAGAGGTCCAGTTGTGAAAGACAGACTTAAACAGGGATAATATAAAACTAGGCAAAAAGTGAACAAATATAAATATTTTACAAATTGAATTCCAGATGAATTGTTTTTCTTCACTCCCCCACAACCGATTAAATTTAAAAAACATATCTTTAAAAGCAAAAGACAGGAAATAAAATGTGTAGCAAACACCTCCTCATAGCATTACTTAAAAACATTGTCAGTGTCAGAACTCTTTTATCATCTAAATAATATAATTACTTCCCATACAGAAAATCTTTTAGGTTTGTTATTTTAAATACACTCTACCTATGTGTTTGTCCTCTATGTTGTTTTTTTCCTTTAAGGGTTTCATGGTATTTTAAATGCAAGCTTTTAATTGAAATCTTTCTAATGGCATCTGGTGAAGAGTGGGGCAATCTGTGCATTAGGCTGATGTGAGCCCTATTCCCTTCAGTGGAAGCTCTTACTTAAAGTAAAGGTTACTGTTTCAAGTTCAGTTTTTATGCTGACTACAGCTGACCTCAATGGGATTTTGGTCAAGTCCTAAAAGAAACCCTGGGCACAGAGACTTTAGTAAATCATTATAATCCTAGTAAAATTAGACTTTTTAAGGTAGTTACCCTGCATGTGCTCCCCCTCCTTGGCATCTAGCTTTTTCATACTGTAGATGACTTGGCAGAGGAAAAATCTTCTTATGGACATGTTAATAGTAAAACTTGCTATTTCTCAGAAGGCTTAAATCAGCAAGCTACATGGGAAAAGCTCCATAAAACAAAGCTCAAAATTGCCCCATGTACTGTTAAAGAAGGAACATGGGACTGAGAAAGATCTCCTGGGTTATTAAATATAATCCTTTCCTATAATTTTCCATGTCTCTAGAGACCTTATATTCAAACTACAGGACAAGAGAAAAGAAAAGGAAGATCAGAAAGATGGAACGCACAGATAAGCAACTAGAGGATGTTCATCAGGATATTTGACTGTTATGTCAGCACACCATCAGCATACAGTAATCTGTTTTAATTGTAATTTCCACAGCAAATTATTTCTTATGCTCCTGCTGCAGGAGGTGTTTTGCCAACTATTTTCCCTTTTCTGTGATATGATTGGGCTGACTATTACATCACTGTTAACATTAGTTTTTATATTGTTTTGAACTGTCGGGTATGGGCAGCTGATAAGAAGTTATTGTGGTGGGTCTAGTTATCTGATCTGGGATACCACGTTGCACATTACAAAGGTTTAAACCAAATGAGGCCAACGAGATCCTGAGTATATTAGAAATAAAACCACCACCAAAAAATCCCATGTGCATCATTATAAAATCATGTCAAGCTACCTCATTCAACTTTTAATAGGCAGAACAGAGCCTAGCAATTAATGTCACTATCTATTATTTTCTTTGTAAATGATGTGGTTTTTTCTTCAAATAGTCCCTGCTTTGCACTAATCTACTTCAGTAATGCCTAAATCCCTTTCCACTGGGATAAAGTTCAGTTCAATTCCTTTGACTGTTAAGAAATGTCATGAATGTGTCCTGTATCTTGTAAGAAAAGAAGAGCACACCAAGATGCTTTCATCACAAGTTCACTTAAAACTAGAGCTCTGCATGTAAATGAAACTGGCACCCTTTATTAAAAAGGCATGAGATGCTCTGAGAAGGGTCATATTCACCTGGCTTAAATTAGTTGTCTGAAGTGTAGTTTAATTTCTTTCTCTAAGCTGTCTCTACTATCAATATGCATCTCTAAATGCAAAGCTACTTTTTTTCCTCTTCCTGACAAAATAAATAGAAACTTTGTCATTCTATTCAATCATTTGAATGTGATTTTTATTTGTTTATGGAATGTCTTGCTATGTGGAGAAAGGGTACAGCTCAGCTAAGCAGTCATCATGTACAAAGGTACAGGGTGCACTGCACTCAATGAGACAGTTTGCAGTTTTAAGGTTTAAAAATAGCTCCTTACTATTTCGTCTCTTCTTGCTTTTTCTTCACCCTTCAAAAAGGACGGGTGTTCTAATGACTCACTGGTAATGTGACCATCTAAGGAACTTGAATGTGCAGAATTCCATGGGACCTGATGAGATGCATCCGAGGGTCCTGAAGGAACTGGCGGATGAAGTTGCTAAGCCACTATGCATCCTATTTGAAAAGTCGTGGCAGACTGGTGAAGTTCCCAGTCACTGGAAAAGGGGAAACATAACCCCCATTTTTAAAAAGGGAAAAAAGGAAGACCCAGGGAACTACAGGCCAGTCAGTCTCACCTCTGTGCCCCGCAAGATCACGGAGCAGATCTTCCTGGAAACTATGCTAAGGTACATCGAAAATAGAGAGGAGATTGGTGACAGCCAACATAGTTTCACTAAGGACAAATCGTGCCTGACAAACTTGGTGGCAGCACTGGTGGATAATGGAATAGAGACTGACGTCATCTACCTGGACTTGTGCAAAGCATTTGATACTGTCCCACACAACATCCTTGTGTCTAAAATGGAGAGACATGGATTTGATGGGTGGACCACTCAGTGGACAAGGAACTGGCTGGACAGTTGCACTCAAAGAGTTGCAGTCAACAGCTCGATGTCCAAGTGGAGACCAGTGACGAGTGGTGTCCCCACAGGGGTCTGTATTGGGACCAGTATTATTTAACATCAGGGGACATGGATGTCAGGGACATGGATGGTGGGATGGAGTGCACCCTCAGCAAGTTTGTGGATGGTGTGGTTGATACTCTAGAGGGACGGGATGCCATCCAGTGGGATCTTGACAGCCTAGAGAAGTAGGCCTGTGCAAACCTCATGAAGTTCAACAAGGCTGACAGCAAGGTCCTGCACCTGGGTCAGGGGATCCCAAACATGGATACAAGCTGGGTGGAGAATGGATTGAGGGCAGCCCTGTGGACAAGGACTTGGGCGTATCCTGGATGAAAAACTGCATATGGGCTGGCAATGTGCGCTCACAACCCAGAAAGCCAATTGTATCCTCGGCTGCACCAGAAGTGTGGCCAGCAGGTTGAGAGAGGTGATTCTCCCCCTCTACTCCGCTCCTGTGAGACCCCACCTGGAGTACAGTGTTCAGCTCTGGGGACCCCAGCATAAGAAGGACATGGACCTGCTTGAGCGGGTCCAGAGGAGGGCCACGAAGATGATCAGGGGACTGAAGCACCTCCCCTGTGAGGACAGGCTGAGAGAGTTGGGGTTGTTTAGTCTGGAGAAGAGAAGGCTCCAGGGAGACCTTATAGCAGCCTTCCAGTACTGAAAGGGGGCCTACAGGAAAGATGGCAAGGGACTCTTCATCAGGGAGTGTAGTGATAGGACAAGGGGTAATGTTTTAAACTGAAAGAGGGTGGATTTAAATTAGATATAAGGAAGAAATTCTTTACTGTGAGTGTGGTGAGACACTGGAACAGGTTGCCCAGAGAAGTTGTGGATAGCCCCTCCCTGGAAGTGTTCAAGGCCAGGTTGGATGGGGCTTTGAGCAACCTGATCTAGTGAAAGGCATCCCTGCCCATGGCAGAGGGGTTGGGACTAGATGACCTTTAAGGTCCCTTCCAACCCAAACTATTCTATGATTCTATGACTCTATGAAAAGTATGGATGAAAACCTTAATTATCGAGTTCTGAGAGAGATTAATTTAATGATCTTTCCTCATTCCAAGCTCAGGCTCCTCCCCTCTTTTTCATGGAAGTGCAATTGCACTGCAGAAGTCATATCTTGCAAGAAACTGTGGCTATGTTGGAACAGAGGTGATCTGCTATACAGACCCCTCTTTGAGGATCAAGGATGGTTGATGAGAGAGGATACATGCAACAAAGTGGGGCAAGAGGATCTTTGCCAACTGGCTGCCCAGCCTAGTGAGGGGAGATTTAAACTAGGAACAATGGGGCAGGCAGAGGATGACTGTACTTAAGTGAGGTAGCAGAGGCCGAGGTAGAAACCACAGGATGCAGAGGGGTTGGAACAAGAGATACCTCAGGAATGACAAAATAGGGCTTAAGGGGATCCTCCATAAGTGTATGTACACAAAGACACACAGCCTCAGAAACAAGCAGGAGGATCCAGAGCTCCACCTGTGGTCTCTGAGCTATGATATTGTTCAAATGACTAAGATGCAGTGGGATGTCTTGCACAAATGTTTCGATGGGTGAATATGAGTTCTTCAAGAAATACAGGCAAGGAAGATGTGAATGGTGCCTATACGGAGCTCTTCTTTGGGACAGATGACAGTTTGGTTGAGAATTGGTAGGTCAGGATCAAAAGCCACCTTTAAACAACTCAAGAAAGGCTCTAGATAACAGAACCTTGCTCTCATGGGAGATTTTAACCTCCCTGACATCTGCTGGAAGGACAACACTGCAGGATACAAGCAGTCAAGAAGATTTCTGGGGGGAGTTAGGGATAACTTCCTGACACGGGTACTGAATGGGCCAGCCAGGAGGAATGCATAGCTGGATCTGCTATTAACTAAGAAGGAAAAACTGGGTGAAGATGAAGTAGCTTTGGCAGCTACCCATGTGGTAGCTTTGGCATTAATAAGAACCTTGAAGAGAGACTGAGGGAACTGGCTTGTTCAGCCTGGAGAAGACAAGACTCTAGGGAGACCTAATATCAGCCTTCCAGTACCAGTGGATAGTTTATTGAGAAGACACAGTGGGAGGATGGGAGACAACAGATATAAGATGAAACAAGAAAGACTCAGACTGGAGGAAGAGGTTGGACTAAAGACCTCCTGAGGTTCCTTCCAACCTGAATCATCCTATGATTCTATAGTGAAGGACAAGGAGTTAGACTGCGAAGTGTCAGGATAAAGACACAGATTTTGTTTTCCATGAGAAGACATGTCAGTGTTTCAACACATATGGCTTCATTGCGGTATGTATTCTGCAACTGAATGCAAATGTTCTCAAGGTTATCCAAAGAGACTTGTAAAATAGGCACACTGTCTTCCAAGGTGCTAGATTTTCATTTGGATAAGTGAGTTTTCAGGAACATACATGGCTTAAAACATAGCCAACTGCCTCTCTATTGGCTCATTCAAGATCTGTCTGCTGGATGTGTCAAGTTTCTGATTAAGATGGTATATAAGTCTATGAACGGATAATTTTAACTCATGATGATTAAGCTCGAGAATTTACTCAGAATCTGATCTATATCATCTCAGTATATGGTGTAGACTGAAATGAATGGCAGTTAAAACTTTAGAGAGAGAAAGCGGAAATAACGCGGCAAATCAGAAGGAAAAATCAAAGACAAAGTGAGTATTTAATCATTTTTGAACAAAAATAGGCATAAGTATTGTCTCCTGCATGTACTGAAATTCCATCTATGTTAGATGTTCATCTAGTTACCAGGAGGGCCTTTTTATTTTTTTTTTTAGAATTGGCAGATTGTGACAACGTTCTTGTACTTGAAAGATACTCCGCTGTAGCGTGTTCTGCATACAATGGCTCAGACCTCAAATGATTTTAGAAACTGAAACTACACCAGACTGCATGTCAGCTTTCTTCCTAAATGTCTCATGGGGTCTGCCTATTTCAGAAAATCCTTTTCTCTGTGTCATAGTATAATTAGCAAAGCAGCTCATTATGAAATCTCTCATGGTTATGAATAAAAGGAGTTAAATGGTGAGATATTTTGTACATCTCTGCTGCAATCCAATAGCTCTTATTTCATCATGTTATTACTCAGATTTTTTGGCCAAGGAACATGATGGGTTTGGCTTTTGAAAACTATGATGTATGGTTACGATAAGGTGTATCCTCTCAGTATCCTCTCAGGATGGTCCTTTCTTATTGACTTTCTGTATCAGTTGCCTTGATTTTTTGATACAGCTGTTTTGAAAGCCTCTGGCAGACATTTTATTAGCATTCCATTAAGATCAGGAAGGTCCATGATGATTATCTAAGCTGACATTCTGTATAGCACTGATTTTTGCACTAGAACTAGACACAATTATTCCAGTGCTAAGACTATATATAGAAATACTTGCAAACTTAAGTAAACTACAAAAAAGTATAGAACATACCAGTTTGAGAACTGCATTAATAAATTCAGCAGGTTTTGGACTGCACTTCCTCAGGACCATCATCTGTTACAGATCTAGAGAGCTGTGCATGCACAAACATTTAAAAACCATTTCCACGTACTGGGAAATCATGAGCCGAGTAAAGAGTTTGAAGACAGTAAGTGTGATAGGGCTGCACTCAACATATAGCGCTGGAAGTGGGCAGTACCAGGCAGGCCCTGAGTTATGCTCAGTCCCTGTTGCATGCTGATTTTATGACCTGAACCATACGTGTGCTGTCCAGCCCCATGAGAATAACTGAAACATGTTACCCTTTACCTTAATTACTATTATTGAATCAATCTGAAGTGGTCCTCAGGCTAGGGAAAATTAACATGGCAGTTCAACTCCTGTTCTTGTCCCACTAGAGGTACCTGTACAGGATTGTTACTGTCCTGGTTTCAGCCGAGATAGAGTTAATTTTCTTTATAGTGGCTGGTATGGGGCTATGTTTGGATTTGTGCTGAAGACAGTGTTGATAATACAGAGATGTTTTAGTTGTTGCTGCACCAGTCAAGGACTTTTCAGCTTCCCGTGCTCTGCCAGGTGCAGAAGAAGCTGGGAGGGGACACAGCCAGGACAGTTGATCCAAACTGACCAAAGGGCTATTCCATACCATATGGCGTCATGCTCAGTATATAAAGCTGGGGAAGAAGAAGGAAGGGGGGACATTTGGAGTGATGGCATTTGTCTTCCCAAGTAACCATTATGCGTGATGGAGCCCTGCTTTCCTGGAGATGGCTGAACACCTGCCTGCCCATGGGAAGTAGCGAATGAATTCCTTGTTTTGCTTTGCTTGCGTGCGCGGCTTTTGCTTTACCTATTAAACTGTTTTTATCTCAACCCTCAAGTTTTCTTACTTTTGCTCTTCCGATTCTCTCCCCCATCCCACCGAGGGGGAGTGAGCGAGCGGCTGCGTGGTGCTCAGTTGCTGGCTGGGGCTAACAGTTACCCAACCCACTTTAGCTTCCAAGCTACAAATGAGTGTCATTATTATAGTAATCTGCTTACTTTGCAAAGAGTGGGGAATGTTTATGCAAGCTAAGTTACTGTTACTCTGTTGTCCAGGCTGCTTTAATCTGTTGCCACGAAAGTGGAGGCTGGGAACAGAGGGAATGGCTAGAAACAATCAAGGCATCGCACTGTAAATACATGGTAAAGAAGTCATTAAACACCTCCTCACACATATTTCTCCCTCTCTCCAAGCACAGAGTCAGCACCAGCTGTAACTCAATTAAACTCAACAGTTTGCAGGTGTTCAGTGGAATGATTATAACCCAAAACCACTTTTCTCTTTAGGCTTCCTTAACATTTTTACTGCTATTTAATTTTCATGCCTTTAAAAAAAAAATTTAAAATCCCAGGGACTAAAGCCTGAAGTTGTACAAAAGGAAGAAATGCTTCCAGGTACAGTTTGGGGTTAATTAAAACATCTTTGCAAACTGCCCCATACCTCCTGCTGCCCTACCCCATAACTCTTAAAATTTAAGAAATCTCATATTAGGTATTCAGCTTGAAGACTCCCTGTGAAAGTAGAGCTTGTATTTAACAAAAGAACCGTGGAATTTGATCAGACAATATCACAGTAATTCCAAAGATTCTCCTGTCATATGATGGCTTTCTCCTTCTGATAGCCAGCCTGTGCCAGCATGATTGCAGATGCTGGAGTCCCTTTCCTGCCACTCCACTCTTACAGCTATCCAAGGAAACCCAAACTGTTCTGTGGATGCTTCTTTACCTGGAGCTTTTAGTGCTTAGCTGGCGGTATGCGTGCATTTCTTAGATAGCTACTTCCTTACTGAATTTTTAACCTCATGTATTGAATGTATTCCCTCACACTTACGTGGTGTCATCTGTTAGTTGATTAAAGGTAGTGGTCAGTTTTGGAGCGTGAGAGTATGGAGTCTGCAAATTATTGTGGGATGATTTTAAATAACATATTATCTGGGAGTCTTGGAGCTGGGAGGAGAGAGACTTTGAATGGTGGGATCATTTTATGACTCCAGTTCCTGCTCTGCAAATAGAAAGGAAGCTGGGAGAGAGATGCCTTGTAAAGCACAATTGCTGGTAGTCATTGGGTTGCAAAAAATGCTTGCCTGGCTATGAAGCAGTAGCTTGACTTTTCTATTTGTGTGTCTGGCCAACCATTGAGAATGTTACAACTGCATCCTGGTATGCCACCTTGGAAAGCTTTAAGTAGTATAGGGGAGTGCAGGAAAGAAAACCTGGGTTTTCTTTCCAGCTCTGACAAACTCTCTACCTGTGATCAGAAAGCATATAAGTGAGAAGAGATGGGAGAACTTTTCCACCTAACCTATCTTAGGAGCCACGTTACCTTTGGGAATTCATTATCCTGTTTCAGTCAGTGGAGGGGGATAATCAATTACCTTGCCATAGATGCAGAGGACAAAAACCTAAAAAATCATATTTGGAGGGATGCATTTCACCTAATTTTAGACTTCAAAAATTTAGTTATCTAGAAAAATGGATACTTCTGGATGATTCATTCCATCTAGCCTAGACAGCTATTTTCAAATGACTGAACTTCACCGACTGTAAGAGGGAGCTCGTATTTGTGTAGCTTATACTAGATGTCTTTTTGACAGCTTAAGTTAGATTCCAGGCCTTTGAGATAATTTTTATGGTACAGAGTATCTTTCTACAGATGTTCTCATTTAACCTCGAGTCTTTGGAATCAATACAGGATTCTCTCATTGGGAGAAATGATTCAGCCAACATAGAAAGGTCAGTCTAGATGATCATGATAGTACCTTTACCTTCTTTAGCTTTAAATTTTATGAAGATTTGGAAGTACCTGCCCTTTGTCTCAAAATAGCTCTTGAGTCACTGACTGTAATTATAAAAGACATCACAGTAAAGAGAATTTATGGACTTTATCATCAAAGTTATTTTGCATACATTAAGATTTTACGTATTCCACAAGTATTACAAGAAATCCCCTAATAAATACAGATTTTAACTGCCTCTGGAAAACAATGAATCCTTCAAATAAATTGCAAATGAACATGATCTGTGTTATCTGGGAGCGCAGAATGCTCTTTTGTCTTACATTTGGGCTGCACCTTGCACAATGAGAATCCTAGGTGGTACCAGAACACAAAATAAGTACAGATGATAGCATATGAACAGTATTAATTTTTCAGCCTTTTGTTTTTTGTATGTCAGCACTCATTTCAATTCAGGTATGTAAATCAAATATGTTACCATGTTGTCTCTTACTCTACTGTTTCATTTCATACTGTTCTCACGTCTTGTATAGTACTGTGTTATTTATCTTCCTTAATACCAAAGAAGGAAAATTGTGCTTTTAAATTTCTGAAAATATACACTTTTCAAAAATATGTTAGACTCATTGGGAAGAGAATGGGGGAAGAGGAAGTAACAAATTAAGAAAACACTTTAGACTAAATTTTCAGGAGATCTAGGTGCTAACCTGTTTCTTGGCAGCGTAGACATTTGACAAGAAGCTTTCTTTTAAAGAAAACAGTGCTTTTTGTTGCTGATGTGCATCTAGATAACGATCCAGAACCATCTATAAATTCTATATTCATAAGAATCTTCATAAATAACACAAAACGTTTAAAAAAATTGATAAATTCACTTTAGACAGAGCTTTACCAGTAGGTGATGGGAGGTGATCCTTCCCCCTCTACTAAGCACTGGTGAGATACACTTGGATTGCTGTGTCTAGTGCTGGGCTTCCCAGTACAAGAGAGACACAGACATACTGGAGTCCAGTGACGTTCCACAAAGATGATTAAAGGATGGTTAGTCTCACCACACAGGAAAATCTACCAAAAAAAGCAATTCATAGGAGAGTAATCTGAAAGATTGAAACATTGCTTTCAGCTTTATTTCTAATAATGAGGAAATGTTCTACCATGTATGCAGTATTTCCAAACAAACTCACTCTTTCATCAGTTAAGTAACTACAACTTTATTCGGAATGAAAAAGACACATTTTTGTACCTAATATATTCAGTCCTTTGCAAGTTTACTTGATATAAGGAAGGACAGCAGCTCTGTTTAGTAGCTGAAGGCATGGCTAGCAGGCATCACTGTTTAAATAATTGCAGTCCTGAGCCCCATTTTGCATCAGCTAGGCAATTACCCTTTCTTTTGCCTTCTCTAGGTTCAAAGTGGTGTGCAGAGATTTTTCACAAGGTGATCCGTTTATTACAACATTGTGTGAATATTGTGTAGGAGAGACATTGCAGAAGTTACAGCTCTGCAAACTCGCTCCATAAAGACCAGCTGTTGGATCTATAGCTTTTGTTGCAATACTGAAAATCTATTTTTTCTCCAGGTGAAGATAAAACAACAAATTTGACCACGTAAGTGAGGTAGAAGTTTTCACTGATGATAGCAATTTAACAACCACAAAAATGAGCATAATCATGAGAATCAATGATGAGGGTCACTGATACAGAAGAGCAGAGAAATTCCTAAGTATCAGTTTGCAAAGGAGATGGCCTTATTTTCAGCTAAGTTTATATCCTTACCTGATGGACATAATTTAATTAATGGACCAACATGGAAATCCTGCATTTGTAGGATCCCTCTCCATAGCACTTCCCATTGCTCCATTTTGAAGTTTAAACTCCTAGTCATGCTGATCTCTCACACAGACACCGCTGTATGCCTGTATGCATTTGGGCATTTGCTTCTTTATTTTCTGTACCTTTTCTAGTTTTACTTCATGGTTTTTGACATAAGGAGAAGTAGCATTCAAGATGTGACCACTCCTAAGAAACTATACGGTAGCTTAATGACATTTTCTCTTCTATTTTCTCTTTCTTTCCCAATAACCTGGCATTGTTTTGCTTTTTAGCTTTGTACTGCATATTAAGTAATATTTTCTCAGAGTTATGTCAAATAACTCTAAGATATCTGGTTTGAGTGTTAATAAAACTCTGATTTGCATATTTTGGGCTGGTTTTTTCCTACAATGCTTTTCATTTATCAACATCTAATTTCATTTTTTAAATTTTCCAGTCACTGAAACCCGTGACATCCTTCTGCCTTTCCTACAGTCAACTGTCCCTTTTACTCCTTTGGCTAAGTTAGAATCATCAGTAACATTTGTCAGCTCACTGTCCATATCCTTTTCTAGATTACCTGTGAACACATCGAAAGGCACAGGTTTTAGCATAAATCCTTGGGGATTATGTTGGCAACTTCCCTTCACTGTGAAAACTGTAATTATTTCCTACCTTTTGTTCCTATTCATTAATCAGTAGTTAATCCATGGGAGGACTTTTCTTTTTATCCCATGACAACTTAGTTTCCTTTGAAGAGAAGTGTTTTCAAAAGCTCTTTGAAAATCCAAGTATACTATTTATATATGAGTTTAAGAAGTGTACTCTTAAAGGACATTTTTTATGTATGGAAAAGTGACTTTCATGTCTAGGGATTTTTTTGTGGCTGTGATTACTTCTTTATGCTTTGTTTGACATTTTGATAATATTTCTATGAAACTTCATGAATATTATAATGTTTGAGGAATAAAATTTCATTAATATTCTATGCAATATAATGAAATATTTCATGATGTATTTCAAGATAATTTCATGGGGACCATTTTTGTGATCTTAATCTTATATTTTATTAAACTTATGGTTGGAATACTTTCTTTAATCTTTATGTAGTAGTCCATCAAAATTTAAGAAGATATTTCCTGAGTATTTCATGAACTATTTCATAATTATTTTTATGATTTTTTTTTTTTTACCCTATGAAAAACCACTTCTGTGTTTGGAAATATGCCTGTATAAGACACTTTATTTGAAGCATTTCTAAAAGCATAACTGATCACATTTCAGCATAACCACTATTTATTTTTAAGTGGAAATATACAAATATTTAATGTAAATTACTTTCTATCTCTGGTTCTATCTTTATCTCTACCTGATTTATCTTCCCATTAAGTTTTAATGCATACTGCATCTAAGCAAACAATTCAACAAAATCTCAAAACCACTCATATTTTCATCTGTGCAGCTCTCGGTTTTCAGTACAGTTTATCTTCTGATAAGCTGTTGAAACACTGCAGTAGAAGGTTCCTTTTTAAACTTGAGAACCTGAGCATTACTTCAAAGCTTGCTTATCTGCTTACGTTGCTGGCCTAGGTTCTGTTCAGGATGAAGGCTAGCCACCTATGGATAGGTTTCCAGAAAGCAAACTGCATCTTCTTCTCAACTGAGTTCTCAGCAGCTCTGCTGCCAGATGTTGCCTAGAGATGTTGTGCTTCAGAGGTGAAAGATGGTACTGATTATCAAGAAAAGCAGAGAATAAAAATGTGAACGTTTTTCTCCATAGGTTTTGAAATGTCATTTTTATAGCTTTTTTTCACTAGCAATTGGGCAGAATGGAGCTGAGAAGATGCTTTACACACTGTGAGCTAAATTGGCCTTCTGGGGCTATGGCAGCTGGGTCTTGCAGAAGAAAAGTAAAGCTTTGTAGGCCTTTCTCACAGTGGCAGAGCAAATCCCTTATCAGTGGGACCAAAAAAACACTTGGGGTTTTTTGGGGCTTTTTTTTTTTTAGGAAGCTGGAGAGATGACTTAAAGTTACGTGGGCTGCCAGTAACCAAAATGGCCCCTTATGGGTTGCTCCCAAGATGTAGCTTGTCTATGCTGGAAAACCAGCCAAGACACTTGTGCTTTGTAATGGAACACCCACTGTAAAGAACTGCTGTAGTTTTTATTGTACTTCATATTTCCTGTAGACAACCATGTGAAATACATATTGTCAGAAGCAGGGGGATTAGCAGTGTTCTCAGATTCCTTCCTCATTTGTGCTCTACTGTATTTCTGTACATATTTTCAAGCTCACACTCTAAAATATTTCCCCTGAAGAGTTTATCTGCTGCTAAAAAGCTACATTTTCTACTGGATGAAATGTCTATATAAATGGCTTTAAAGTACATATGTTGAATGACATGATAAAATGCTATAAAATATACCCCACACAGTGATATGATGCAGTAGTCTGAAATGTACATTATCACATGCAAAGATAAAATACTGTGGATTCCATCTCACACAGTTCTGTGATATGATGCTTTGAACAGCATCTCAAAAAGAAATTCTATGAAACCTGTTACCTCAAGCAAAACACCGATTAAATGACAAGGCAAATTTATTTGGATGGTGTCTAGTTTTTGCAGTACTTGGTAAATGTGTTTCCTGTTAAGTTTTTTTCACTAGAATTTGCAGGGACAGTGGGGGACCGGATAGCAGGGTAAGAGATTGAAAGTTGAATGTGTGTGCAATGGAGTGGATTAGCGGAAAGAAGGACTCGTGAAGGGCCACTGACCTGCTTATTTGCAAAGCAGTAATATTTTTTGCAGCTGAGGCATCCAGCGTGTTTGTTTTGAGCATGTGGGCAAGAATGGGATACAAACGTTGGAGAGGTTACCCAGGGAAGTAACTTTTCTGTTTGTATTAGCCCCAAAGGCTGAAGCCACTACAACAGAACTAATGTTATCTATGCCTCTAAATTTAAAAAATACTTCAAATAAAGTCTATTTAATGGCCATATGAGAAATCCTTTCTTTTTTAAGTGCCCTCCACAGGACTTCCAGGGTGGGTAGCAAACTGGTGTCTTCAAGCTGGTGTCTCTGGCTGTCTCCCGCTCCCTTGCATCTCAAAGAGACCATAACAAGAGATACATCCTCCTCCAAATGAGAATCATAGAAATCTCACATCTTCATTGCCTTTGGCATTATCTTCAGTGAAATGCAGCTTGAATCAGAATCTTGACAGAATCTTGTCAAATTCTTTATTATAAGGATAGTTAGCAGATGCACTGCCAGAAATGCAATTTTTTTCCTTTGGTCATTGACTGTTTTATAATCCACTTTCAGCTCCTTGACCTAGAAGTGCTCTGTTTTCCAGGCTTGTCTCCTCAGCTGCTCCTTCAGTAATGAATTTATATATTGTTGTACTCCAATGGTTCTTTCCTAGAGTTTCCTATACCTTCTCCTCTCCCCAGGAAGCAAGGACCTCTTCACATTTTTGTTCCAGAGCATGGAATAACACCACTGAACTGCAGGCAAGCTTTTAGACACAGATTTAAGAGCAATATAAGGCAGAGTAGTGTATAGATTGATTACTGACACACAGGTACAGTCAGACTACAATGTCAGGTAGAGGCAAATCAAATTAATGCAAAGTAGAGATGCATCAAAACCTTACACAAAACCTTAACCTGTTTAACTCAATGAGAAGTCTACTTAAGGCAGTCAGGTAGAAATACAGCTGCCTTACACAGCTAGCTGTGGTTGGAGCAATGAATTTAACCAAGAATATGATGTCATATCACTGTTTCAGATAGTGATAAATAAGGTCAGTATGAACGAATGAGAGGGAATTAAACTGCTGTAAAAGGAGAGCTTTGAAGTCTATGTCATTTACAGAATCACAGAATAGTTGAATTCAGATATCTTTGAGAAATATACCCCTAAATTAGTATCCTGTATCCAACAGTGCCTGGTACCTATACCCTCACTAAGAGTTGAAGGCACTGTCTTGCAGCTAGAGAATAAGTTGCCATCAGGGAGAGTTCAAAGGAGGCTGGCCTAAGCCTGTACGAGGGAGATCAGTACCATTAGCAGACTAGCTTTTTTTGTGTCCATACCCTTTTACATGTAGTCCTTGGCATTGTATCCAGGTGCTACTGGTACCCACAGCGTAGTCCTAAAAATTCTAAATACTAGTTGTACTTTAGTCTCTTTCAGTTCCACTGAGTTTCACATTTTCTGAGACAGAAATATCATGTTTTTGTAGGTTTACTTGGTATAAAAAAGATTTTTGGCTGAAGTCAGTGTAGCTAAGTTCTGGTCCCATCAACTTTGAGAACCACTATTTCCATATATCCACACATATGGATGAAGGTATAATGAAGAAATGCAAATTCTATTTTTCTTCTTTGCCAGGACTCTAACAGAGTCTTATTTCTGAAGGCAATGAAGTTGTTTTCATTAACAACTTTTGGTGTCACATCTACAAGCCTGAGAAAACACCTCAGGAACCCTAGGAAATCTTACATGACAGCAGAAACTGATGTTTTAGCAATGTTATCAAGCCCCTGGTTGATTTACCTACTGACATGTAGACAGCAATTTGTCTGACTGAATGAATGTAGGAGTCTACGTCAGGGTGAGCTGAATAGCTCTCGAACTCCATCTGAGTGTACTACCAGGATACACTGTATGTAGTAATCACCCAACCCACGTATTGCTCCCACATGCAGATTCCTATATTCAGGCATTTAAAACAGCAAGCTGAATCCCACTACTAAATTTCATAAAGCTGTCATGCAACTCAGCTGCCTAACCAGATGTTTAATTCCAATTAAGTTAAGCTACCCTATATCCATCTAAGTGGAGTTGACAAATATGACACTGGCATTTTAAAGGACTTTTCTCAGCAACTGGTTTAAGTTCCTAAAGTTAAAAGAGAAATCTTAGGGTTAAGTTCAGTTGCCTACTTAATGGCTGGTAGGGTCACAGAAGACTTTGTAGCGAATCTGAGATTTCCAAGTGGAGCTGACTGGTGTGAGCTGAAATGAGTCCTCTGTCTTTCTGGAGTGGCAGCTGGAGGTCAGACAGTGTACTTGAGGGCATCTCAAATGCCACTAAGCACTTTCATTTAAACTACTGATCACTGAGCTACTGTGACACTTTTCTTTGTATAGGCATATTCAATTTTTAAAAATGGGTAGGTTCCCAAATCCTGATTTCTGAAAATTTCATCCTGATCCTGGGAAAATAAGGTATTGAGAGTGTGTGTAGAGCAACAGGAAAAATACTGTCATGCACCTTTGTAGTATTTGTATTCCCTCCAGGTAATATTAATAAGACAGAAGGTAACTGTATGAGCTGTGTTACTTCACAGCTGGCCTCAAGGCTGCTCCCACTATGCCGTACAGGTGAGACCAAAGATGTCCCATGATCTGCCAACGTCATCCAGGCAATACGTTGCAGAGTAGGGAACTCCAGTGAGTTGCCACATATACAGACCCTCCTCTGTTTTCTTCTATCCAAATGACACCAACAAAGCTTGGAAGCACCAACAGTCATGCACCACTCTATAGAAATTTATCTTTATCTTCTCATTATTATCCTGTAGAGGAGAGATGAGTTATCTGTTTGGCAGCAATCTGCACGCTGCTTGCATATGGTATTCCATTTGCTACTAATCAATAGTAATATATTACTAATTTCTGTGGAAAGAATTATCATCTGTAAGAATACTTGTAAAAATATATCTGTGGATGCACTAAAAGCACAGACCACCCAGAATGCGTACACCAAGCTAAACATTTTAATTGTTATTTCAAATTTGAAGTAGTTACAGTTAAAATGTGACTATAGATATTGCTTTTTGAATGAATCAATCATTTCTTGAAGTAAAATAAGAAAAATAAATGTTTTTGTCTTCCCCTTAAGTTACTGTCCTGGTTTCGGCTGGGATAGTTAATTTTCTTCCTAGTAGCTGGTATAGTGCTGTGTTTTGGATTTAGCATGAGAATAATGTTGATAACACACTGATGTTTTAGTTGTTGCTGAGCTGTGCTTACACTGGTCAAGGACTTTCCAGCTTCCCATGCTCTGCCGGGCGCACAAGAAGCTGGGAGGGGGCACAGCCAGGACAGCTGACCCCAACTGCCCAAAGGGCTATTCCATGCCATACGGCGTCATGGGCAGTATAGAAACTGGGGGGAGTTGGCCGGGGGACAGCGATCGCTGCTCGGGGACTGGCTGGGTGTCGGTCAGCGGGTGGGGAGAAATTGCATTGTGCATCTCTTGTTTTGTACATTCTATTATTATTATTATTATTATTATTATTATTATTATTATTATTATTATTATTATTATTATTATCTTCCTCTGCTGTGCCATTAAACTGTCTTTATTTCAACCCACGGGTTTTACTTTTTTTTCTGATTTTCTCCCCCATCCCACCGGGGGGGTGGGGGGAGGGTGAGCAAGCGGCTGTGTGGGGCTTAGTTGCCAACTGGGTTTTAAGCACGACAGTTACTCACAACAGACATGGGTGAAAATAAAAAAATCCACACCTCCTCAGATCTAGACAGTAGGAATTTATAAAACATGAATGTGCCATCCAGCGTGAAGCTAAGAAAGAGGTGTGTTTAATCCTGGAACTGATTATTAACTCGGTATCTGTCTTTTTCACTTGCCAGACTGAATCAAAAATAGCACCCTATTCATGCACTGACAACTAATACCACCATATTTTAGCACATGCTAGTGTGATTTTTGACATAAAAGATTCCTAAGAGTTTAAGGTGAAGCACCTTCGTTTTAAATTTCCACGTCAGAATGGCGTGACAACAGCCACTGCTCAGCCCTGTTTCTGAGTAAAGGGGAGGGCAGCTTTCATTATCCACTATCCTGGACTCTACTCTCCAATACAAGCAGTACACTTACTTAATTTTGAAACAGGCTGGTGAGACAGACATATTCTGGCATTTTCGGAATGAATATTTATAGTCTTCCACCCAACAGTTTTCTGAGAGTCACTCCTGCAAAACAGAAATCTTTGCTTTGGAATAACAGTCACTTAGCACATAGACAGAAATGCCAGTTTTGCAGTGAAGAATCAGATGTTATCATCTCATGACTTGTGGGCCAATGCTGCTCATAGTCACAGGACAGTCAATGAGTTTTTTATTTAAAAAAAGCCACTGAGGGGTATTGTTTCTTGGATATTGTTTCTTGCAGGGCAGTGTTTGCTAAACACCAGTGCCCATAGGTCCATGAATGTTGGGTACCATTGGGAGAGGGTTTCCTGGAGGCTCAGGAAACTTGCCTAACTTCATGGAAGTGTCTACATTTAAAAAGGTTTTAATGGGTTTCAAAGGCAATTCATCCTGACTGTGTTTAAAACTCATCATAAAGATCCTTTCTGTTCCACCTTGCTCCTCTGGCAGTTGCCTTAGGACTCTTCACACCGGGATGCTTGCAGTATCTCTTTTTTTTTATCATGGAAAATTGATTTTTACTCCTGCTTCTTATAAAACCTACACTCTGTCTCCTGTTTATAGGGCCAGGGAAGAGTGGGGAACCATCACCACGCGGGTAGTTAAGTTAGAATAGAATGAGGTTTGCAAATCAGAAAAGGCAGCACTTTCTGTACCAGAATATTTCCAGCGAGACTGTGACTTGGGGATTATAAAGGAACACCAGCCGAGGGGAACTATGTGCTGTACCTTTGTGAGAAATCTTCCTGCATCTCCCTGGGTGTCTGCCACTTAATCACGTAACTGATTTCATTCTCTCCAAACTTCTCCAGTTTAATGTTGAGTTTTGTTCTGAATACTTCCAGTGAAAGCAATTTTGCAAACTCCTCTGGCAGCTAATTTCACTAAGCAGAAATAAGATTATGAACTTTGAGAGAAAGCTTTCTTCAGCTTCCATATGAAAATCTGTCTTCTAAACTGAAACCATCACATCACCTACAAGGAGCTGATATAACCAGGACTACAGAGTGAAATGTAATACAAAACAAGAACGCACCAATACGCATTTCTCTCAAGTAAGACCTTTTATCATATATTATCTTTTCTGCATGCAGAAAATGTAAATACATGAGTAAAGCACTAAAACGTTCAAAGAATATATTCCCTTTGTGCCTATCTGCAAAAAATAAATAGCTATAAAAAACAACAACAAAAAAACCCCAAAACAAACCCAACAAATTAATGCCTAGAAAGAAATAAAGCTGTTAAGAGAATAAGTTACATACTTGTCATCTAGACACTTGCAGTGCAGTAGTTAGTGAACAGGGAACAAAAGCAATACTATTTTTTTTTCTTTCATAGCTATGGACCAGAAAAAAAAGTAAATGTAAATTGAATTGAATAAGGTCTTGCTTAATTTATTGGATTAATTTTATAATACACCTCATAATGACTTTATCCTCTGAGAAGTTTCAGAAGCTTTTAATGCTTAAAAGGCCAGATGCTGTACAGTGCTGTGTATATTCAGGCATAGCGGGTCCTACCAGATAAAGAAATAGCATCCTTAAAAGGTTTTTTTACCTCAGAAATGCACACACGGATAATTTGCCTGACATTTTTAAAATTTAATTTAGGGTTCTTAGGAAAGAGACATA
Source organism: Mycteria americana (assembly GCF_035582795.1). NCBI lineage: Eukaryota > Metazoa > Chordata > Aves > Ciconiiformes > Ciconiidae > Mycteria > Mycteria americana. Next base: position 5,654,604 of record NC_134368.1, read on the forward strand.
ATCATCAAATAACAGCTCACTTCCACATCCATAGAAATTCCTTAATGGTTCTAAATATGATGTGTACTCTGAAAAATTACTTGACTCACAACCATGAACTTTTAACACAATTAATTTAATTTGTAAATTGAACAATATGCATCATTAATGACTCACAATTTCCAATTTGCTGAACGGTTTCTGCTTCAAGTCTCAGTCATTTTGGTCAAGCCATTTTCTGCAGCTTTATGATGCCTTTAGGTTTTGTGCAACTTTCCCACCTTAACTCCGTAATGTCCAGTTCGCACTTTCCTGCTGGTGAAGTACTACTGGTGAAGACAGCAGTCTTGTTCAAAAGCTGTTCACACAGGTAATACAGCCAAGTCCTGTATTCTTCTCTCTCTTTCCAGTTGTTGTGTGGGTTAATGGCTTAACTGGCAAATTGTTCCTGGGCTGCAGCAACCAGCAACACGAAGGCATTTTCAAACAAGGTGATACCAATGGAAGTACACCAAGGCTAACCGAAATTTTCATATTCATGCAATGTATGCAGATTGGTGGCCTGCTCCACCACTGAATTATCATTACATTTGGGATTGGTGTTTGAAGGAATCAAATGACTGCAAGCTTCTATAATTTCTAAGGCATTAGTCAAAGTTGCCTAAAATTGCCAAGCATTTCACTCAGGTAAGAAAGGGAAGTGGAGGAGTTTGTGGTATGATCATGATGTAACATGCTGCTGAATAAGCCCAACAAGTATAATTGGGCTGTACAGTAGGGGTGGTTACTTCTGTGCTCCAAGAAGGTAATCAGTGATGCCCAGGCTGTTATGTCTGGGCCATGATCACAGGCTACAGGACCCAGCTGTTCGTGAAAAGGGGAAAGCAGTCGCTGCATGATGCTTGAATGGAAAAAGAACACTGTTATGAACCTCTTTGGGGGTTTTCCTTTTAAATGGTTGTGCCAACTCATGAGAATATAAAACTGTCCTTTGGAAAAATGAAGCAGTGATAGGGCAATAAATTCACATTACCTTTAAGAATGACATATGACAAAGCTGTGCAAATTTTGAAGTTTTGAATAGATGCTGATGTTCTTTGAACACACCATGGTATGGGATGTTTCAACAAGATGAGGCAGATGGTGCGATATGCCTGAGAGATTTTGATAACTGAGATTCCTTATTTATGAGGCAGCTTGTGATGAAAACTGTGTGCCCATTCTGAAGCCCAGGAGAAGATAAACAGAAAAGGTTTCCATTCAAAATTGATGCAAGTGATACTGGATCAAGTAATTCAGCTCTTCAACATTTCAGGATGATGGACCAGCAGGATTAATTATTCCAGGAGTTTTAAAAACTTCATTTTTTTTCCAGAGGTCTCCGAACTAAATAGAAATAGTATATCTATCAGTAGGGTGATACTTATTTGCATTATCAGATAGCCTTAATATAACTAGGCACAGCCCAACATAACGTATTTTCTGTCTCAGCTCACATAAAATGTGAATCATTAAGTACTTTGTAGGATGGAGGTATATGGAGGTATGTGGTGACATCTGAGCTATGTGTTTAGCCATTGTAATACAGCTATTATAATATTTGTCTTTTGTATTTTACATAATGTGAAAAAGCATAAGAAGAACAGATTCAATAGACTGAGGATTGAAAAGAGAGTAGGACTTGCTGCAAACTACACACAGCTAAAGAGAATTACCTGAGTGTGACTTAAATCAACCCATCTTCTCATAAAGAGCCCACATATAAAAGTTGAATGCACATGACTATAACATACATGTAAAGATTAGAGCATGTAAAGATTTAAAGATGTAAAGCATTGCTGAGGTGTGTTTTACCCAAAAGTGACAGCTAATAGTACCGGCTGAAAACCTGGGAATGAAAAATAACCTTTATTTGGACATGATTTTTTTAATTAAAATGATTACAGATTTTTAAATTATAAAACAATTATTAGGGTATTTAATGTAGTAAAAAACTCAGTTTCAGTAATATTTAAACACATATTTCAAATTTTAAAAAATAAAACAGCCATCGAGGTTTGAACTAAACAAAAGAAGAAAAAAACACTGAAAAAACACAGAAAACCCACTATTTTTTAAATCTTAAATGTTGTAACAGCTAATGACCATCACAGCTTTCTTTGCTTATGACAGTCTAGTGTTGCTGTGTGCTGTTTAATTTTTCAAAGAAAGAAATGATTTATCCACACAGCCATCTACAATGAGAGACTCTGTAGAGAAATTAATTGGGGTATTGGTGCAGTAATAATGTTATCAGTTGATGAGACAGGTGTTTTTGAGTTGCAGTTAGGTTAATTTACTGATCAGATAAGGTATTTTTATTTTAAAATATATTTCCTTTAGCATTTGTATAGAAGTTGTATAAGGCAGGTACTTTGTTAAAAGATTAATTGAGGATATTTTGATATTGAAATAAAATATGCTTGACGGAGTCTACACAGATATAATTACTCATAATAAACTTTACTAAACGTAAATCAGATGTAGGCCGGCTGGAATAAGTAACCTGGAGCATTGCATATTATGTCAGCAAGAAAGAATTATGAAGTGAAAGGGTAAGAAATTAACCCAGTTGTGGTTTCAAATCTCTATCTGCAAATATCTCCCAGTTACATAGGAGGGAATGTCAACAGTGCTTTAATATCAACTTGCTTTAAAGAAGTTTAATCACTGGAAAGTTCACCACTGTACTTATTTGCACTAAGCATCCCCCCATCAAAACCAAGGACACAACAGGAGGTAGAGGGTGTATTTCACTCAACCTCCGTATGATTTTTCAGCAGATAACACCTTCTTGCGCACAGTGATAGAACTGCTCAGTCCTCCATAATGTGAAATCCTTCATATTGGAAGTTTAACCAAAATGGATATACTGTTTAAAGTTCACCGAAGCTTTTACTGCAAACTTTTTTGGGAAAGTCCTGATTATGCTGTGGTTTTTTGTTGGCGCATCGCATATACACTTCCGTCTGTGTAGAGGACTATAGTCATCGGTTTGCAAACAGATAGGAAGAGAATATATGATAGACCTAACAACCTCACAATTTGACAGAACAAATCCCTACGTATTTGTCCCACTTCTCTCATGGCTGTATAATAATTTAGAACCACTGAAACTAATTGCCTAGCTTCTTTCATGTGAAAACATGCCTACTTGTTATGCTTGGGTCTTCACTCAAGGCAAGATACTTCCTTGTCAGTCTCTCTCACTGCAGTTCTAAACACAGCTCTCTTGCTTTGGTTAAATTCATTTAAGAGTATTCTTGTTTGAAAAAAAACACTTAATTTTGTAATTATCCTACCCCGATGTGTCAAAACGATAGTGTCAGTAAACAGTAGTGAAAAGGTCAGAGGAAATAAATAATTACAACTGGTATTATATTTGGCACTAGAAGAGAGAACATTGTAAGTCTTTTAAGTTACACGAAAACAAAGACTATATTTTCTTTGATTTCTTATTAAGAGAAGTCCGCATTTTAGTTTTTTCATTGTACAATAATCTGTGGCCCATAGTCTGTTTTCTCCTTTTTCTGACAACATCAGGATCTTATCGTGGAAAAAAAAAATTGACCCCTTTCAAAATGTACTAAGGCTCTGGAAAATGTACTCTAAAAACCTCAAGCATAAGTCTTTTTTTTAAGAAAACCTTTCAGAATTCTAGAGCAGAGCTATGATTTCCATTAGCATATTCTATCGAGTGGTTAGGGTAAGAAAGATAATCAGTCTTATTACATTCAGTTGGACTTCACTACATATATATGGCATATATATGCATATAGAGAGAGAGAGTTGTGTGTGTGCATATATATAGGTTAGGTCAGATTTTGGGTTACTTCTGTATCTAACATATCTTCATGGATCACAGATTTTTACTTTGTTTCTATACAGCTTTCAAATCCTTCTTGTTTATGAATTCTGTGCACACTGCACTGCTGAAAGCTTATTCAGTCCAGAATACTTCTGTTAAGTTTTGAATAGCTTATACAACAGTAAGGCAAAGCAGATGATTGTGTTATTTATTCTTAGTATTTATTGTCATTTCAGCCCATTAAAGATATACTCCTCTAGTCCCATAGGACATATAAATTCTGTTGGAAACATATTTTATTTTCAAATAGAAGAATGTATATTGAACTTTTAATGTACATTCATGATAATTATAAAAGAGAGATTGGTAAATAGAAATACTGCAGCTCAGCCCTCTGTTTTACAGATACAATACATGTTGAAAATAGACAAATTTCTTAAAGACAGGGGTGGTGTTCTTCTGATATATATATAAATAAGAACTATATACTCAGTTTATATGGGGTTTCTCTTAAATGGTTAGCACAATTTGTATACGACCTTTGAGAGCTGTATCAATTCAGAAACAGTTAATACATCTGCACTTTCAAGCTTTTGCCTCATAAATGTATGAAACTGAAACTGAATGGACTGTGCTAAAATTAAAGCAATGAGAGAAAAGAAAAAGCATGGAGTCACACTGAAATATATTATGTCACACTTGACTAATAATACAGCAAAGAATCATTCCCAGAGCATCAAAGTTTTATCTGCTTTACATGACTTTTTAATACTCTTTACCAAACCTGGTCTAAATTTCAGCCGAATAGATGCATTTACTGTAATTTCTGCTTCATGTTGAGAGCTTCCATATTTCAGTATAGAAAGATGAAAAATAGCTCTCACCTTCACTACCTGTGAAAAGAAGCCAACTAGTTTTGAGTGAAATTTGCAATCTAGACCTGGTTTAAATTCTGGGGACACCAATTGGACGCATGCAAGGAAGGAACATCACCTGTCTTTTAGTCAGTAATCTACTGTTTCAGGCATTCGAACAAGAGGTAGGGGAAGTAATTCAATTTTCTTCTCTACCTGTGGAGATTCAATCCTAGATCTCTCATTACTCACAAGTGTATCCCAGTTAACTTGGTATATGCGATTATGCTATGCCTTTCTCTAAAGTTGTCCCCCTGACAGTGCTCCACTTGCTTTCATGGTGCTTACATATTAATAGAAATTAGGACTCAAATCCTGGCATTCTAGATTAGTCCCTAATCCCTAATTTATGGAGTTATTTTCCCTTGTTCTCTCACATTGGCTTAATAAACAGCACTGACTGGAAAGACTGCGAGTGCTCTATAGTAAAACACGCTTCACTGTATGAACAGAGCACTCTCAGCAAGATGAGAATATTAAACCTTGCTCTCCCATTCCTAGGTGAGAGCCTGAATGATGGGGCTATGCAGTGAAGGGTAGTTACATAGTATTACTTCGTTTTCCATTTTGGGACAAGTGCCTATGACAAGCCCTTCATTGTTTTACTAGAGAGCTACAAACATCCAAGCATGAAACAACCCTCTACATTCTTATTGTGAAAATAATTAACCACTGGAAGAATTTACCTAGGGATATTGGCTGATTTTCTATCATGTGAAGTTTTGAAATAATGCCTAGAAATTCTTTGAAGAGAGAATATTGTCTTATTTGAACAACTAGTTGTTCGTTCTATGCAAGAGGCAGTAGGTGAAATTTGAAGCCTCTTAGCTGCAGGGCAGCTGAGATGATGATATTGGTCCCTTTTGTGCCTAAAATCTATGAATCTATGAAAAATGCTGCCTTGTGGTTATTATGTGTGGTTATTTATTGTCCACTCTTTTTGTTCCTTGCTTCATAATTCTGGAAAAAACCCTGCATTTTTATTTAGTGAAATATATATTTAAGGTCTGTGTCACATCATGCATTCTGGTAATTAACATTGCAATGTTTGATAACACAATGGCACTTACAGTATTGGAAAATGCAAACTATTAACCTTAAGAGTTATACAAGCTTCTGTATTTGATTAAAATATTCTTTAAACTGCTTTGGCACAACACTAAACAAGGGAATGAATAGGTCAAAAAATATTTTACTGGTTGGTTCATTGGTAGGCTGGTTTAATAAGTTAAAATTAAGAGTCTTTCAATAGAGAGAGTTGGAGGAAAATCTAAATTCTATGAAGCTGCTTTGCCATCAATAGATTAATACACATTAACTAAATCATGTATTAATTGACAATATAAATAGATTACCTTTTACATTTAGATGTCTAATTAATATTCAGCCTGAAGTAAGTATACACCACTTTACGTGGTGGTCTACTAAAGGTGAGGTAGGCATGGGAACTGGGACCTACGACAAGCCCATCTCCAGGTAAACAGAACAGCAGCGCCTTGTGCTGCCCGCTGAGCACTTTTCACACCACCAGCAGTCACACAGGTGTCTTCATTTTTGAAAATGCTGTATATACTCTCGAATACAGAAATACCATGCAAAAGAAATAATGACATAGAAAAATGAATTCAGAAAAAGATGATCACGGAATCACAGAATAATTTGGTTTGTAAGGGACCTGCGAAGGTGTCTGCTTCAACCCCCTTGAAAGCAAGGCTAAATGCTGCACATGACCTTGTCCAATCGAGCTTTGAATATCTCAAAGGATGGAGATTTGACAGCCTGTCACGGAGAAAAAACTTTTCCTCATATTTAATTTGAATTTCCTGGATTTCAATTTGTGTCTGTTGTCCCTTGTTTTTTTCCCTGTGCTCATCCAAGAAAAGTCTGGCTCTGTCACTTGTATATTCTCCCATCAGGTAGCTGAAGACAGCAATATGATCTCTTGCTAGTCTTACATTCTTAAGGCAAAAAAAATCCAATTCTCTCAATCTCTTGTAGTATGTCCTCCAAAGCAAAGTGCAGAGTATATTTTTTTATGGGGCTATAGGATTTACATCTCCAAGTCACTGCAGCTATAAAGCTGGGACAAGTTTTGTAAGAGAATTAGAATGGCTGTTGTTCTGGAAGAATCTCAGATATATTCACCTTACCATGTACCATAGAACAGGGGAGAAAATTCTCATTTCTGCCCCACCATGATGAATTGAGAGATCTGACTGCACACTAATGAATTCTGGTCAGTCTTCTGAAGCTGCTAATACGGGCCTATTATAATCTTGGATACATCTGTACGAGTACGTGCCAAATACTGCTGATAATGGCTGTGCTACGTTATTGTCAAACTAGTGGCAATAGCTGGTCACTAAATCTTAACTGGTCATTTATTGCAGCTGAAACAAGCCAGGAATACTAAATTTTTCTTACCTGCCTGAAAAGATGGGACTGGAGATCCAGAAATACTTCAAGTAGGACAGGGGGATTGAGGTGATAAGTGAAGAGTTTAAGGGTTCAAAGAAAGATTTTTAAAAGGAAAAAAAATTAAAGGCACCACAGGGAGCTCTAGACAGGAAGTAGGAAGACACAGACAGTCTTTTGTAGTGGGAAAGACTGCTGTAGTGGCAGGACCATCCAAGGCTAGTGAAAGCACAGTAGAAAAATCCCTTGGTGAAAAAAGAAACTGCAACCTTCGAGCATCTCTGCCTTTACCTACAGCGTACAGGCTAAAAGAAGTTTATGGCACAAGCCTGCTTTAGATTAGGACCTCACACAACCTTATAGTAAGTATTTGACAAAAGAAACCTAACTAGATCTGTTACAATGTATCCTGCCACTACTAATGGGCGATAATCAATGCCTGTAAAGTAGGGGGAAAGAAACTAATGCACTGGACCACTTGTCTGTTCCTACACTGCTCTTTAATCCACTAGATAAAGGGATATCAGGATTCAGTGGGTGAAAACTGAAGCTTGCCAAATTCAGGCAAAAGCTTGTCTTTTAACAATGACAGTAACCCAGCCACTGGAACGGTTTATCAAGGGATGTGATTCTGTCACTTGAAGTGGAGACTGGACAAGACTGGACATCTTTTTAAAATATATGCTTTAATTCCATACACAACTAGTGTGATATCACTTGCTAAAATTACATGGTCTATTTGAGGTATGACTAGGTTACGGCTATGGCAATGCATGTTCTTAGTCTGAAACTCAAAAGGTGAAATTCTCTTCTGGTTTAAGTTAAAGTGAATTTTCCTTTGACTTCTCTTAAGCCAGGATTTCACCAGATATCTGCAAAACTGTACTCCTGAAAATGCTGGCCTGATTTTTATCACAAGTAGAAACTGATGATGAAATTAAAGGAAAACATGTCCTCACCAAAGTAAATGCCTTTACTGTTGAATGCTTATCCAAAAGAGCTTTGAAATAGAGTGCTTAGTAACAGAGATTGGAAGGAAAGTCACAGAGTGAGAAAGAGAGATTATCTGTAAAACATGCCAGAAGAGAGCCACATAAATTTGAATGAACCACAACGCAGAAAGGTATTTGTTCCATTAACAGATCTTACATAGGTATTAAATAAAAACTTGCACTTTTATTAATAAAAAAGGCTATTTGAATGCATGTCAAGTCAACACTATTTCATGTTTCTTGCAAATTCACATCTTCTTTATAAATATTTATTGGTTTGAGGTGATGGTTCATTAAATTAAAGACAATTTTAAAAATGCCAAATGTCTAAACTGATGTTGGGTAGAACATGTATTATAAAGTTTAGTTAGTTAATTTACCTCAAATATGACTCCATCGAATTATGTAAGGCTAATGCCAGAACCCAATGCTTTTTAATCGTATGGAGGAAACACCTGTTTTAGGACACAATCCCCTTTTTTTCCAGTGTGTTTAGATATTTAGAATGAACGTGTGAGTAGGAATTTTTAATGAATGGTTTAACACTTCACTATAGTTGCTGTTTCACCACAATTTTGGGAAGCCTCAAGCTGGCCTGAAATCAAAGATTTATCTTCTCGTTCAGGAGAAACGCTCCCTAAATATGGGCCATTTCATAACAGGTCATGACAGGGCTTTAATTGTTGTCAAAGTTTTGTTTACTATGGTGCCACTTTTTTCCAGACCAAAAAGTATAAAAGATTCATACCGGTATAATCTGAACTTCTGGTGCATTATATATAGTAAAAGTTGACTATTACAGAGAAAAATTTGACTGGGGGTGTCATTACAGACAAATAACCAAGTCATATGCATAACGAAAATCTGAAAGGACACAAAATACCAAAGAAATTAAAATTTGGCACCTTATGCAATCAAATTGAAGGTGGTTTTGTTGGGTTTTTTTATCTCATTTAATTGTGGCTTCAGTGATATCCAACAGATAAAAAGAAGGGCCATGACCAGTTTTCAACACTGAATCTAACGTGTATTATTAGGTCATTTGAACGAAAGTTGTAGTATGATTCCCACTCCTGTACAGTGTTAAAAATTAATGATCAAGTTCTTGGTGTCACAAGCACAAGTCTTTAAAAAATAATGTAGACTGTCAGTGCTTTACTTTTCCCATGTTCCCAGCCATATGACAACTAGCATAGATAAAATAGTACTAAACAGTTGTTTCAAGTCCCCTTTTGTTCTGTTATGAAGCATGTACCAGAAAGTGGGTGACTGACAGGTTTGCACATAAAATAAACTGGTCCGTTGGCCAGTTTAATCTGTGAGCTGGACCAATGGTAAGGGTTACTTTCTCAAAGTACCAAATAACTTTGAGATATAGTTGAAAAAATATGCCCTTTAGTGAATTCATTATCTCTCTAGCCTTCTGCTTTCTTTCAGCTTTTAGCATATATATGCATTTCCCTAGGGTTAAGGTAATGCGTTTCTCAATTCCTAGATTGCTTTAACAACAAGAATTGAAGACGATAACAAAATGAATTCCCAAACCCATTCTGAAGCACGAGTTTTGAATTTTAAGTATTTTGTTGTTTCAAGGTAAGAGCTATAAACAGTATCTCCTGAATCAAAGAGAAAAGCTTTCACTTGTGAAATGCCTCTATGTTCTCTTCTCAGCCACCAGTTAAATTAAATAATTTTATACTTGTGTCACAAAGAGCAAATCAATCACGATACCTTTCAGAAAGTTAATTAAGAACAAAGAACTCTGAAAGACCACTAGCTATTTCAGATGTGGCATAATATTAGGGAGTTTTCAATTTTAAAATGTGAAAAAGACTTTAAGGAACAGCAACAAGAACATGTATTTATGTTTCCTGCTGTCAAATATTTTGGATTCCTGTCAAGTCTTTCTGTGATATTTTAAAACCACAGAAATTGGAAAGCAAATAGTAAATGGCTCATTCATTTGTCAGATTAATGATACTAAGGCTTGGTGTCTTGGTAATATAGATGGTATTACACTTTTTCAGATTTTGAACTCTCAAACATTTCCCAGGAAGTTGTAGTTCCTTGTATGAGTTTACAGACATGTGGCTTGATTTTCTTCTTAACCTATCATAGACCCTGAAGAAGCTCCAGTGTTTCACAAGTGACAAAGTAAAAACCACTGATTTCCTCTAAAAAGTACATGAATTGAAATGACTGGTCTGCTTTCGGTGACCTCTGGAATTCCTCTGACTTCAGGTGGATAAAATTTAGAATCTACTATAATTTAGTCATCTAGGCCTCTTCTAGTGTCAAGAAAGAGAGATCTTAAGATATTTGGAATGAAACTGACTTCTTCAGGTTCCTAAATTGGACATTTCAAAGCCTAACAGATTAGCTTGCGCCAAGACGCCAACACATTTAAATGGCTAAAGCAGGTGATGCAAATCTCATTGTTTAAGTCCTTACACAAAAATGCTCAAGATCTACAAAATAAGAATTAATTTACACTACAGTTCAAAAGCCTTTCATACAAGTAAAAGCCTTGAACTGCTTTAAATTCAATGGTATCACAAAGAAAAACAGAAATTGCTTGGGTTCTGCTTTATCTGCTTATCTGTAGGGTATTATTTGCTTTGAAAAACCTCTCACTGCTTCTGGGAGCTGAAAAAGTCACTGAAATTTTTGATAGGTGCACAAAGGACATAGTATCTAAAAATGACTAGAAGACACTCCATCTTGTACTTTGAACAAACCCATGCACTATTTCTGTGAGGCCAATGTAAATAAGCTTAACTATTTGTGCTTGTAATAGAATCTTGTATTCTTTAAAGGCTTTCTTACTCAGGGTAAACAAGGCTTTGTTGAATAATATCACGTGCTACAGCATGGTACTCAATTCTTACAGCTGGCGAGGCTTTGTGCTTATTGGAGACAGGCTGTCTTAGAGAGAGATCATGCAAAGATGAACTTGTATACATCTACTCTACCAGCAAAAATGAGTTGGTTTTAAGAGTAAAACCACAATGTGTTGGGGAGAAAAATAATTTCTTGATTAAGGCCCTGGAATAGCATAAAAACCAGGATTCCTTTCCCATGGCACATCTACTTTTTTAGTCAATTTCTAATGATTTTGAAGACACTACCAAGCAAAAAAATGAGAAGGAAAACACTACCATGGAGATAAATTCCGAGACACCTTGGTTAACCACTGGAAACACATTAGAATTTTTAACCTTACCTTACAGAAATCAAAATTCAGACCTGTAGCAGTTCACCTGCCATCATAAGAAAAAAGTATGCAGGACCAAAAGAGATGTCTGGCTCCATCAAGTCTAGCACTTTTTTGTTTTTATCAGAGACAACTATAGTATGCAATTTCTGTCCTAAACTTACCAAATTTTATGTTAAAATGAGTTATGGTGTTTGCATTCTATACACCTCAGTAAAAGCTAGAGACTCGCTCTGTTGATAGAAGCATTCCTGTTTGTAGCCCAAATTATTTATAGCAAGTTTATGTTCTGCCAATACCACCGGATTGCTCATAGGGCTGTACATCCTCCTCAGCGATTTGGGCTCTGAGTTGGGCTTGTAGGCTGGCTTTCTTCAGAATAAAGGTCTAGTTCCTGATCTGATGAAGTTAGAAAGAGAACTAGTGTTTTTTTGGTAAAGTTAGGTCTTTTGGAAGGTTAGATATACTTTTTTTTTTTTTAAATAAAGGATTAGATACTGAAGAAAGTTACTTAATATAACATGGTTTATTGTCAGTACGTGAGGCTGACTTTTTTTCCATTAGATTGATTCAATCTACACAATTAAACTTTGTACTAAAAACTTCCAAATGGGCAGAAACGCTGCTAAGAGTGTTAGAATGATATTACTGGATGAAGCGGAGTTTGGTCAAACGTCCGGACTTCACATTGGATCAAACATCTGGACTTCACTCCACGTCTGAGATCACATTAACAGGCTAGTAAAGACCTCAGTAAATTTTCTTCTCATGTTTTTATAGACACCACATGTGCCAGTCTTCATTTATATGGAACTATCCCTTGTTAATTAGAACAATTCTTGCCAGCAGACTTGCAGTCTTTTCTCTTTTTTATTCCAAGATGCAGGTTATCAGATCTCCCCTCTTGAACACATTAAACACTTTCAGCTGATAGGATATAAAAATCTATTATTCTGCAGAGAGTGTAACTCCCTCTCGTTTCCATTGTGTCTATTCTTTAACAAGGTACTAAACATCAAGCATCGAGAGAGAGGCCCAATATGGAAGTCAACCTGAGTTTCACTCTCCAAAGGGAAGAAAGGTCACTTGGATGCAGAAAGTGTCAGACTCATGTGGGTTAGCTCAGGGCTGCTGCCTGTTTGTCCCTAATCTCCCTGATTAGGGACTTGGGCTCTGCATTTGCTTTGGGTTCACCTCTCAGCAGCACAGAGAACCATTGCTGTTAGAGCAGCAACAGCAGCAGCAGCAACAGGGGAGATGGAGAGATCACATGTGAAAAATAGAGCCATAGGAAGTCTAGATGAGAGAGGAAATGCTTGAACCTGTTAAAAAAAAAAAATACATTTGTGACAAAACATGTATAAACCAACAGCTGACCACGTGATACTTTTTGCAGATACTTTTTTACAGAAAGCCTGTGCTATTTTAATTTTAAAAAATGTAATCTCACCATCATAATTAACTGATTTTTAAAAAAAATACAGCTCAGAATATACAATTTGGTAGATCTTTTGTTTGAAAAGCTATGAAAGTTTGCAGAATTTAGGGAAGAGGGCAACAATTGCACAGGGATCTTGTGTCCCTTAACCTGTTCTTCACCATAGATTGAAATGTGAGGAGAGACGGATAGATGCTCTAAAGCAACTGGATTCTGCTTTCTAAACGAGTTAGGAGTCATGACCAACTGAGCAACAAAACTGTGTAAACCAAGTTCATCTCAACCACAAGCAGTGTATTACCTTAAACTATCTTCATGAGCCACTGTGACAATACAGGGTTTTTTTTAATGTATTCAGTACACTAGAAAAGGCTGTTGGCTCAGTTAACATCATTTAGGTGACTTGACTAACTGATTAGGCCACAGTAACTCAGCCACTTGCAATTATTTCTCCTTACCCATACTGAAGGACCTGTGAGAGACCTGAAGAAGAGATGGTAGAGCAAAAAGGAAGGAAAAGGAGGGTACAGACAAAGTGAATCAATCTTAATGAGAATAAATGTCTTAAAAGATGATTGTTGGGAAGCTCATATAGTGTTTTTGTTGCTGTTCTGGAATTAAGTCCTAAAGTACCACACAGTAAACGATGAGTTAAAAAATATGTAACAACTAACTATGTAATGATTTCCTTCCAGTTTATGACCTAGTAGAAGCAAATGTCTTGTGAGAAAAATATCATGGAATTTTGTTGGGAGACTACCATAATGTGAGCACTCCAGCAGGTTAGATGCAAAGGCAGCTGTCAGTTTTGGCATTCAGTAAGCTTTAAGTGCCTGGATTTGCAGCCTTGGAGAATATCTTGTAGAATAGTTTTTCATCATGAAATATCTGAAAGGGTTTTTTTGTGTGTTATTGCATCACATGGCATCAGAATGGTTCCAATTTGGGTCATTGGACAGACTGGAGACCTCAGATCCATAGAACAAACATCTGTCACTTCAACTGCCTCAGTGACAGACAGCTGTAGGAGGTCGTTTTCCATCACATGGCCAATGATTAGAAAAAGAAGAAAAATATAGCTTGATGGTGGGATTTACTGATGTTGGCTGACAAAAAAATGAAGGCTAAGAAAAAGAAATCTGGAGTTTCTCCCAAAGCAACAGTTCCTATCACCGTCTGTGTTTATACTTTTTCCTGATCATGACAACATATCTCTCTTCTTCCATTCCCATCCTTTTCAATACCTTTTTTGGGCTACACCTATTCTTATTATAGTTCCCTCTTTTTTTTTTAAATCATTCTGCATGTCATTGAAACACTTGGTTATTGTTCTCACTGGTTTCTGGTTTTGCTTCACCCTTATTTTCTGTATACCTCCGTACAACCCTGTTCACCCTTCTGTTCCTCACTTCTCAGTAAGCAAGTAAATGTTTTTGGTTGTCCCCCCCCCCCGCTTCTTGAGTATTTTTGTTGCAAATAGGATACTAATTCTGAATTTCAGTGATTCTTGTGATGAAAGGTAGTTGCAACAGAAGTAGTCCTTGGACTGACAGAGCCTCTCAGCTGTGTAATAAGGTGGTACATACAATGAATTGTGTATCTACATGATATAATATGTTATCCAGAGTAGAAAGAATGGTTTGTATATATTACCAAACTCCCAAAACCTTACTCCAAACATGTACAATATTTAATTTTCAAAGATGTTTTTATATATATGTATTTACAAAATTATAAAGATCTTTACCACTGCCCTTGACAACTGGACGCCTTTCAAACTCCTGGTCCTATTTCAAAGCTTGGAAGCACTAGTATTTCTATGTGATTGGACTGTAAACACTTTTTAAAAAAAAAACTTCTACTCTTCTCAGTCTTGTTATTGGAGAAGGTTGGACTGTGTTATTTGAAACTCTCAAAATCACATGTACTGTGAAGCAGACATCTCACAGATGATACATTATCCTGAATAGTTTAAGCTTTAGAAAATTATGTCTGTTTCAAAGTCTTACAAGTGAAAGTATTAAGCTACATTGTTTAGTTGCTCTCACCAAGGAACCCCATAACAACCAGTTGTGTGGGGTTTCTTTTCCCCCGCAATATCCACCTCTAAGGAATGCAGACAATATATTGCAATTGATATATTATATTCAAGCAGTTCAAGCAATCTCAACAGAACTGATTCCTGTTTGCTTCCTTGTCGATAAACCATTCAAATGCTTCAATACCTGTGCATCTCTTCAGTTTTAAGGCCAACCAACCAGTTTTAAGACCAACCAACATGTTTTGTTCCACACCAGAAACTTAAGTTATTGTTTTTAGTCAACATTTTACATCCTGTTCTTTAATAAATCTAGTGAAACCAGTCATCTCCTATACATCAAGTAAACTGTTTATCTTCCATGCAACCACGAAAGCAGCGTCCAGAAATCCTATTTGAAGGTTGCAACGAGTCAGATCGTGGTTTTTTAAGGGAGAATGTGATTTAGGTTCTGTTCACTGTACAGACAAACGGTTTTTAGGAGGACTCATTCTTCCTGAATACAGCGGCTAGGAATTTTTGTGTAAAATACTCACCAAGTTGACAAACAGAGCAGAGCCGATAAACTCTAGTTGGGACTCTGTGCAGTTGTAAAGACACCCGGTAGATGAATGTACAAGCAGAGCAAGTGGAGTATTTCCTCTCCGGAGCACGCAGGCTACAGATTCGTCTTTTAGAAAACAGAGCACTATTTTCCCTCATCTTCTCCCCAGGAGACGAGAGAAATATTTGAAGGCGTGACTAAGTTAACAAGAAGGTATGAACTGACGACACTAAAAACAATAGCCATTTTTCCCCAGGCCTTAGAAAAAAGTCCATGTTTCATCACAAACTCAACTTAGGAGAAATAAATCTATTTTTTGATCTAGAATCATGACTGCTTATCGCTGATTTCTATACAAGAGCAGTAGGATTTCTTCCTTGGCACTGCAAATAACATTTGAATCAGACTGAGCAACTTTGTATATGTGGCTAAGGATGAAATCTTGAAAAAGGGATCTGGCAACTCCCATGAACCCGTCACCCACTGGCAGTTAGCAATAATCAGTAGAAATTAATTAATTAATCACGTGTCCATGGCAAGGTGTTGGCGGGGTGGGGCTGCAGGGAAGCCTCTGTGAGGAGACCTCCGGGGCTGCCCCGTGCTGGACACAGCCGGTTCCAGCCGGTTCCTGCCGGTTCCTGCTGGTTCCGCAACAGCCTCACTGCAGGACACAGCCGAGCCCATCAGCCAAGCTGGTGGCACCAATGGGAAAATGTATTTAAGAAAGAGCAGAAAACACTGGTCAAGCAAAGGAGGAGAGGGAAAAAAGTGAGAAACAACCCTGCAGACAACAAGGTCAGAGACGGAGACGGGGCAGGAGGTGCTCCAGGCGCTGGAGCAGAGATTCCCCTGCCGCCTGTGGAGGAGACAGTGGTGGAGCAGGTAATTCCTGCAGCCCAAGCAGATAGGTATGTCTCTCTGGTTTTCATTACCGAATCTTTTAACTGGCAATAAATTAATTTTCCCCAAGTTGAGTCTGTTTTGCCTACAACAAGAATTGGTAAATGATCTTCCTGTCTTTATCTTGACCCACACACTTTCTTGTTCCTGTTTCTCATCTTATTTTTTTTCCTGTCTCACTAGGGAGAGGGAGTGACTGAGTGGCTGGGTGGGAGTTTAGCTGGTGGCCAAGGCTAACCCACCACAGCTGTACTCCAGTATACTAACTTGGAAATGTCTGCCTGTACTCAGAATGTATACAGCACTAGTTGCCAGCTTTGCTGATCTGATCAAAATCAACACTCCAACATGTTTATGGATGCATGTGGATACATGGCTTTGGACAAGGCAAGGGGAATGTCTCTTTATTCTTCTCCACAAAGCTGAGTTCAGTCCCACATGCTTCACATTCTACTACTCACAGCAGGGGAAACGATGATACATGGGCAGGCCATAGTGCAGGGGTGGCTGCATTTTCTCATCCTACAACAAAATCTTAATGACTGAAGGTCATAAGACTCAAACCTTGTTCCTCAGGGAACTGAGGGAATGAGAAGATCTTGGAACTTGGCCCCAGGTTAGGCACCAAGACTGGACCTCACTAATATCAGTTTCAGTAGTCTGGATTGTTTCATCCTGCAGCTGTGGTTCAATTATCTTGTCTCCACTGTGCCAGAACAACCTGTCAACAAGTTGCATGATGTGGTCATAATGGGAAAGAAAGACCTGAGCTCTCTGAAAGGCTGTGAAGCCTTTTTATGGCCATGCTGGGTCGAAGTGAGAAAACCTGGCTAAGCACACTGATGCCAAGTTCACACCCTGAATTTCTGAAATTTCACTGCTCCAAGTTTGACTGGAAAGTTTAATTACAGCTCCGCTGGATATCCCAAGAACAGCGAAGGGAAATAAAGTGCTCAGAAATTGAATTTTTCTGAGATGAAATATTTTTCCTATTTTCCTCCAAGCAGTGAAAGAAAGAAACCACCACAGTTGTGTTACTTGTGTTTACTTTTCCAGTAAAAGTTAGAAAATTGAAATTTTACACAAAAATAATACTTTTCAGATGGGACAGTTTTTCCCAGTCAATCCATCAGTACCTTGCGACCCATTCTAATGGAAGTCGTTGTGAAGCAAATGCTGGTGGAAGATTTGATACGGAAAATGTCAGTGACAATCACATTATGATGGCAATCTGAAGTGAAAAGGAGGTGGGTTTGAGGGAAAAAAATCCGCAAAACACCACTGTCTGTCCTTGAGCAGGAATTTAAGGGAAGTCATACGTAGCATGGGAGTGTGTAAGGTTTCCCCTTTGAAAATTAATTAGAAGGTTCTCCATCATTCTGCTTATCCTTCCTACCAGTGCATGACAAAAACTGCTGGATTAACAATCTGATGTCAAGAGGTGTGATACAATAAAAACTGGGGAAAAAACCCAACCCCTGCTCAGCTTGGTTCAGGGTGGATGCACTACTTTGTTTCTGGTCTTTCTACTCTATTGTATTTATTCATCTTGGCTTTAGTAATATCTTTTTATTTCTGTTGCTGTTGTATCTAGAAGTCTAGTTATGAACCTGGGCTGTGTTATATACAAACAGAAAGAGAAAAAATGGGTTTTGTTCTCAAGAGTTTATGAATCAAACCTAGAGGTAGATGTGATAATTATAGCAAAGTTATTTTCTTTCATCTATAATGCTTTGGATGCACTAGGTTTCACAACAGGCTATAGTTCTCAAGTAACTCTAAACAAAATCAAATTCAGCTGAAAGCTTGCATGTTCAAATTTTATCCAAACTTGGCAAAAACATAATAATATGAATCTTTAAATTGCCTAGCAATCTTCCAAAACTGGATAACAATATTCTTTGAACGCTTTGGCTAGTTTTTGAACATTCATCCAGACATATGTTGTTCAAACTCTACTCCGTCTGATCTTACTGTGAGTCAAAAGTGTGACACTCATAGTGTAGCAAGAAGCTGTGACCCACATTTTTCATTGTTTAATATAAGTGTACATGTCATAATTAAAAGCTGTCATAAGTGACGAGGTGTATATTTGCTATGCTATATATTTTTCAGCCTAAAATAGCATTTGAATGGTCTTTTGCTTTGTAAAAGCTATTAAAATCCAAACCCTACTAAGATTTAAACAGAATTGTTAACTTTTCACAGACATGATTGATTTGCCATTGCAAGTCGTTGAAACCCAACTGATTATGCGTTTAGATAATCAATTGCATAATGATCAGCAGCAAATGATGAGGAACCAATAAAACGCATATGCTTAGAAGCAAATGACTTGTAAAGACTCTAACTCATACATGTCAGACAATTTAATCATGAGGAGTGCAAGCTGTGACCTCTGAGTGGGATGTGGTAAACTGGCAATCAAGAAGGTAGCAGAGGCATGATACATTGGTCTGTCTTTGCTGGACCACCAAGAAATGATGAGATTGTTTGTGTAACTTTCTGTAGCTTGAAGTCATAATGTGACTTAACTCTTTTGTTGTTTCAGATTTCAGCAAACCTCTCTATTGTATGCTTATTGTCCTAAGAAACGTGTAGAATTCGTAAACCTACATGCCGTGTTATAATACCCCACAAAACCTGGTAAGTTTTCTCTTAGCCACTCTTTCTTTTCTTCCCACTTCTTTTCAAAAGATGTGCCTGAAGCTGTCCCAGCAATTAAGAACCATTTCAATTCTCAGAATGGAATTTGAGTGAAGTTAAAAAGTCTGTAAGACTGGTGGATCTCAAGACTGGGAAGAACTCCACATTTATATGCGAAGATAAAAATAATTTTCCTCCCAATAATTATTATAAGAAACAGAAGATAGATTGTTGCATTGCATTTTTTGAATGAACAGTTTGTCTTTGCAAAAAGCTTTCCAGCAATAATCAGAGACATTACTGAAACGAAAAGCCAAACTCTTTCCAGATTGCTTCTCAACAGAGAATCAATCAAATCCTTTTTTCATCATAAAAAATCTGTAGACGTTGGACACTACTGCTTGAGATGCCTAAGCAACATGGCAGGCTGAGGCTCAACCTGTGGGCCTGGCTTTCACATCACCTCCTATACATGCCCAACACAAATGCTTCAATAACCACAAAGTCTGAAGTCAAGAGAGGCAAAAAAGCAATTTACCCTCACTCTCTCCTACCTAGGACTTTCAGACCTTGGCTTTCCGCAGACTCCGTGAGGAGAAGAAGCCAGGATAACCGAGCTGGTGGTTGCTGTAGGTAATATACCAACTTATTCACTGCAGGAACTTTTACATCTAGGCAGGCAGGATGCAGTCCTCCTGGACCATAAATGGTTTGAAATGTTCCTTGTTCTCTCACCATTAGAATCTAAGTAGATCTGATGACTGAGTTGTGGGTGAATGTTGCACAACAGGCCGTCTTTGTGACAGATGCAGGAGCCAGGTTTTGGGTGAAGGCTGTGACTGTTGGTCTCAAACATCCAAAAAATCCTGAACATGATTTTGGAAGGAATGAAAAAGATGCTTTTTTTGGCACTGAATTTGCTGAAGTGACAGATTTGGAGATTTCTAAGTGAGAAAACTTTGTGACACTTGTATATGCCTATGTGTATATGCATGTATATCTATATAAAAGGGAGAGAGAGCTTATAGTTCACAGGTATAGATAGGCAAAGATTTATATTGCTTACTCATTCTGCTCATTTCTGGTCAGTAGCTGCTAGACCTTCCTACTAATACTAACCAATACAATGCAGCAGATGAAGATAAAATTAATGACACCCATTGACCCTTATATTTTTTGGCCTTTAAATTTTTATGAGAAGCTTTCATAGTCATAAAATTTAACACTGTTTTTCATTACAGATTTCTTCTGCCTGATTTGTCAGCTACAATAAATAAGACTTTGGTGGATTAATATTGGTGTGTTCGTGAACAGCAACCACATCAAATCATATCTGAGCCTAAATTATCTCTACTTTCACTAGAAAAAGGAAATCCAAGCACTACGAAGAGACTTATTAAGAAAAGCAATCAAATAAAATGTATGACTAATAGCATCAATTCCTTACAGTGAGCATCTTTGCTCTAATCATTTGGAAATTGAAAGTAGTTCAGATTTCTCTGAAATAAAAACATTTTCTTCTTCTGTTATATGTCAGCCTTGGGTTAGTTATTGCATCCAGCTAGAGTCTAATAGCAATGTAGTACTGAGCAGAATCAATGTCTTACTGTATATAGTGATTGCACAAGTTAATTGCTCTTTTTAAATGAAATATATTTCTTTATAGTAAATACACTGGGAAGCAAAGATGATTAGACAGCTACTTTTATAAACATGACTGTGGTGTCTACTGATTACTTCACATCACCAGTGTACTTTCAATAAAAATCCTTTGCTTTCTCTTTTTTTTTTTTGAAAAAAAAAAGGAATATAAAAAGTGAGAATGAGACTGTAACTGAGTTTAAAGCAATATATACATCATGTATGAAACATCAGCTGCATTTTAGGAAGCCATTCCTACTCAGTTGTTTGGCAGTACCCCATATTCATTTGCTCCTGGAGGACACTCAACCAAATTTTAAAGAATGTATTTTCTTTTGCACCAAAAGGGACCAAATGAAAAGTTTACCAGGTCAGTTATTTGCAAGTCAGATAAGGAGATGATAACTTAGCTGAGTTTTAAAAATTGTTTAAAATGTGTCAGACGTTTTGCCAGTAGAACTAACCCATGACTGTCGCATTGGAAATAGAAGGCTTAATCCACTTTTTCCAGAATGTAGAGGTTAAGAGTAATTATATGCAGCTTTCATACAGCACATCCCATATATTGAACTTGAAGCACTCTCAGTGAAGATCGCGATGTTCATGTCTATACTGTGAGAGCAGTTGTGCTCTTTAAAGTCCTAGCCCAGGGCAAAGGGCTCATAGCAGTACACACAAGTCCCCTCCTAACTTACACACCTATGGTGCATGCTTAGGACTTAACTCCTAACAAAATAAACAGCCCATGTTTACAGTGTTTTGCATATGAGAAATGAAGCAAAGCAAATGAAGTGACTTGCCTCAGGCCAGGTGAAAGATTGGAACAGAACAGCAGTGTCCTGCCTCTAGGCAATGTTGCTGTCTGCCTTCCTGAGGTTATGTTTGATTTATAGCAACTGGGCCTGTCTATTTTCATGTCTCTGTGTTGAGGGTTTTTTTAAGAAGCACTGGCTGCTTTGCACTCTTTCAGTTATAAAAAGTGAATTAAACATTTACCTGGATTATCGATTGCTTCATGTTAATTGTGTTTTTGTGGAGCAGCCAGAATATATTGCACAAGGCGTTCCTAAGTGCTTGCATAATTTTCACCAGCAGGTAATCACAATTAACATAGAAAAAGTTCATTCAAACCATAAAATTGATACTGATTATCCTGAAATTTGGAGTTCTGTAAATAGTTTAACTTCCTGATCACAGATCCAGACCTAAAAAAAAAATCAACGTGTCACTGGAAAACTATGTATTCATAACTAAATTTGACAGCCAGGATGTTTATTTTATCTACTTTAAGCTACTTTTGAAAGTTACTTTAAGTGTCTTTCAGAAGACCCAAGTTCCTTGAATAGTTAATGGAAAGAGATAAGCTTAAAGCCACCTAAAACAGCTTTCATGAATAATTCTGTCTGACCTCAACCCATAAGGGATATAAACATGAGCATATACAGAATAATATTTGCATGCAGAACTGGTTTGTCCATGGAAACGGATAGCTGTGTCTATATGCATGAATCCTGTGAGTTAAACTGCTCTCTTTGCTGAGTTGTAAAGGACAGCGTATGCAAAATTATAGGAGATATTTTGAATCATTGATCATCTTTATTATAAGAGGTACTGAAGTTTAAAGCAAGCTAGTAATTTTCACAATTAAGCGTGGGTTTGTGATATGCAACCTGAAATTTCTTTCCCTTAATTCAGGTTGCCTTGTTGGCTTCACATATCCTTGCAAGCTATGTTAAGTTTCATAATACATTATAAAGATAACTATTGGACCTTTCTGCATGTGGCATTATCAGTTGCTGGATAATTTACAGAAATCCTGTACAAAACTTTCCAAACTTTAGAGTTATAGGAAAAATAATAGACTTTCCTGTCTCCGTCATCTGCATTTTGAAAGGTTGTAAATATAAGACAAGCCTAAGTCATTACACATATATCCATGTCTCTGCTGAAATGTGGCTGCAAGATTTACAGAGCTTCTGTGCTTCAGATTGAGTTGCCCATCAGATGAAATCAGTGTTAACATAGTAATCTAGTTATTGCTGGTATTAAAAAAAAAAAAAAAAATTATAATAGAGCAAGTGCAGTAGGAGTTCAACAGCTGCAGAGTAGCACTGAAAGAGCAGTAGTGGCCTGAAGCAAGAACCAAAGTAATTACATCTCTCACAGGAAGAAGTGGTGAGCAGCACAGTTAGATGAGTTAGATGAAAGGAACATAACCAGTTCACTTAGACTATTCGTTTGCAAGAGAAATGCTTGCTTCTACTTTAGAGAGCTTCCAACCCCAACCCTTCCTCCTCCAACCCCAAATAACACCACTTTTAGGGAGCCAGGATTCAAACAGTGGTTTAAATCACCCACATAGCAAGCAAAATGCAAATGCATGATAGGCACCAAGTACAGCGTACCCATCTCCATACGTTACCTGAATTCCGTAGAGCAGCACCAATGTTAGCATGTTGTGTGCATGAGGGAGGAGGGAAGGACTTCAGTACCTCTGTGCTACCATGGCTTTACTGCTTGTGAATAAATGCATTAGTATAAAACTAATTAGTAAATCCGAAATTCCATTCAGCTCTTCGCAGTACAGATGCAATCTGTTCAATACACTTACTAATATTTTGTCCCATCTCAGCTAAAGCAGCTTAGCTGAATGGGAGTGCTATGTGTGATGTGAGTGCACGATTTGAACGGGCACGCACAGGAGTGGGGAAGGAAGGAGGTCGTGTCTGCAGAAAACATCAGTTAGCCGTTACTGGAATACCATGCCCAGTTCTGGTGTGTAACCTTTTAAAAAATCGGAGACATTTCTGAGAAATTGTATAAAGCTGTCTTGTATTCTTAAACATATGCTTCACGGACAGAGATCACACGAGCTCAGTCTACTTAATGTCCTTCAGGAAAAGACAGGAAGACAATTTACAATTATCTGTACCTATGCAGGGCAAGACCTCTTTTACTAAATGTTTCTACAGTATAAAAATCATAGGCATAACAAAATCCAGCAGCTGGAAATTAAAATCGGACTAGCTCAGGCTAAGACTAGTCAACAGGAGCTGGGAGGAGCAGTGAGGGGTTTGCCAGGTGCCTCCACATCTGGCAAAACCTGGCATCTACTTTATAAATAAAGCTAGTTTGCATATGTTAAACAGGCTTATGCAGGCATTTCAGCACTGCCACTGTCACTACCTGAAAAAAAGGGGGTAATGTCTAATGAAAAAACAGAAAACAAATCAACTTCTCACAACCTGAGGGCTCATTTGGACTAGCCTGGGTCATTGGCGGGAATCATTTTCCCTTATCCCATAAGTTCCTACCTTACTGTCGGAGGTACCTCAGTGGCTCAAACAGCACTTATCTCTTCCTCCTCGATGTGATAAGATTCAGCTCACAAAGTTTTTTAAAGCTCCTTCTGCAGTCTAATTTTTGCTGCTATAGGCTTTAGTACTGGCTTTCCAGAGGCGCAGTTTTCCAAAGGTCAATAATAGCATAAGTCACTGCTTTCCTTACGGCATCCCTGCCTGACTGCTGTTTTTTAAGGCAATCCTGTCCCAGAACAACTTGTGCTAGGAGAATGGGGAGAAGGAATCTCCATTGACAAGTTCTTCCAGCTGTGCTAGAAAAATACCTACTGAATGGACTTGGAAAACCTCAGCGAAACACGCTGTTGTGGGTATGTTAGAAATTACTTAGAAATTTTTGTGGCTTTATTAATAGGACTGGAGAAAACACAGAACCTAATAATTCAAAGTCTAAAATCAAAGTCTAAAATTCTGATCTTATCTCCTACCCTTTCTGCCCTTCAGGCTATCACCTTCCACCTGGGAATGCTGGAAAAGATGGGATTATCAGAGTAATAAGAAAATAATGGCAGGATTGTGCAGTTTTCAGGTGTTGTATAGTCACTGAGGGAACCATAGCCTGTGGCATAATTTAAACCACATCCAAAGCCTGCAATAATAATTTCCTCAGTTCTAGAGATTGGTCAAAACATGATTTTGAAAATGAATGATTTATAGCTGGCTCCTTGTCAGCCTTCCATCTCTCTGCCTGTAAGAAATGAAAGAAAGAAAAGAAAGAAATCCAGCCAAAAAACCATGCCCCAGTTGGGTAGTACACCTACATATGGGAAGACTGCGATTGTTTCAGAGAAATGATGAACTAAGAATTTTGTTAGGGAATATGACATTAGGGAGTTATTGTAGCAAAATATTAATCACTGTATTTTTTCCAGTAAAAATGTATTATACTGGGATTAAATACATAACAAAAAGGGGTTAAAGAGTTAAAACGTATTTTTTGTAGGGCTTTTTTTTCCAGTAAAGGTGGAATGAACTCTAGATGAAGAAGTTAGTGCCTGTACTAAGTACTATATATGTGTGCTGGTTTTGGCTGGGATAGAGTTAATTTCTTCATAGCAGCTGGTATGGGGCCGTGTTTCGGATTTGTGCTGAAAACAGTGTTGATAACACAGGGATGTTTTAGTTGCTGCTGAGCAGTGCTGACACACAGTCAAGGCCTTTTCTGCTCCTCACCCCACCCCACCAGCGAGGAGGCTGGGGGGGCACAAGAAGTTGGGAGGGGACACGGCTGGGACAGCTGACCCCAACTGACCAAAGGGCTATTCCATACCGTATGATGTCATGCTCAGCATACAAAGCTGGGGGAAGAAGAAGGAAGGGGAGGGACAGACATTGGGAGTGATGGCGTTTGTCTTCCCAAGTAACCGTTACGCGTGATGGAGCCCTGCTTTCCTGGAGATGGCTGAACACCTGCCTGCCCATGGGAAGGAGTGAATGAATTCCTTGCTTTGCTTTGCCTGTGTGCGTGGCTTTTGCTTTACCTATTAAACTGTCTTTATCTCAACCCAGGAGTTTTCTCACTTTTATTCTTCCGATTCTCTCCCCCATCCCACCAGGGCAGAGTGAGCGAGCGGCTGGGTGGTGCTTAGTTGCCAGTTGAGGTTAAACCACAACAATACATTACATTACTTAAATTACTTAAAAAATATATTGTGTGTATATATGGAATTATTTAACAGCACATATGTTAACATATGACTTTTAAAAATACCAACTATGAAGCTAATAACAAATCGCAATATAAAAAACAGCCCCAAGAAGCAGAATACTTGGTATATAAGTAAAATGATCAGCTTAAGAATATTCTGTTCCTTAGTATAAAATATTTACTTTTAATTTGAAGGAGTAGGTATCATATGAGAGAATTATTCATCACTAATACAAACTTTTATGAGTCTATGTACACTTTTGCCAGCAGGTGTATCTAGCTTCTTCCTCAAAGACAGAGTTGTAATTACCATGGAGGACATTCTCTTACAGTAAAGGTATTTCTTACTAGTCTCTTGAGCAGTCTTGTTCACCTTTATGCGTTTGTCTCATGGACAGCTGGTGCAAATGAGATCCCTTCAGAAAAGCAGGCTTTTGCTATAGAGGGCCCAGGCTCATCTGCATGAGAAGCGGACTTGTGTTGAAGACAGTCTCTGGTCCTTGAGACCACTGAAAGATCATTCCTTCACCTCAGTACCTTCTTTTTGCTGTGGATTTGTATATAATGTGAGATTTCAGTATTTTTTAAATCTGCTGAGGTTTATGTACTTGGAACTATTTAGTTTTCATTGTGTGAAGTACATGTGTTTTTTCTTTCAGCTTTTTAGCTAAGTAGAGATCACATCTCCTCTTTTAAAAATACCATCCAGTTTCTTTGTATTTAATCTTTTAACATTTATTTTCTTTTTTTGGGTTTTGTTTGTCTATTTGCTGTTTTCTGTTTTCTTCAGGAATGATCCTCCATAGACAATATTTATTGATATATATATAAATATATATATACACATGTGGATATGTATTTCTTTCCAGTGGAGGTTGCTGGAAATTCTAGAATGACACAAAGTACAGGGGAAAAAAAAAAACAAGAAAAACACTCAACATGTCAGCACACAAAAATAAATTAACAAACAAAAAGGCATTAAGTTTTAAACTTATGCAACCACTTGCATACTGGAATTTTAAAACCTTGACTGCCCACAGTAACTTTTTAGTTACATGTTAAAACATTGCATTTCTGCTCTGCCTTTATCAATATTGTTCGTAGGTTAACTTGAGTCTGAAATGAGCCACTTAACTAATGAGCAATTCAAGTTGCAACTACGGAAGGGTAAAATCTATTTGCATGTGAAAGACAAGATGATTCTGCTTCTTACATTGGGCCAAGTGCAAGAAAGCAGGAAGGTTATGGTCTAGCTGCTGCTGGGTGCACGCTATCATTAGGAAAGGAGCACCAAATTCAGCTGATCCACAGATGGTATGTGGGCACTTTCAAGGATGAGAGCTTTAATAACTGGGCAAGAATATGTAATAAGTATGATGGCAGAATGTAAGTAAATGGTAGATACATAAGAAATACATGATAGAAGGCAAATAAATCATAGGACAATGTGAGGTGCAATTTATAGGAAATGGCCAAATATATGGGTATAGAGAACCACAACTCACTCTGGATTTCAGCTACCAAACAGCTGGACTTTATTATGCTGCATGATCAACAATACATCATTTTACACTTATTGCCAGAGTAGTAAAGGGTTCTGAGTAATGCACCCAACACATAGTGAAGCTCTGTGTCTCAGCAAGACAGAGTAAATAAGCACCTAGAAGACATGAAGTCAGAAACAGAGTTTGGAGCAGATAATTATGATTAATGGAGGAATAGTTGCATGAGACAACTGGACCAAATTCCTGGAATGGCATCTGTAGCCATTCAGGGAGGAAGATCCTGAGAAACAGAAGACAATCCTGGGGTTTTTGTTTGTTACTCCGTGTTTGTGATAGTAGTTGACTGCCATAAAGAGAAAGGTGAAGCAATGGAGTATAATATGTACATAATTCAAATTGAACTAGATAACTGTGGCATTTCATAAGAGAAGAAGATGCGAAACAAAGTCACCACATGAGCATAACCAAAAAAATCATATAGATATCATCTGTAAGGTGGGCACTGGGATGGGAAAAGTTAAATGGTTCCATATGACCAGAACACTTTCCACAGTCAGGCGTTTCTTACAGAACCTATCATTTTATTATTTTTTAATTAGGCTGTTTTAATTTATTCATGATTGTTATTAAATTTACAATACTTTTCAGTTCTTAAATTATTCCTGTATTTTATCCAGAGGCAAAATCTCTTTAGCCTCTGGCACTTAAACTCAAAGACTTCTCACTCATCTGCAATAACTACACTATCTGACTTGAAACAAAAGAATAAATATATGGCACCACACCGGGCAGATATCCAACAGTGTTATAATTTAATACGTTAGCCACTCACCTCAGGAAAATTGGATAATAGTTTGTGTCATTCAACAGTGTGGAAGTTTTACTTCTTGCTGTCACTGGGGCATCTTTGTACTATCCTGTGACATCCAACTCAGTCATGTTTGGGGACCAGTTCCTTGTGCTTCTGCCCATTGAGACAGGCTCTTTTACAGGACAGTTCAAAGCAAAAATCTACTGTAAGTGCTTTGAATCATGCACCTAAAAACCCTTTCTCTGTTCTTTGATTAGAGAGGAAGCCTTAAAGGGTATAGCAAATAATTCAGTAGGAGCGAGCCTACTTAAATGGGGTGATTAACTTTCTTCACCACTCTCTTCCATTTTTTTTGCTTTCTGCAGTAGCATTGGTCTAGATAAACCCTTGGATTAAGACTCAAGAATTAGCAACATGAATAAAACACACCATTTGCAGTTCATTTTTATTCTTCTCCTTTCTCCTCAGGAAAAATTGTGCGGGCATTGTGGAATGCTTTGTTTCCTAAGGTTCAGTTTGAGGACATTTCTTTCCATTTCTTTTCTTCTTTATTTTCTTTTCTTTTAGAAAATATTTAGTCTGCTGTGTTGGTGAAAGCAGTCCAAGACGTTAACTTGATATAAAGCACAAGGTGATAATGACTTTGATGACCCTTAGTTTGCAGAGAAAGCTCTGTGTCCTACCTAAACAAAGGTTATTGATGTGAGACAAAACTTGTCATTATAAGAACAAAGTTAAAGATCACAGATCTCCTTGTGTAGCTTTAGGTGGTCATATTTTGTTTTTGTGGCTCTAACCCACTCATGCCAAAATAATACTTCTCTATTTTTCATAGGAAATCCCTGAAGAACAGAAAAAGAAGCAAATTTTCTCATGGTGAGATTTTAGATGTTGGGGGGAGGGAGAACCATTACAGCTTGTAGCTGTTCAAAGTGTTTATGACAGAACTGCTCCATGAGAAGTGACCACGGAGCAGAGGTAAAGGCATATACATGCCCAGGGACTACCCAGGGCCTTCCACTAAGAGGTGCAGAGTGGTTTGCGATCGCATGGTTGAGGTCTATTGCTCTGAAGAGGAGAGTGCCTAGGTGGAATTCAGCTCCAAATTAATGATGTCAATACTTGCATGCCAACGTCTGCAGGTACTGTAGCTGTCTACGCTCCCGTTTATATTCTGTGGAGATCTAATCAATAGAGTCAGTAGCATCTTGAAATCTATTTAGCTTACCCTGAGCTAGTTACCTGAATTCAATCAGTTGAGTTACCCTCCAGATTCCATTCGCTATATTGCCTAGATCTCATTTGACTTTTGCCCTGGATTGTTTCTGCTAAAACAGAGTTGTAGTTGTTTTTCCAGTTCAAATACATGGAGTAATGTGAGGGCTGTGCCACATTCTTCCAAATTGAGGATGCAAGACCTTTTAGGACTTTAGTAATGTAACTTTTTTTCAGTACAGCAGAGCTCCCGAGTGCTCTACCTGAGAACTGCACTCAGCTTTCATTTCATAAAAAACCGGCTGGCTCATTGCAAAAGAAATTCTAGTAACAAAATAAAACATATTTTTGTGTGGACAGTCAGGGGACATAGCAGTGAACCAGACATTTATGTTACTTGACTGTGATAAGGCACACAATGACTTTTCAGGAAAACAAACAAAAGGAAAAATTGGTAGGCACATTTTTATGAATTATTTTGCTTTATCTGTCTTCTGGCTTTATTCTTCTGTATCTACAGTTTACTTTTTTCCATACCATGTTCACTAATACATAATTTGTACAAAGATCTTTTATACTTAAGAACAGAATCAAAAAGGTAAAAGAGTAAATTTTCCTTTTCAAGATTTTTGCTATTCTTGTTGCTTCATTTCTTACAAAAAGTACACTGAATTCCTGAATATGGCCTCTCTGCAAAGTATCATGCCTTCCTAAACAATGAGAATTGAAGGAACATTCTGTTCTTTTTCATTTTTCTTTGGCAGGTACTGTTTCATCTCATGCTCTCCATTAAAACCAAAAGCCTCTTTCTACGCTGTTGTTTCCTTTACTGATTTGGCAAATGCTTCCTATGGAAAACACTTCAGTACAGGTGGCAGCCAGTGTCACTTGATGTAGCTTTAGGATGAATGTGTGTTTTCTCTGCACAATGTACAAACAGAAGGTGACTGCTCAGTTGGTGTCAGAGACCTGGGCTCAATCTCCTTTTCTAGCAAGTTTTCTTGGGTATTATTGGCCAAGCAATTTGGAACCAGATCCAATTTGAAACCAGATCCTCAAAGTGGCTCAAAATGACTCAAAATTTCTGGGCTGGGATTGAAATACCTGAGTTAGTTATTTATGTTCCTTGTCCTGTACTTCAGGAGAATTAGATTCCTTTGCATAAGAATGGGTTTAGCATACCCACTGCATTCAAGCTACACGGGTGCCTAATTTAGGCCATAGGAAACACTGGAAGATGGGGTGGTTCTGTGACATTGTCTCTTGACAGACTCTTTGCATTTATCTATAATCCTCAGTTTCAGGATCAAGTGGGAACTCATGTCTGTAAAATTTCCTGTCATATATAAGCTTCTAAGACATGCTTTTAGACAAAACTGACTCATTTAGGGTTTTTTTTAACATACAGATATATCATTTGGTATCATTTAGAGACTGGATTATGAATCCAGGAACAGGAGACATTTGTTCCAGCCTTTCTTCAGCTGCAGAATTTTCAGATTTCCAGCTTCCTCTCTCCACAGAAGCACTCTCATGAGGCTTGTGCTACTTTCACTATTCACTTTGAATTAACTGGAAAGAATTTTTCTCTCTTGGGAAATTTCACCAAAAAAACGATAGGATTTAAAAATATTAATAAATTATAATGCCGCTTTGTAATCTAAAACTATTTCCAAGCTGTCCTACTGATGATTCTAATAGCTGAATGCTTCATGAGCTTAAATGAATTTTATCCTCACATGATTTTTGTGATGTAAAACACTGAAAACTAATTTTTCCATTGGAGCACTACATCAGACAAACTAAATATTTTACTTGACATCACAAAAAAAGTGAGCTTGGAAATACCCAGTTCTTTTAAGCCCTTGAATGTCACTGTCCACTTGTGGATCCTTCCCCTTTATGTGTTCCTGGAAACAATATTCTCAAGACTCAGACAGGATCAAGAGACCAGAGAAGGGAAGAGATGGACTGGTAGCAAGAAGGTCAGGCTAGGTTAAATGCTTGGTCTACACACTTTGATTGAGTTCCTTTAAATGTGCTGTTGGAAGCAGTGTGGTAACATCGATGTAACTTTTTTATTTGCTTTCCAAGGACTCTCCATTAGTAATTTGTCAATTGGCTTTTTATCCCTCTGAAGTCTTTTTCTTTTTTCTCTTTTCTTTTCTTGTCATGGTTTAACCCCAGCCAGCAACTGAGCACCACGCAGCCGCTCGCTCACTCCCCCCACAGTGGGATGGGGGAGAGAATCGGAAGAGTAAAAGTGAGAAAACTCCTGGGTTGAGATAAAGACAGTTTAATAGGGAAAGCAAAAGCCACACACGCAAGCAAAGCAAAATAAGGAATTCATTCACTGCTTCCCACGGGCAGGCAGGTGTTCAGCCATCTCCAGGGAAGCAGGGGTCCGTCGCACGTAATGGTGACTTGGGAAGACAAACGCCATCACTCCGAACGTCCCCCCCTTCCTTCTGCTTCCCCAGCTTTATATACTGCCCATGACGGCATATGGTATGGAATAGCCCTTTGGGGAGTTTGGGTCAGCTGTCCTGGCTGTGCCCCCTCCCAGCTTCTTCTGCACCTGGCAGAGCAGGGGAAGCTGAGAAGTCCTTGACTGGTGCAGCAACAACTAAAACATCTCTGGATTATCAACACTGTCTTCAGCACAAATCCAAAACATAGCCCCATACCAGCCGCTACGAAGAAAATTAACTCTATCTCAGCTGAAACCAGGACATTTTCTTTTTCTTTTTTTCCTTTTTCTTCTCTTTTCCTTTTCCTTTTCCTTTTCCTTTTCCTTTTCCTTTTCCTTTTCCTTTTCCTTTTCCTTTTCCTTTTCCTTTTCCTTTTTCTTTTTCTTTTTCTCTTTCTCTTTCTTTTTCTCTTTTTCTTTCTTTTCCTTTTCTTTTTCCTTTTCTATTTCCTTTTCCTTTTCCTTTTCCTTTTCCTTTTCCTTTTCCTTTTCCTTTTCCTTTTCCTTTTCCTTTTCCTTTTCCTTTTCCTTTTTTTCTTTTTCTTTTTCTTTTTCTTTTTTTTTTCCTTCTTCTTTTTCTTCTTTTTCTTTTTCCTCTTCTTTTCCTTTTCTGCTCTTGCAAAAGCACTTCTTAGGAACCAGAGAGATGAAGTTCCACCAGTAGAAAACAAGTGACTTCCTGTGGGCAATGTCACTGTGAAAATGAGATGTCCAAAAGCAGATGTTGGTTGCTTCAGGGTGCCCTATGATATTCTTTTAATCCTTGACAGTGCATCATGGGTATTGGGTAAACTGTATTCATGAAGATACAGTTTGTGAAGATTTGAAGTTGGTAACAATATTGCAAAATTCATGCTCTCCTGAATAAACTGCACAATGATAGCTTTACCCTCTGCACAGGGCTCCAGCTGAAAGAGACATGTAATTCAGAACAGATGAAGCATAAAGAAGCATAAATATTGTACAATGGCTCCAAAAATGATCATGCATGACTGCATACATCCTAATTGCCCTTTGTTTGTATGTAGATTTAGCCATGCAAACACCAGTGCTGTACCATTAGCACTACCAACATGTATTTATAAACTAACCTCAGGAAACGGTGTAGGAAAAAGACACTTGATCATTAGTGCATGATTTAGACCCAGAAAGGACTGTTGGAAAGCTACCCAAGTGTTCATCTGGCAACACGGCAGGGTCATTATCTGTATTAAAGTCATTATTTCTGTAGAAAAAGAACCCCACAACCCCTCCCCCCCAAAAAAAACAAATAAGGTGTTTAAAAGCAGGAGGTAAAGAGAGCATGTGCTGCACATATGCAATGCGTAAGAGAGTGTGCTGCAGTGAGGGTTGCCATGGAGACTGCTGGATGGCAGCAAAAATGCAATAGGATCTGAAAGGGAGGTGCTGAGAGCATCCCGTATGAACCCTCAGCTCCCACCGAAGTGGAGGCAAGTCGAGATCTGTCCCTGTTTATTGCCAAAGCAGTCTAGCACTGGGCAAGATGAGACTTAGATGGGCAGCACTAGTTAGTGGCATAGGAGCTACCAGGAGCTATTACCTTCATAGGAGCTATTCCCCAAGACACCACCATCCCAGGAAGGAAAGAAGGATTTAATTATTACTTAGCAAGAATGCTGCCTGTGCAACAGGTTTCCTTTTTTCAGAGTGAGGAATTACTTACTTAAAAAAAATCTTACCTTGGCTAGTCTGGCTGGTGAATCATGAGGCCTCTGTCCCACTCCCACTTCTCATAAAACCTTCCCTTTCTACAATAGGGAATATTAAAGAAGTAGCTACTTCCTTTCTTATAACTACAACTATGGCTGGAGTAAGGAGTGATAAAAAGGTGAACCTTATTATTCTGTACAGCAAAGTACAGATGTGACAGCCCCATCCTCCATTTCCACACAACCATCCCAAATAACACAGTGGTGCTATCATATTGAGAAGCACTTGCAGGTAATCACATTGGGTTTAAGCATCCATCTCAAAATATACAACTGAAATTCTGGCCCTCCTGAAATTATATGGGAGTCCTTCACAGAGTACAGTAGGGTCACATTTCTTTCATAAAATATGTACTATAATAGAAGAGATGCTAGTTGTATGGTCATCCATCCTCATTGAGGCTTCTGGGACTGATGCTGCTTAACCCCATGCTTTCTTTTCTGATGCACATTCATGTTCACCATGACTCAGCCACCCTGGGCCCATGCGGAATCCCACTGACCAAACAGTGCCAGACTGCAGGGTTCAGATGTATGTGAGGATCTCTCATCCCTTAACGCTTATCTAATAAAAAGACAAACTGTTTTTTTCAATGGGAAGGTGTCTTTTTTTTTTAAATTGTGATTTTTTAAATAATTTTCTTTTTTCCTCTTTTTTTTTTTCTTTTGAATACACCTCTCATTCGTCGTGTTCCTGAGTTTTCTAGCAAGGGAAACTAACTGGCTTCCTCCATGCTAGACCCTGTGAATGAAATGGTGTGTTTATAGTACAATAATCTAGAAGCTAGAACCCTGGAGGTAAGCAGGGAGTGAATCAGTTTATCAGTATAGATACCATAGTAGGTTTCAGTGGTGGAAAAATTATATTACCATTAATTGCTTGTTAAAGAAATTCTAAAAAACCGAATTGCAATACAGCTTAGTTCACAAAGCAATTGCATAATCTTCAGTCCTTGAGAAATTCTCTTTCTGTACAAGAAGCTGAAGTTTATTCCACATGCACAGCACCTTGTTCAGATCTAGTTTGGAAACAGTATTGAAAGAACTACCTCTTATCAAATGAAAAATTACTTGGACCACTTTGGACCCAAAATTACAATGTGTAGTTGATTAATGGGGCACGTCCATGATGGGGAAAAAAATCTATAACAGAAACCCTAAAACCTGAAAACTACTAAAAAATTCTGAAAATTCTTAAGGCCAATTTTTCCCTTAACAATTGTGATGGGTGGAGGAGACCATTTATTCCAGCCAAGAAGTTTATGTTTTTTTCCTATAAGAAAGTTAAATAATAGAAAAAACTTACATATAATTTATAAAACACTGAAATTGTTTCTTGTTGTGCCTATGAAAAAGCAATTCCTTTCCTCATATTACTAAGTTCTGCTTTCATTTTAGTCATTCGTTTATCAACATCTCTCTGAGTAATAGAACATTACTTCTTTCAAATCACCCTATCATGCACACATAAATAAAAGATAGTAATCGCCTGCTACCTGTAAATAGTTCTCTTATCAAGCGTTGGTGGTCTTTTAGTTTGTTCTTATTTTTAAAAATTCCCATTTGGAATATCCATATCAGTAACATACACTACCTAACTCTTCTGAAGTTACATATGCAGACATTTCTTGTGCCAAAATTAAGGTCGTCTATGCAATCTAAACCCTATCTTTTTGCTCCTCTGTGCTGCCGTACAGCCTTTAATTATGTATGATTTCTTTTCTCACCGTAGCAGTTCAACCTTATTCATTCAGCGTTGTGGATGGTTATTGAGGAAAGATGAGCAAGAGGCCTGGAGCTCTCACACAAAAGTTGGACTAGGTTCTGTAAATGTTCTTTTTGAGTCCAGCAGTTTCCAGATGAAATGCAGAAATTGACCTTGGTCTTCTCTACATTCATTATATTAAAGTATAATCCAGTAATTTCATTACTCTCAGTAGTTTCCCTTTTCTGTTGGTGGAAATGAACCTATTGAATTAGCATAGCTAAAGTAGTTGCTTTAGCAGTTCAAAAACCCTAAAAATTATCAAGCTGTTGCTTCAGTG
Source organism: Mycteria americana (assembly GCF_035582795.1). NCBI lineage: Eukaryota > Metazoa > Chordata > Aves > Ciconiiformes > Ciconiidae > Mycteria > Mycteria americana. Next base: position 5,689,955 of record NC_134368.1, read on the forward strand.
TTTACTCAATATTCCATTTCTTCCTAATGCATCATGTATTGTGCTGTTTCAGAAAAGTCCGTATTTTGATGACACAGCGAATTGAGCCTATTTTCACCACTGCTAAATGAAATCAAACATAACACAATTTCTGTATAAGTTAATTACCCTGGTTCATGTAGTGCCCTGTATTTCATGGCTTAGATGGTCTTCCTTTTTGACCTCACACCACCTAGCCATTACAAAAATTTTTGTCGTACAGAGATGCTGTGAAAATCGAGAGCTTTGAATCTTAAATCCTGCAAAACTAGCTAGACTCAGAATCATGACAGCGCCCTGTGAAGAAACACATATTTTTAAATAAGGGAATAACTTAGGATTTAGAAAATTCACACATTTTCTATTCATCAGGTTGTCATTCCTATGTCAGACTTTGACAAAGTTTGCTGGTATCTGACTACTATACCGTCACTGAGAGTATTTATTACACATGAAGTGTGGTTGCTTCTTCACCTTGATACTAATCAACTGCCCCACCTGCCTGGGATCTCAATCCATGCAGGCATCACTGTTCAAGTTGTTGGGTTTGGCACCTTGCTTTGATTGCATCACTCTCTCCATGATGCGTGGTTCGATCCTTTGCATACACGAAGCAAGCTTTCTGTGCTAGCCTTTAAAAAGTCATTTACTTTACCCTATTCCTGTAAGACTTGTGATTTGAACAAGATATCAGCCCTCAACTTTGCACTATTATTGATCATTTGCTTTTCCTATCAACACTTCCACTCTTTACATCCTCTGCTGAAAAAGTCAGTTTCAACATTTGTGAAGGAATTCTATTATCAGTTTGAAATCCTCCCTTAAAACCTGACTTGTCTCAGACTACCCATCCCTCCAGTTTTGTACTGGCTACAGGGAAAGCTTTTTTTATACAGCTTCCTCAATTTCATTTTAAATTTGGCATCTGTGTCTTTATGCTGGGACAACTCACCAGCTACTCCTTGTTGATCTAAAGACTACAAACACCATAGGTAGAGAATATGCTTTTTCTCCCTTGTACAGCTCCTTCCTATGCACTGATCTTTGATTAGAGCTCTTAAGGCTACATGAACTATCAAGGCTTGTGCAATGCAATTAAGACTAATATTAATAACAACATTGGTATAGTGATTCTCTAACAGAAATGCCCAATTGTTTTGGTAGAAGACCTGTTACCGTAGATATTTAAATCTCAGCTGCTTCAAGGAGTGCAATAGCGACCCCAGGGAATAATGCAGTTGTTGATGAATAGACTAAGTCACTTGCTAGACATACTTTTATTCCTTTCTATGATCTATGAAACCATAGCACCACTCCTTACAGCTCCACAACTGTTTGAATAAAAGCCCGAGTTTCAGTACAAGTACTGGCATATATCCTCTGGAGGGCCCGGCAACGCAAATGCCTTGCTACAAAGGAGACTGTGTTCTTGAGTTTCAGTCTAGCAACCTCTACTTGTATAGCTGCACTGCTAAGAATTGTCATGGGAACCTGTGATGTGACCAGCAGGGTATGACAAAAAATGGCAACTGGAAGAAGAAAAGAAGAAATGGACTAAAGCAAGCTGAGAACTGTCGTTGAAAAGCATCCTGGTAGTAATGGGAACTGTCATGGAATCCCTTGGTGAAGCTGCGAGACATATAACAGAAAGGTTTGGGTTATTTGCTTGAGACAATAAATAAAGAAATAGATAGGTACATAAGTAAAAGCACTGGGGAAGCTTTCTAAAGATGTGTGGATCAAAAATTACTTCAGAAACAGTCACATTCAGATCCGTGCGGCATGTTTGTCAAATAACAAAAGATCGCTGTTCCGTTCATGTGAGGGAAAATATATGTTTCCTTCTGTAAGCTAAGCAAATGCAAACCAATTGTAGATTCCAGGAAGCTAAAGCCAGACCAGAGACAACTGCCAGCTGGTCACTCGGGATTCATGCAAATACCAGGCAAATACCTTATGTTACATGCTAGTTATAGTGTTGGAGCATATATGTGGTTACTCAGTTTCTTTAATTGTTCTATAGGAAAAGTACATACTTTTATCTTACTTATTTGTTTTATTTTTCTTTTTGAGATGGAAAAATTCCCTTCTTTCTGGAGAAAAAATGAGAAAGGAACACGCATAAAGCTCTTTAGACATCAGAATGTTAAAAAGTGCCTGTTCATACAGGCATGAGCCCGCGTTAGCACAATATGGTACTCACTTTCTTAGGCTTATCTTGAGCTGCTTCAGAGCACTTCCAGCCTGCCTGCTTAAATTAAAAAATGCAGCATAAAGTAAACGAAATCACATTTCCACTACACCTTTCATCAACTACATACTCCACAGAGCTTAAATGGGACAAGAAGCAGGAGTAAAATATCATTGAAGAAAGAGTTTTCCCAAACTAATGGTATTGATATGAAAATTATTAGAGTAATTCTAGTAGTTCACCACAGAGCTTGTTATTTAAAGAAACTAAGGTTATGTCTAAAATACAATGCTGACTGTGTCTTCTGTAGAGTACAGGTGCACCTGAGTTACTTTTAAATTAATATTGGTCACAAGTTAACTGTAGCACCAAGGAGATCTTGGAGCTGCAAAGTCCCCTGAAAAACAAAGCAAACTATCCCATTCTGTACTCTCACACCTTTATGGATATGACCATCTGAAATACATAACTCATAAATGTTTGTCCTACACAGAAATACTGTGTGCGTACTCAAGGCATATATTAGAAGTAGTGAAACGGCTTTGTCATAAGAAAATCAGATTATACCACATATTAATTAGATAATTTAGAGTGAGGAATACATTATTTTGGGTTTTTTTCAGGATAAAAACCCATAATTCTTTCCTGATGAAATAATTTCATAGGTAACGAGATATTCCACACCTTTCTTTGTTGAGGAAGAACTACACAGAAAATTTAACGTGAGTGTAGCCCAGCAGAGAGCAGGAGGGTAACAGCCAAAGTTGGGACCTCCGACTCTTCATAGAACTGCCTATATTTTTTGAGATTTTCTGTGTCCTATGCTGAACAGCTGTTTTTGCTGATCCTTCCTGCTCTGTCCCCCCCAGTATTTTCACCTCGGGATCGTTCCTTTCCAGTTCTCCATGTCCTGCCTTTTTACACTTGTCGTGGTTTAACCCGGCAGGCAGCTAAACATCACACAGCCGTTCGCTCACTCATCTCCAGTGGGAAAGGGGAAAGAATTGGAAAAAAGATAAAACTTGTGGGTTGAGATAAAGACAATCTAATAGGACAGAAAAGGAAGGGAAAATAATAATAACGGTGACAGAATATACAAAACAAGTGATGCACCATGCAATTGCTCATCATGTGCTGACCAAAGCCCAGCCAGTTCCCCAGCAGGGGCCGTGCCCCCCTGGCCAACTGCCCCCAGTTTTTTGTTCAGCATGACGTCATATGGTATGGAATAGCCCTTTGGTCAGTTGGGGTCAGCTGTCCCGGCTGTGTCCCCTCCCAGCTTCTTGTGCACCTCCAGCCTCCTTGCTGGCAGGGCAGTATGAGAAGCTGAAAAGTCCTTGACTTAGTGTAAGCACTGCTCAGCAACACCTAAACCATCAGTGTGTTACCAACATTATTCTCATGCTAAATCCAAAACATAGCACTATACCAGCTACTAGAAAGAAAATTAACTCTATCCCAGCTGAAACCAGGACAACCCTTCACATAATTTCCACTCCCTGTTGCCTCTCTCTTCTATTCCAATCTCCCAATCTTCTCCTGTCACCAAATAGGATGTTGGCTAACATCAGACTGTTAACTTTACTTGCTTTATTGTCCCAAGCCTGTCTGGCCTCCATCTATAAACTCTCTTGGGAAGAGACAGTATAACTTTGCATTGCAAAGCACAGGTCTGTTCTGTCCCTTCAGTATGATGCTAATAAAGATGATTCATAAGATAGACGATTATTCTCAATATGCATTACAAAAATGAATTAGCATTGGTTGTAATGAAAATTTAGAAATCGGAAGACTACTAATTACTAGTGCTGCTGGCTATACACCTTGAATAGTATTGGAATAAATGTTTGATGACTAAGAAATTCCAGTGTGTAATGCTGTCTTGTACTGGAGTGTTTCTGCCATCGGCAGCCTCCAGAGTATACTAAATCAATATCTTCTATTGACTGTGCAAAGCTATATATTTATGCCCACTAGGTATCGCCCCCTCGCTCACTTTATCACTTGTCTCCTCACGCTTTGCCCCTTTGCTCCTCTGACCCTTTCCTACCCTTCCAACACCGTTGCAGGTTTCTCTCCTTGAGTGAGGCAGGGTATATATCTAACCTGCGTCTAAACACATTTCTTTTTGGAAACTAACTGTATTTATTTATTTATTCCATCTTCCCTTTCCTCCCAGCCCTTTAGCCTAGATGCTAAGCACAGTAAAAGTTAGAGCATCTGGTTCTGTGTCTTTTTGTATAGCAGACATGGACTTTGCAACAGGATCCTCTTCTTATATTGGATCTATTGCTGTACCAATTACAGAGAGCACAAGTCCTTTACAATCCCAATAAAATCTCCACCTGCAGTAAATCGTGTTTTTCATTCAAAATATGCCTAGTTATATTGTAATTTTGTCAATCAAAGTGGCAGCTCATGTATCAAAGGAGTCAGATGGACTTTGACTTGACTTCAGCTTTAGTGTATGAATTGAAATTCCTTTTCCACAAGAACTAGATAATTCTCTGCTGACTGTAGACAGTACATCCCTGAATAGGGAATAGGGTTTGTTTGCAATCAGAATATCAATTTTTCAGTTTCATCTCATCTCAATAATTGTCTATTTTGGCTGATAATTTCTTAATGCATTTTTGAAAATGAAATTATTTAAGTATTAAAAACTACACTTTTTTTTTTCCCTCCAGCTGCTAAGTTAAAATCCATGTTTTAAAGGCACGATGATAATGATCCCAATTACATTTTCAACTGTTATTATTTTTATAGTGAGTCAGCAATGTCCGTTGCATTAAGTGGTAAGATACCAAGATCACAGGAAGTGCAAACGCAACGATCAAAGAGATTTTTTCAGACGGCTTGATAGGAAGAGGAGAAGGTGTAAATATAAAGGCAAAGGGCCAGAACAGCATTTCATACAGTTCTTTTTGCTGTGCTGGAGAGAGAGTCCAGCAAGGGTTCCTAAACTGATTTAATTGACAAGATTTAGGCTTTGTGGTTTTGGTCCTTGGAATTACACCTACTGCACGTGCAAGATTTTTACCTGGAGATTTTCTGTAGGTGGACAGTAATTAGAGTGAAGAAAGGATTACCTGAGTTTAGCATTAGGGGCATGTAAAACTAACTCTAAGCCACTGTCTTTCCCTCCATGGCCTTCCTCCATGTACATCTCAAACTGCAGAGCTGAGACTCAGTATTTTGTCTTTTGAGTTATTATCAGCCAGAAGGATGGCTTGCCAAATATGCCTCACTGACAGGTATTTTCAGAAAGCTTTTCTTTAAAGGATAATGGGACAAATTCATTACTCAGTCACATAAAGGTACAGCCAGCCTGTGTCACTGGAGTTACTCCATATATAAGCTGAAAAAAAACAGAGCAGAATTTGGTCCATTATCTTTAGGATTAATGCCTGAATGACATAGCTATAATTGATCTGACAGCTTTTCCTGCTGATGTAATTGTATTGCATTGTATTATGAATATTATTAATTAACACTCCATTTGCAGGTGATCTAATCAGTTAATATATGCCTTTGAAAAATGTAATATTGCCCTACTGCAAATGGATATTTAAGCTGACTTGTAGAAATCTATTTCTGTTCCTTTTTATTCCAATATTCCTATTTCTAACTTCATTGCTTCAACATTTGGCAGGGAACGCTTAGGCTGTGTGAGGCATCCCGTGATCAGTATCCATGGATAAAAATGCTGGTAGAAACCAGTGTGAAAACTGCAGGGTTTCCTCTGAAAGTACTAGCTCTCTGTTTGATCTCCCTCTCAAACAACATCTCTGAAAAGAAAAAAAAAAAAAGCCAAAACCAATCAACAGTTTCACTAAAATGCATTCACGTCAGCGTAACTGAGTTCTCATAAATTTTGATGGGACATGTATGTAGATGTGAATCAGGAAATAAAATGAATGGGAACTGCAACATAATCCATTTAGGAGAAGTTCTTCATTTATGCAAGAATAATAAAGAGTCTCAAATTCATGATTAATCATAAAAATTATGAGAGACCTTTACTCCTCCTCTGCCAGTATTTCTACACTTCTTGCTTTGTGTTAAGCTATAATTTGTTGATTAAATTAACATTTTCTATAGGCATGTTCGTGGCATGAGCAGCAAGGGTTATTATGGTCTTAAGGCAGTTTCCTTGGCATTTTACAAGGCAAGCATAAATCGCATTTCATATTTCAGAGTTTCCACTTCCCTTGAGGGCCTTCAATGAGAAAAGTGCTAACTTAAGCCAAAGAAAATGAAATGCCTGTATTTTTGGAGCATTACTGCAAGAGGAAAGTAACTATAGGTGGAAGGAACATTTTGAAAAAACCAGCATGGACACTTTCACCCTAGTTGTATGGTGTCGAACTTTGTTGTTTCTTTGATAATTATAGAAACATGGCAATAGTATTTATTGATTTACTAACTAATTTTCCTGAATGCTGTACTCATTGTTTAGAAAGAAGGTTGAATCATGTATAATTAAGGTTAAGGAAATGAATAAAATAACTACCTATCTAGAGTATGAATTTGTCAGCCCAGATATTCTCAAGCAGTTGGAACTAATCAACAGCACATCAGATTAACAGCTAAGTATTACAGTGTCATTCCTAGATCATTATCTATATAAATATTCATATACAGAAAGAAAAACTGTATAATCAGAATTGTTACTAGAAAAATAGGGACAAAGCGTCATCAATGAAAAAGGATAGTTGTAAGTATGCATAGATTATGTAAATGCTGATGAAAAACTTCGCATTTTAGACAGACATTTTAAGGGCTTAACCACCACATAGTTAAAACATATTTTATACTTCTACCATGAGAAAGCAATGCCTATATGAGGACACAATTGTAAGCATTTTGATTTTCCCAGTTGCGAACATGCAGGACATGCTTATGCTACAGAATAAATTAAAATATAAGGACCCTGAAGCTACGAATGACTTGAGATGGTTGGGTGACACAGTACAGTACAGTATCATGAGGAGATACTAATCAACGTCCCAAAGCACTAAATGCCAACCGGTGTCTGAGGTGACAAGCTCTGTTTCTCAGCATCCATTAAAATGATGCCAACAGTATGCACATGCAGCTATATTTCTACATCAACCCATAAGCATTGTCTTGGCTATCTCTGGCTCATTTTCTGTAGTACGTTGTAGATATAGCTATAGCTGCTCGTCTTACTCAGTATCACATATTTGTTTGCCAGGCACAACTGAACTTATTATGCTGCTTGAGTGGGTCTATACTCTATGTGGAGCACATCTGAGATCATCTTTAAGAGTTAGACTTGCCATGCATGCAGACAGATGATTTGGAGCAGCAAAACCAGATTTGGAATACGGCTCTAATGATTTATCCATAAGGCTAAGTAGGATTGCAAGTTTAAATCTACTGCGACAGCTTGCTTGTTTCCACTGTGGGATAAACAGCAGCACAGCAGAAAAACAAAGTACTCCCAGACCAAGCTGCTCTCATCCCAGAACAGTCAGTCCTGGTTATTACTACACTTCTAGAGCATGATATCTTCCAGAATGCAAGTGGAATTTACAGGCACTTTGAGTACCTTCTTGCAAAAAGAGAGGAAAATGTGTCTAGCGGGGCAAAGATTTGCCTTGCATAACCTAGTGATTTTTCAAGTCTACTGTAAAAGTTAGGTTACATTGTTTGCACAATGCTGTCAGGCTGATGAAAGTCAGAACTGTTCTGGAAAACAAAATGAAAATGAAAAATCAAAACTATGCTGAAAGAGAAGAGAATGTAGAGTTTGTCCCAGATAGGATAAATCTTAGGTCAGTGGTCCACATAAGTATTAAGGGTACAATACCAGTCAGCTAGTTCTGCTGCAATAGCTTTCTCCTTTTAGACTCTTGGCTTGCATCTTACTATCTTAGTTGCTCTTCATTTCTTTTAGCTTCATTGGGCCAAATTCCAATTACATGGAGAGGGAGAGTGGGATGGGAGGCTAAGAACATGTACAGAAATAGAACTTAAATCTTGTTGGACCTAGCAACAGCTGCAGAAGCTTCATTCCTATAAAATATTATTACTGATGCTTTCTCATTTTTAGATAAACAAATGTGACATGCGATGACTGAGATTAGTTGTGGCAAATTGTTAATGGCTAAGAATGCCACCTTACTATATGCCAGTGGATGTAACTGGGGAGCTTCAGCTTGGTCTTTTTTTTTACATATAAAGGATATTTTCTTTATGTCAGTTTTGATCTTGTCTAAGAGAATTAGTTGTAAATTTAGAAAAAATTGCTTTGCTTGACATTTCATTTCTTCATTACCAGAATAGATTTGGAGTACTTAAAAAAAAAAAAAGATTTCATAGAGTGACTGCTTGAATGAGTGAAATAAAAAAAATAGCAACAATAAAAAAAACTAAATACAATCAAGAGAGATTATAAATGTCTCAGTAAAATTGATGACAAAAGCTCACTCCCCCTCATCAACATCCAAATCCTTAATCCCAAAAAGGAACAGGACATTAAAAAGCTTCCTTAGAATTAACACACTACCAAATTTTTCCTTCCAAGCCCATGCAACCAGAAAGGCCCAACTATTGCAGAATTATCAGTGTTTATTCACTAGGAATTACAACTGATTTATATCCATGCATATGAGAAAAATTAAACTACCAGGTGAACTTTTCCATAATATTAACAACAAAGAATCCTTTGTATAATAATATTTACCACTTTTCAACTTCAGTAGCCATTTCAAATAGTGTAATTTTGTGAAGTGGCGACTAAGAGAACATGATAACAGTCTGCAAAGGGTATTAGGACAGGAGAAAGAAATTTTAAGTCCTTCAGAAGAGCATAACTAAAAGTAAGGGAATAAAATTAAAATTAGAATAATCAGTGGCCTGATCCTCTAAACACCCACTAGCAGATATCACACCTCCTATTTTGAGAGCCCCTAATTAATTCCTATGTCTGTTTTTTGATAATGCTCGTCAGATAGTCATAGAGTACCATCTCTTCCCTGCTTATTGCTAAGTGAAGCAATGTTAATGGACTAGTTTCAATAGTAAATGTGACTCAATGTTACATGTTTACAGAAGTTATTAGGCTACCTAACAGACTAATAGGAACTGACTTTGAAATGTGTCATTTTGTGTATTTAATCTTCCAAGCAAAGTGTGAAAGCCCCAGAACTGAGACTTTTTGAAAGGACTTGCAGTGAAAAAGCTTGGTGTAGTTGTTTTAAAAGGCCTTCAATTTGAATATTTTTCTATACATCCTCCAGGCCATTTGCAGACCACCAGGACCAATCATCCAATTTCCAGTGCATTATTATAGCCTTTTTCCTGAGTGCAACTTGGGAAACGGCTGCTGATTACGTGAATTTTTCAGGCAATGGCAACAGGCTATTCTGTGCCACCAGCTTTCTGAGCTGTCCCACAAGGTGATAGATGCTCATGTGGAAATGACCCAGAAGAAATGACTAAAGGCTTCTTCCAGGTCACTGGAAAAGATGGTATCCAGGAGCAGCACCAGGAAAATTAATCTAGCCTGCCACCCAGTTCTAGCCTAGGTCTGAGGAATGTGCCATGGACAGAGGTCTCCAAAGATCAGCTTGCAAAATAAAGTCACTCTGGCAGAAGTCTATTGCTGGATGACGTCTTTCCAGGTTCTTCTCTGATACAAGGACAGCAATGAACACAGGTTTTGTGCAGTGTTTGACTTATGCATGTATAGTTAAACTGTACTGGACATGTGCAACGGAAACATTTTTGTGGATGGTAGTGGCATCTTCTCACATCAGAGGGATGTATAAGACCTGCTTTGCCAGGTGTAGGCAGAGCACAGTTCAGGCTGTAGCCAAATAAAGAAAATCTTATCATCTGCATTTTACTGTGGAAACACCAGATCAGAGAACTCATATGAGTTATAGAAATTGGAGATTAGATGTTAAAAAAGTCTCTGGCTTCTAATGAAACCTCAGGCCTTTGATTTAAGTCCTCCTCAAAATAGCATAGGTTTTTATCTGAATGATTGCAACGAAAAATAGAGTGAGATAGGTATGTGGTTCTGAGCTGCAGAAAACTGGGGACTACTCACTTTCTTTTGGGAAGTTTTAACTTTCTTCTTTCCATTGTATTTCATCTTTCTTTTTCCTCTTCACATATATTAGCTCCTACCTAAATCCTTCACACTGCATTTAGAACCAAATAAAGCATTAATATGTTCATCTGTGTGAAATGTTCTCTTAACTATTACCTCGGGCAGTCATTTAGTTGAATCTGATAGGGGAATGCATTGACATTGTTAAGGTTAATGACCCAATGATTAACAATACACATTTTGCAGCTCAATGCTTCCAGTCACTGTTTCACAGAGTAATGTGAACAACGATATGTATATTATGCTGCAATATCTGGAATGGAGTCTTTCTTTCTACCTAATAGGTGATGTAAAAGAAATCACCCCATGCTCAAATTAGTAGTTCTAAAAGATGGACAAAGTTTCATACTTATGAAAAACGTGAGGAACTTCACTGAGCTCATAGATGATACTATATTAATCCTGATTAGCTCATAAAGTCAGTCAGTTTATAATTTGTGTCCCACTGCATTTAGCTAAATCATCCACAATTTAAAAAAGATACTTTTTATGCTCACAATTATGTCTTGCTAAAGCTGTAGTGCTATATTGGATCATCCACAGCACAGATCTGATCTGAACTGATGATCGACATGATTGCATTTCTATCCAGAGCACACAATATGACTTTTATGCTGACCATGGGCAGACAGCTGTATTTGGTGTAAAAGTAGACCAGTAGGGAGGAGCAACACTCAGTCTCACATAAGGTCATCTAGGTTAAATTTACCTTTTCAAAAATTTTGAATAAACCTGAAATAGGAACGTGAGTTGGTAATGTTTCAGTGCGTGCACCATGAGGCCATGGTGGGTTTGACTGATACTATACCTGTGTACCATCCTCTGGAAGCAGGATCTGTCTTTGAGTACAACAGCTGCATCTGAAATAGGGTTCCTTCTTCCTGAATACCATATTCTGTGGATATTTTTGACCCTCAATGTTACGTAGTTGACAAGAGTAATCTCACTCAGTTGCCTTTAAAAAAAAAATAATTTCCTCTCCTAGGTTTATCACATTGTTTTGAGAGCACTGGTATGTAAAAACAGCATAACTGCAAGAAACATTATTATTATTATTATTTCATTTGAGTATTCCAAAATAATTTATAGTAATTCACTGAGCTTCACGGCACCCCACTTTTGTAATTAGCACTGCATTAGCATTTTCAAGTATTCCACAGGACCCAAATGTATGCTTTGACTTGCTTGTACTAAATAATTTTCAGGTTAATTTTAGACGTAACATAATGAACTATGCAAATAAATAGGACACTTGCAAGTTTTGCTAAGGAAGGACAGGAACAAAATCACATGGTTATTCATATCTGTCATGAAGGCATCATAACAGATTAGTGACTACATTTATTTTTATTTATTTATTATAAATGAAGATGTGAGTTGAGACATAATCAGCTTACAACATATCAGTCATATTTGGTTTCCAAATTTATGCACTTGAGTGTTCTGATTTTCAGAAGGCCTGTTCAAGAACATGTTCTGTTTAATTAATGGAAGAGGTAAGTGTTCACAGTCTCTGAAACTTTTAACAGTTATTTAGGTGATTAAGCATGGACTGAAGCAACTTTCTTAATTATTTAGTTAAAAAACGTGGAACTACGGCCCAGCTCCTCATTCGCATTTATGTGTTAGGTCCCTGCAGCAAAATATATAAACTATAAATTACACAGCAGATACAAATGGGTTAAATTATTAGTCCTGGAGAATGATTTTCAAGGAGAGGAGTCCATCTCAGAGGGGCATTGCATTGAAAAAGGTACAACTGTTCTCTCAACCATCTACATGAGCCTGTGTCACACAATACTCACCTTTCCCTCACGTTGGCTCACGTACTATAGGCTTTTAGAGGTCTAAGACTTTAGGAAGAAGATTTGTGAACTGAGGCTTGGGCAATTACCATTCCCCTACATCCCCCTTAAGTACAGTGCTACATATGCTGCACCTGGTTGACAGGCAGTATATTGAAGCATTCAAAAGCTATCAGCATCAGAATGTATTACAGTGCCATGAAAGGTCATTTGCTGAACATTAGATGCAGAAGGTATATGCTAATCCATGCCAGTTGCTCATATCAAGAGGAGAAAATTTCATGAAGAGAAATAGCGTTCTCTCATAAGAAAATCAGGATGAAAGGCTACAACTTGAAGGCATGGAACAAAGAAGAAGAGGTAGGAGGCAAATTCTCTCTTCCATGCTTGACAGAAGTGGCAGGTGCAGCCAAGATAATGGCAGTAAAACATACCAAAGACATAAAGCTGTTAAGCAAAAATTCCTTTTGTTTAATTCCCATTATTTCTACTCCCTTCTTTCTATAACCTTATGGAAACAGACAAGGCCACCTGAGTCATTCTTGACTGGTTTTGAAATGATATCTTAATAACTTTTTACTGGCTCTGTACCTTCTCAATATTTGTAACACGTTCTGCTCATGGATACGTAGCTTGTTTAATGTATATGCATATTCCTCTTGTTCTCAAGGCAGGAAATTTTGAGTGTATTTTTAAAGGTTGTGTTTTAAGGAAGCTATGAATAAATCTCTTGGGTCATCAGGTTGTTTCTAACACAGACAATGATCTCTTTCTCAAGTGCTTTAACCAGATCTATTTATTTCTTAAAGTAGTTAAACTTTTTACTTCTGCTACTCTTGTTGGAAAGCTGTTCCAGACTCTTACCACCCTGATGGTTAAAAGCGGTCTTCTCTCATGTGGTGTTTTCTTGCATCAGACTTGTCTTTCAGTCTAAACAGTTTTTTCCTATTCATAGGCATTTATGCTACTGCTCTTTCTAGACATGTCATCATTGATCAGCTTATTTTCATGGGGCTAAGCAAGGCAGCGATGCAATTTCCTCTAGTAAACTGTGTTGCCATCCCTGCCAGAAGCTCGGTGGCCAGTCTCTGGATCACTTCTAGTCTGAATTCTTCAGGGTGGGGAGAAGACAATACTCTAAATGAGGCCTCACTGGTCCTTTGAGCAACGGTGGTAATACCTGCTTGTAGCAGCTATCCCCATTCCCACGAGGAACACACGGTAGGAAGGAGTGACTCATCTGACCTATTTTATTCATCTCCCTCAGGATGATACAAACACATTAGGGGTAGGATCCAGTTGTTTTTGTACAAGCTAGTCACTACAGTACAGTGCATCCGAATCCTACCCCTCAATCCTGGATGGCAAAAGTTATACGACATTAATTCTGTCCCAAAAGCAAGACATTGCACTTTGTTCTTTTTAATTTTATTTCATGTATTGCTCACCTGTCCTTTAGATCAATAACTAAATAAAATCAGTTCCAAGGTGGTCCTTTGGAAACTCCACCACTCTTCTAAGCTACTATATACTCTTTCAAATTATTCTTGCATTCATTCCAATGGATGAAACAAAATTCTGTTTTCATCAGTGTCTACTGGGTTCAAATCCCTTTCAAAGAATTCCACACAGCTTTTCTTTTTTATAAAAAACCTTTTGCCTCTCAAATAGTGCTTTCTTCCTCAAAATTTACATCTTAAAGTCTTTAAACTAAGGAGAGAAAAAAAAATAAAACCACTTGCCTTTAAAACAAGGCAGATATATATCCAAATGGCATATTGTAAGGGAAAGGTCTCTCTCCTTTCCTCTAACTGCAGATTTTTTCTGTTTGGAAAAGTTCTAGTAGAAGGTCCTAAAATTTTAAAGGTAGAAAGATTCAAGTCCTGGTGCCCAGAAATATTCTCTGTCACTGTTTAATTTACTAGTATAGACACAGCCTCTGACTCTGATGAATTAAATGATAATGTGCTGCCAGACACATTTCTTCAATTAATAGTCATACCTTAAATACTTAGAGAGCTTTTTATATTATATTATTGTTCAAGTGACCTCCTTGGACGGTGCATAAGCCAGATCACTTTTCACATAAGAAAGCGTTAGGAAGATATTACTATTGTATAATGATGTAAGTATGTAATTGCAATTAAATCTTATAAAAGAAGTTTGTAATCAAAAACGTTCAAGAAACACCAGACACTGTACACTACAGAGGAAATGTGAGTCCGGTAACATTCTTGTGTGGAACTTCTGAGTCAGTAAGTTTTTTGAACTTCCAAGACTTTTGAGTGTTTATAGAGTTACAGACACAGTCCTCACCATAACAGGTGAGATGAATATCCCCTCACGAGACTCACATTATTAGACAGGGAAGTATATATTATACCAAACATGATGGCAGGGACCAATATTTGGACTGTAAAGGAAAGTACTTTCACTAATAATGTCCCTTGCACCTTTTGATAGGGTTGAAGGTAGAAACTTTTGTTAGTGAAAATTCAAGAAAGCCCTGCCTATTACTGGCAGGTTTTATAGCAACCTCTGCAAGTCCCCTTTCCTCATTTTTACTATTCTTATTTCTTTTGGAAGAACATAAATATCCAGCAACTCTTGATATTCACATCAAACCAGTGTCTCATAGAAGAAGTATTGGTTTTGGATAACAAATAGTTTTGCTGCCTATTTGACTATCGACCTGATATTTGTCTGTATCTGCAGTCCCAGCCTTGCAGGATCTGTTGAAGTTACTGAAGTCTGCAATGATCTAAGGAGGTAACTTATACTTTCTCTCAAGATCTTTTGTTTTGTTTTGGTTTGGATCACTATTGAGGTCTTTGTCCGACATCAGTCATAAAAATGTTTCAAATATTTACTTTGAATAATGAGGTATCTTGCAGGCACTGTTTAATTTTAATGCCAGAACTATGAAAGGAATATTCACATTAATTCTGGGTAAAAATAAATATCTGTATATGGCTTTGCAAACTCCTCACAAAACAGGAGACAAATTGAACTTTAAAAAAAAAAGACTTCCTACAAATTTTGCTAGAAAAAAAGACAGAACCTCCTGACAAATCTTTCATACTTGTATTACTATCTGTAAGTGGACTTTTCTTTAGTAATGTTACTTTACAACTAAACAAATCATAAACTAGAAATTCTTCTCTAACACAGGATTAAAACAATTAACAGAAAAGACACCACCACAATTCTATAACTTCATGAGAAGTACAACTTTGCACTGTTAAGCACCTGCTTGTCCTAGGACTGTTGCAGCTCTGACATATGTAAACCAACTTCTCCCCTACAGTCCGAAGGCTGGTTTGCAAAGAACTTTTGGCGATCTTGCTGTTCAAATTCCTCTCAGAATATCTAGTTATTAACTAAGAGCATTTTAATTTTTAGCAGTCCAGATTTAAAAACAATAGTGGTATCAGTGATTTTTTGCTTGTGATCTTTCCTTCTTCATCCAACAGTATAAATGTATAGTTGGAATACAGGCCAAGTTTTGCCTCTTCTTCTTTTTTTTTTTTTTTTTAACATCAAAGTTACTTTTTCATATCAAAAGTACATATTATTTTACCTACTGGGGAATTTTCTTAGTCCCTCACTTTGTAAAAGCTAAATATACAGTGAATTGAACTGGTTTTTATGATTCAGTGTAACACGTGACTATGATGTTGCTAAAATCTTTGCAGTATTGGAGACTAGCTAACTTTTTGTCTAACAAGGCCTGTGCAGAAGGATGTGAAAAGTGGAGATCATTTATAGCAATACATTCATCAGATATGGCTGGTGGCAACTATTTATAAACAACAGTGTGGCAGCAAGTCAATCTTCCTTCCATCACATAAGATACATGATACACTTCATTGTGTTTATGGGAAGGGTTTCACTCTCTTAAAAAAAAGTGTATCTTTAAAAAACATGTAATGTATATCTAAAAAAATGCATTCTATGGTCATGCCACTGCCCAACAGAAGCAACTAGCAATTCAAATTTAGGACAAAGAGTTTGGGTTTTCATTCTCTTTATTTTCCTTATCCCATGAGGTATCATGTGCTTTCAAGGTACAAGGTACATTTGACAGCTGATTTTGAATTTTTGTTGAAATCTCATAATGATGCAGAAAATACAGTATGTAAACTGGAGATCATGGTTCTACAGTCTCCAGAGATTCATACTGTTTAGTCAAAGGCTGTTGACCACACTTAATTATCACTGAAAGTTAATACAAAATTTAACGTCAGCTACCTGAAACTTGCATTAAAATGACCTGCTTATTGCTGATGTTCCACCTCTGTTAATGACCTAAAAGAATCAGGCTTTCTAGATGCAAAATTATTCACTACTTTAAAATTAATTATATCTCCTTACAAGTTAAACTGAAGAATGTTCCTGTTTGTTTCACACTGGCCATTAGAAGGTCAGAAGGAAGGTATGTTTAATCAGATCAAACTCCTGCTCCACCAGGCATTCAGGCACGTAAAGTACTCAACAAACATGACTGCTTTGGAATCAGTATCAGAACTCAGCATGGAGAAGCACTTCTGTGCCACAGACTCATTGTACTGGACAGACCCAAAAGTCCTGGTTCAAGACCTGAGGACTACAGTCATGGGTGCAGGAAAGGTTATAGTGCAAAACTGCAAGAACAGCTAAGATTAAAAGAAGTTCGTTGCTGGTATTATTAAAATAAACCAACAAACCAAAAGGAAGGCATCAACGGTTTTAGAAAATAGTCAGTATACATGTGCAAATACCACATTTCCAGTTCAATTCTGGCTCCTGGCAATGTTGAAGGGGTACATAGCATGTTCTTACGCTATAGTAGAACAAAGTTCATCTACATCAGTAGTGGCTGAAAGTTATGGGGTTTGCTAGTTGATTGGCTTAGCTGAGTGGGCCACTGAAAAAGCTCTATAGCTTTCACAGATCATAGCTGCTCAGCAATGGTCATGGCAGAGGAAGTGAAACTCCTCCATTAAGATAGAGGAAGTAAAAACACACAGTGAAGATCAATTTAATCAAAGATCTGTCCAGAACTGAAGTGTTTCACTGAGCCATCATGATTAAGGTTTACCAGCATCCTAACCAGGACCCACTTATAGATGGATAATGTGAAACAAATCTTAAACCCCTGCTCTAAGATGCCTTTAGATGCTCCACTATTAAATCCTTTGCCCAAGGGCTGAGGTCTTCCACCAAAGACTTTTCTGTTTGAATAGATAAGATAGACATAGGATATTGAAGGTATGCAAGAGAGAGTTGACTTGCCCCATGAAGATATACTGCAAGGTACAGTGAGGAGAAATCTTCACCAACACTATTCATAGCTTATTTCCTGGCCAATGACGACTGCTCCTCATTTTGAAAAGACAGTGACTAGCACATCAGCCACACCAATTATTAAAACAAAACGCAAAAAAAACTTCAAAGCAGTAGATAAGAACTCAGTATTTGGAAGCACTGTCATGTGAGTACAGACAGTGGGGCTTTTACTCTTAATTATGTTTTTAAATGATCCTCTATCACAGGCAAAAAAAGCTGAACACCAGTGAATATCTCTAAGAAGCAGAAATGCTAATCATAGCGAAATTAATTCTGTCTTCATCAGAGCAAGTAAAATGCCACTTTTACTTTAACAAGACTGCACAAACAAATTAATTCTAAATGAGGCAGCATCGTCCTGCCAGTTCTCTCGCAGGGCTCAATTCTACCTTCTGCTGCTTTTCTTACTCCATTTGGAAATTTCCTTTCCAAAGGGAAGGGAAGATTTCCACTGTGTGAAAACACCACACAGTAAACACATACAAAAAGGCAATGAAAAGCACATTGGCCTGAATACATCTTATTCAAGTTTAGTGAATTAGCTCAGGCATCCAGGTTTGGCACCTATTTACCCTAGACTTCTGCTAGAAGAAGATATTCAAAAGAAAGCAAAATGGGCATTTCTGAAGTGTGAATTGGATCTAGAGGTATATCCACTGAGTACAGAAGGGGCCTGGGTTTCCAAGGAACATCAGTACTTCCTTGTAAAGGCCTGGAGTTAGCCGGGGTGAAGTTAGGTCCTCCTGCATTTGAAACACAGCCCTAAAGTGTGTGGGGTGAGATCGAATGGGAATGTGCCATAGCTCAACATCAAGAGCTGTAAGATGCTCGGGACCATCAGGGTGGGAAGGTGAGTAAGGCGTGATGATCCTTATTTTACCACTATTTCCTATGCTATCATTAAAGCAAAGAGACCCTGAGACCTCACTGGGATGCTGAGTCCGTGCTTATTAAGAAGCTTTTGTAGTCTAAACTGACAAGGCAGAAATCAGAGGCATTATCCCTATTTTAGAGGAATGACTTTTGGACAGAAGATTAAACAGGTGACCCAGAAAAAAAACTGGTGAGCAGGGAATACCTGACAGACCTCCTGAATCCCAGTCAGACCCCTCAACCACATAAACTCCTATTTCTTAAATTGTTCAGTCATCTGGCCATGCACTACAAGCTGGAAGTGATTGGACAAGGTGAAGAAAAGGAGTGGAGGGTAAGGAAGGAGATTTCCTCCATTTCTGCCTCTTGCCTTGCCATGGCTAAAGAAAGAGAAAAAGCTTTTCCTATCTTTGATTTTCAAATTATAGTCTATGACTTCCTTCTTTTTTCCCAAGAACATCTTTCTTTTTTTACCTCCCTTTCACCTTCATCTTTCCCTGCTCCCTTTCTCTATATGGTTCATTTGCAGTTGCATAGCAACAGCATGTTCCTTAAAAAAGAAACTTGGTAGATATAAAAGATTGAATGAAAAAAGTGAGTTGTACAAGGTCTTAACGAGATCATAAAACCACTGTATTTTCTTTCCAAAGAAGTAACTAGGGAGGTGTGTGGGCTGAGGGGAGGTAGGAGTCAAAGAGAATCAGCATTTTTGACACTCATTTTCAACTGTCCTTTTCTAGGCCCCTAGGCAGGGTCTTCTGTAGCTTCTTGTATACTTGGAAAGACCAAAGAAGAGTGTATGATAAAAGAAGGAATGAGAGTTAAGGCCCAAACAACCAATGAGAAGCCCATACCAAGGAAACAAAGGAAAGGAAATAAACCTGGTGGCTTTGCTCACAGCCATGCTTAACTCCTACAAAAGCCCTAACTATACTGCTAGCTCTGTAACTTCGAAGGATTCTTCCCCAAAGGTGAACTGATTTGTTCAAGGACACATGCGAGCAAAAGCAAGTCTTAAACTCAAAGGTTATTGATTCTTCTCAACATATAAAATAGTCACTGGAGATCCCACTGTGATACCTTACTTACTATTGCAGTTTAGCTGCATTCATCATAGACAACACTGAGTCAAGTAGGATACTCCAACAAAGGCCAGGCTTAAGAAAGCCAAGCAACTTACACACATAAAACGGAAGCCAGACATTTGATAGCATGCTGCTGAAGCAGAGCAGAGGAAAATCAATATTATATAGAAGGTTAATAGTGAGGATCAAAATAGTCTTGTAAAACTTTAAAAAAGTATTGTTCTAAGAGTGAAATCTAGTGCCATGGCATGTCATATCAAGTTGTTGCAAATAACAGAAGCCTATCATACAGAAGTTGACATAATTTCTTCAATCCATAAGCAATTCCTTGCTTGTTACCCCTCAGCATGTGAAGTGCCTTCTCTTCCATTTAGATCCATCACTCTTTCACTCAGTCTGGAGGAAAAAGAGAACATGCAGTTAAAGCATGAGAAAGGCCAGATTTCTGAGTAGGATTATACTTTTTGATAGATCTGACTCTTCTGTGAGGTGATCATGTATCAACGCAGTCAGTATCCATGGCCTTGATCTACTCAGCCTCGATCATTGCTCAGGTTCTCAGCATGCAGAGGAAGAACTTTGTGCACAACGACAGAAGTAATGAAATTAACATTGTGTCAGGAAAACGTTCAAAAGCAACTCTTTGATGACATGAGTAGCAGCAGCCACTATTAAACAGTAGCTGTGCTTAGATTTAATTTTCTTCCGACGCAGCTACCAGATGCATGATAGGATACAAAAGAGCGTCTGTCCTGGCCATAAAGCTAGAACAGAAATAGCTAGACACTAAGAGAGACTGGCAATCTTGGTCAACCTGATTTTTTCATCTTGCTCTTATCTTGATCTATTCATTTCACTTCTCTGATGAATCCTTTCCCGTAAAGCAGAAATAGTCTAGTTCTATTTCAGGGAAGTTGTGTGATGAACGTTTATAAAAGTCTATGAGAATAAAAGCCAGATTCAAGTACTAAGTATCAAATGAAGGGGATGAATTAAGATAAAGTCTAGAGAGATCCATACCCCATCCTTCTCTTCCACTATTGGAAAATTTGCCCACGTCTTCACTTTACTTTGCAATGACCAGCAGTCAGATATTAGACTTGAGCTACAGACTGGCAATTTTTTCCTCTGAAATTTTCTAAAAGAGGAAAGGTTTGATTCCTTTCTATCTTTTATGGAAAAATGAGGTAATGGAATATTTAAAGAATGAAAACATTTTTAATTCCACGCCAGAAGGTCCAAAGAAGATGAGACTTGGAGTCAGAATGGACTGAAATGGGTGACACATGAGAAAAAGAGATGTGTGGGAAGGGATGAAGAACTCAAAAGTCAGAGTTCTGTAGTAAATCTTTCAGTAATCATGATCCCAAATCATTAGAAAGGAATTCAGAAGAGGAGAGTAGATATTTTCAGGGAGCTTTAGGATTAATGAATTCATGGAAAGGCTGATAAATAAGACTGGTGCAAGGTAGCTGATGAGAATTTATTAGGAAAAAGGATCACTTGTCTGTAACATAATGGAGTCAAGTAAAATGAAAAGGTTTTTAAGTGCAGGAGACTAAATGTACCTAATGGTGCCTGCTCCTGAAAACAGTACTGGTCCCTCGCAGTGTTTGCCTAGGAAAACACCTGGTAATCTCAACTTTACAGACATGAAAGAAAAGAATCATAGCTGAAAATTATCTCTGAAGACACATAAGCTAATATGCTGCACTAGGTCCAGACATTTTTCTGATCTGATATACAAAAAGAAAATTATAAAAAAGATTGGGGTTTGGTAAGGAAGTTGTGATCCCCTCATAGCCTTCATAGGAAGCATAGATATTTGATGTAGGTAAGAACAGAAATGTATCAAGGCAGGAGACTTGCAGGAGTCAGGTGTGGCAAGTTTGAGTAGACTGAGACTGTAACAGCTAGAGTTTTCTTTTGGATGTGGATGGAAATCGTTTTTAGGGTTTCATAAGAAACTAAGACACACAGACAGCATCAAGAGAACACCTATTTAAAACATCTGAACATATCAGAAAGTTTCTGAAGACATTTAAAGGTAAGATAAGACAGCAAAGGCAATAAAATCTCAATTAAAGATGTTCATAAGCAGGATAAACTACATCTCTATATGACTGATGCTGATGATATGGTGCAGATACTTTATTGCATCTCCCACCTAAACATCCTCACCTCCTTCACCTCCTGTCTAAAAATCACCGCCTAGATGGATACTTATCACTTGAATCCAGATACATACAGTATCTATAAAGTGCACATTCTTCTCTGAAATGCATTTCAGTCATTAGATACCCACATGCACTTTGACATTTGATGAGCATTGCCCTTGTTTGCCAACTTCCGGGAACTACTCTGTTAAATAAAGTCCTTCAAATATTGTTTTGTGGGTAAATGTGATGCTGGTGCAGGGGAAATTACAACACTAATAAATTCATCTCTCTAGCTAACATGAACATTGATTAAACTACCTACGCTACCCTGTCAAGAACTGCATACAGGACTACAGCTTTCTTTTAAGAGCAAGAGGAACTAATCTCTCCTGATCTATATCTTCTAGCAGCAGTGAAATATTTCATTTGTTCACTTTGCCCTGTCTTTTCGTCTAATCTAAGGCTGTCAGCAAATGTTATGTTGGTTTGTGAATACAGAATACTGCATGAACTCACACTGAAGACACTAAATTCATATCAGTTGACTACTGAATAACCGTAAGATAGGAAAACTAATTTCAGGGTGGCATTCACCTCCTGGGACAAAATTCATCCATTCTCAATATCTATGATGAGTGAGATGAATTACTTTCAGGAGGTGACTAGTGCGCTTCATCGACTGCAGAGAAAGTCTACAAAACTAACTTACACTGTATACTGAAACTGTAGTTGGCTTAAGTATATCCTTAATGACTTCCTGTTCAATCTGTAATTTCACAATGATTACTTCTTCATCCCATCACCAACTCTGTAAGCCATCTAATCTTTTAATGTTATGAATGCTTTTGCACAAATTATTTGCCATATCCAGTATGATACTAAAAAAAAATTCTAACAGAATTAAAATCTGTAAGTAAAGCACTGAATGTTAAGATAGCTCATGAATAAATAGCAATAAAGTGCATTTTTAATAAATTCAGTGACATTTCTGTTTCCTCTATGTCCTGATATGTAAGAAAGCAACTTTACTGTAATAGATCGTCTCATAACATTTAGTCTGGTGTTTGATATAATGAATCATGTTTATTCTCAGAGATGAGCTCTTCCGATGAGCTCTGGAGAATCTTCTGTGGCAGCTTAACACATAAGAGCCTTCAGCTCTTTGTGCATCCATCTATCAGAGTTTATTACACCCTTAACATAGTCTAAGAAAACACATCTCAATGTATGTGCTGCTGCATTTAATTGTTCAGTAGCTGAACTTATAATCACAGTGAAAATGAGTTTGCACTGATGTGGTGGTCTGTGAAGTGGAGCAAACTGTCAGATAACCACTCTTCCATTAAAAAAAAAATAAAAATTGTATTTGGCACAGATAAACACGTAGGGCAACAGAGGTAGTATGATGTATTCCTTCCCATCAGTTCAAATGGTTCATTTAGAGCCACGAGGATGTGGGGAAACAACTGGAACAGCCACCACAGACCAGAGAAATTATATCTGGGTGATAAACTTCAGGGCATGCATGACAACAGGACTAATCATAGATAACAACTGTCTCTAGTACTGCAGAGGATTTTAGTTAAGCGAGTGAGCTGATATTATAACAAATTAGCATAGCCAGGAGAATTAAAAAATATAACACATAGAAGCATTAGTGATGCACATGATGCATGCGCTTGGGACTTAATTAGTGATTGGCTGTAGGCCTGAATGCGAAAATAAACCTGCGAACTACCCACTGGGGAGACTGCTAGAGCCATGGATCCCAATGCTGGGAGGGGCAGGTTGGAGGGGGCAAGTTCGTGCTTTCTTGCAGGCTGCAGAAGTATCTAGCTATGTCTTCAATGTGTCTAGCTAATTTTTGTCTATCCAGCCATCAGTAAAGTCATTGCAGCATGTGTGAAAGCATTTGCACTCTCCCTTAGTGTTGACAGTAGCAGTGAGATTTCTTTCAAGCTCATCTGGTGTTCTGGATAGTGACTAGGGCGAGTAATCAGACCTAGACAGTACCATGCCATTGCAATTGGATTGCTTCTGCTAGGTGGGATGATGCTAGCTGGTGAACGCCTACACATATTAAAGTGTACACATACTCCCAGGTGATAATGAATAGGAAATAATTCATCTGTATTTGAAGGCCAAGCAAATCACAAGGTCAAGGGAGGACTAGAGACTAAATTATGACTCAGAGAATGAAAAACAAAAGATGCCCTCTACTCAGGGCTTTTCATGGAGGTACCAGTCTAATCTGTGAGAATCCTCACATGGAGTGAAATCAATCCACTCTAACACCTAATTCCTTTGGAATAATCATTAGAATAACAAGTGAAGAGGCTAGAATGGAATGGAACCAAAGAGTCATTTCTGTTTCAAGCAACTGCCAAAATACCTATTTACCACTGAGACCAGAACAACTCTGAAGCAGCTGTTGTGCTCTTCTGGGTAAATAATATGTGTTAAAAAATGTATAAACATTTATACATGTTTACCTTCGAGATACCAGCTTCTCTGAAGCAGACATTTCCCTTGCTGCATACATAATACATGCTTTGTTTGAAAAACTGCCTAAATTCATAAAGGGAGAAAAATCTGTAGGGCACTGTATATGTACAGTGCTGTTATCTCTTGTAAATACAGAGGTAGTGGAGCCTTAGCATATAATACAGCCTTATATTCTGTGTTCAAAGTCTTCTGCAAGGTGCTCAAAGCTTTCCTATAAGTTTGGCAATACTGTTATCTACCCATTTCTAAGAAAGGTCAGGATTTAAAAAAACTATTCACTGAACTGCAGGCCTTCTTTTGCCAAAGTCCAGTGTGAGCCACAGCAAAGAAAAAGTGAAAACCTCCTCAACCAGTGGTGCTCCGTAAGGGTTTCATCTCTTTATCCATCACCATTACCATTAGGCATCTTGTCTCAGCTAATGCTTGAGGATCTCTCCACAGTCCACAAAGAGTGAGAGATATGCTGCCTGCAGAGCTACTATAGTAATACTTCATCGTAGACATTATCACAAGTGACTAGCTGATCTACCAGTGGAAAATGATGTTCAGCCAATGTATGTGTCCAGACACGAGTTCAACCCTTGTTGCTGACCACTGAGCACTAATCCAGTTGATCAAGCTATAGAACAGCATCTGATCCTCCAGACAGCAACTCGCCCCTTGAGTAGAGAAACTTGCATGGCATTACCTATTTCAGTCAGATGAGACATCTTGACTCAGAAGTATCTTTGTGCCTCATTCCCATCCTGCTTAAGATCCACAAGTGTAAATAACGGCTCTACAAAACTTACATGGAGAGATAGAAATCAGTTTTCCTCTGCATCATCTTACCCACTCTCCAAATTCTGATTAGTAAACATCCATAAAATTAGTCATGTTTGCTAGACGAGTCTATGAATTGCCTTAGTGGAAGTTAACAGTGGTTCATGGAAAGCAACATTGCCTCTGATGAATTAGACAAAGGTAAACAACTTGATAATATGGTATGTGGGATGCTATCTCTGGAAAGAAAAAATTTCTTTCTATCTATCTATCTGTCTATCTATCTATCTATCTGCCTTTTTACTGCTATCTGTTGGCGATCATTTTATATTCCCAAAATTGATATTTAGAGATAACCCTTTTAGTATTTAATCAAAATAAATTCGTTTGATTGTCCACACTAAAAACCTCCCAGTCATCACTTGGCATTTCATATGCAAATCTGCAATAACAGCATATTGTAAATATAGGGTCCACAGTAGCAAGGGAGTTAAAAAGTATGGCACAGAAAAAAACCTGTCAAGTGTTTTTTTATCAGAAACCTCTTTACTGCGGAAGAACTAAAACCACTATCTATTATTATCTATCTATTATAGATAGATATAGATATATAGATATATAGATAGATATATCTATCTATATATTATATATATAACCACTATCTATTATATATAATCTATTATTGTTACTATTTCCAGCTCAAGGCACAAAGGCTAGGTGACAGTTTACAAGATGAGCCTCTTGCAATTATCCTGCATCTTGTTTTCTTGTTCTAATCCACTTTCACAATTTCAACAATTTGATCAAGCATTATTCCCCATCTAGCATTCCTCTCATTGCCAATGTGCCATTAGACTCTGTAGAAAGACCTAATTGAGTCCCCAGTTTATAATTAATGGAGCTTTAATTATTAATTG
This sequence comes from Mycteria americana, assembly GCF_035582795.1. Taxonomy (NCBI): domain Eukaryota; kingdom Metazoa; phylum Chordata; class Aves; order Ciconiiformes; family Ciconiidae; genus Mycteria; species Mycteria americana. The sequence continues at coordinate 5,715,744 of NC_134368.1, forward strand.
ATATATTATTGATAAAATCATTATGAGCAGTCATGGCCTTTGTACTGTTAATAGGGGGGGAATCCTATGGTACAGTTTTACACACCTTTATCTGGGAGATCTTTTTCTTTTCTAATATGTATTGGATTAGTTAAGGGATACTCTTAATAAATTAGTATTATTGCAACTGCATGATAACACTACTATAAAACAAATTTATCTGTGTACCCATCAGTGCAAGGGTATGCAGGTAACAAATAAAAGAACTTCTTATATCCTAATGATGCTGACATCAAATTCATTTGGCACTTTTTGTGTGGATAGATGTTATCTTGCTTTACACAAAAAAAAACATTTTATAAAATCTATCACTTTTCACAGATCTTTGACGATTTCTTTGTGCATGGAAATCTACTTCTGCTTGAGAGTAACTCTATTAAATAAAGCCTGATTTTCAGAACAGCAGAACATGGCCAACTCCCGCTGGAAATCAGCTGAAACTACTGATTGCCATCACCTCCACAAATCACTGAGTCCTTGTTTGCTTGTTTATAAGTTCATGTTCCACAGAAGTGTTTTCACCTGAGAGGGAGCTCTGAAGAGCTGAGCCCTGCAGTGGAATCACTGGGTATAGCTTTGTTCTCTATTATAGAAAGGCCACTCTAGATGATCTAATGATCTTCTTTAGCCTTTGTCACTGTGCTTCTGCAACAGCCTTTAACAGTACGTAGCTATGTGACAACATTTTATGTGGCAGGCAGTCAAGAATACCAAGAATCCATGAAAATTGAGGGGTATAGTTGCATCTGACCAGATATGACCGCTGAGAAAGCAGTGCACCAGAGTAGTTACAGAAAGTGCACACAGACTTATTAATTTGGTGCAAAATATATCATACAAAGTGAAACTAGGAATTTTCAGGTAAGGAATCAGCTGGTAACAGCTCTGGTTACCAGTGCTTTGCCTATGTATTTCTAAATAGTGTGTTCTAAATACACATTGCTAGACAGCTCAAGATGCATATATATTTTCCTGTGCACTAATTATGACAGGGAAAAAAACAACAGGCCAATACGTTGGCTGCTGATGACGGTGATGTTCAGACGACAGACGGGTTTGGATATGACATATCAACTGAAAACAAGAAGGTGAAAACATTAAAGAATGTTTAAAGAAAACTTTAAAGAAAAGAAAGAAAACTTTATTGTTGTTCCAAAACCTAAATCTGTTTCCAAGGAATGTTGGTAATAGCCCAGTTCTGAAATCTTCAAGGGAAAAAGTAATTTAAATCATCAAAAAAGAATAGAAGTGATACAGAAGGTCAAGAACATGAAACTAAAAATGAAGTAACTGTCAAATTCAGAATTTAGCTTTAATGCTACACAAAGCAGCTAAAGAAAAAAAAAACTTTCTTTTTGAAGATGTAGTCAATTCCTTTGCCAGGGAGTTAATAAGAAATAAACAAATTATTCCAATACTGAAATGGGTTCAGTGAATTGCTAACATGTGCATTTTATGGCTAAGATACTAGTTTATTTTTGAAGTTGGTATAAAAATTTCATATTATACCAAAGTTTTGCACCATTCTGGTCTCTGGAAAAATGAAAATTCTAGGCTCTTTTTGCAGCTGATGTAGTTTTTGTTTCAACAATTTTGTTGGCCTTTCCTTTCCAGTACCTGAAAATTATTTTCAGTGTCAGAGGAGATCAAGCAGCCTGTGTGGGCAGCAGGTATATCCTGACTCTGGTCAGACGAGTAATGGGAAACCTCCATGCTGCTGAGATGCTGGCTAAAAATTTTCATTTAGTAGCCATTGCTTCCAGTGGTCAAACATGTCAGCTGCATGTGGTGGGAGATGAAGGAAATTACTCACTCCAGAATTATGGAAAGGAAGAATTTCCTGACTATAAATACTGACAGCTAAACTCATTCTGTTCCAGACTTTTTCCTTAGTGTTCTTTGCTAATAATCCTTCCTTAAATCTCTCTCTCTTGTGTTCAAGAGCCAAAATAAGACTGACTTTTTGCAGTAGTGCAAAAGATAGTGCACAGGAGCCATGCATTTAAATTCAAACTTGGCATTGTGTTTGAGAGACAGAATATTAATAGGATATCCAGGCTAAAGGGAATGCAAATAACCATTCCCATCGAGTATTCTCTTATTATAGTCACATTTAATATTTCCACAGAGCCAAAGCCAAACTCATGAGAGCAGGGGTAGGAGAAGAGAAGGTAAGGTAGGGGGAGCTGACAATCAGCCAGGTACCTGCTAAACTGGCTGGAGAAACTGGGGAATATATAAAGGCACATTTTTCTTGAGGCAGCTATGTGTGCACACTCCTTACATTTTAGAAAGCTGACTTTCACCTCCAAGATAAACTTGCATCTTAAGAGAGTAATTCTATCCCTGAAGACAAAATCCCTTCACTCATACTGATGTAACATAATTACACTGAGCTATATCATGGACTAGGTAATTGTTGAGTTTACCGAGAACGTCTGCTAAACATGCTAAGAAATAGCCACAATGAATGAGTTATCATATAGTCTTTGCAAGAAGTGGGCATACTCTCTGAATGAAATCTATAGACATCTCCCGTAAGTAGTACATAATGTTTTAATCTGCTTACATATGTTACATCTCTATTAGGACAAGAACTTGATTGGATATACATCATTTAGCTGGAGGCAATAAGGAGTCTTTCACAAGAAGCAAATATTAGTTCTTCTGCCAGTCTTATTCTGTGGGTCTTTAGCACTGGAACTGCACTCTTGTATTAATTTAGGAGATAATTGAAAGTGCATTTAATAAGATTCATTACCCTTAAGCAGTACATTAGTTGTTCTCACTAATAAATAATCTAAAAAGAAAAAAGAACTCAAAGAATTTATCCAGTTTTATATCCAACCTCTTTCCTTATATGAAATTTTTATTAGTGTAATTGAAGATAGCAGAAAGTACATGATACAAGACAGCTCTAAATATACAAATTTGGACATTTTATAAGCTTGGTTTGACTCTAAAATGCCCACTTGAACATTGCAAGTGCAAATTGCTGCTCTTATAACTTAAAATCTGAGTCACACTGATGGAGCTGAGTAGCTCTGCAGTGCAGGCTTGAATGCGTTTGAGCTTTCAGGAGCAGTCATTATGGCTGGAGTCATGATATTGCTTCTTCCTCACCCTTTTGGAGAGTAGGAGTGAAAGATGTCTGTACTGTATCAGGTGCTATTTTCATACCTATTATGTTAGGTACAAAATAATCTCAGCATCTGATGATGAGACATTCTCTGGCTTCCAAAAACATCAAAAGCATCCATCTACGGCAAACCTAAAAGAGGCAACAAATCTCTGTAGCATATGCCACTAAGACTTTCTTTTTTGTAAAACTTTAATTTTCTCTTGGAAAAAGAAAAATGAGCTGTCCTCTTCCACCAGATAACCCTTGGATCCTCTCCTCACCAGAAAGATATGCATCCTCAATTTCATTGTTTTGTATACAGGATTCCAATTATTCCCCAATTGTTTTACTTCTTTCCAAGTCAAAGTTCTTCCTCCATCACTTCTATGTTAATCTCCCCTCTTAGTTATCTCTTCATAGCCTTTTGTTTTCTAATTAGTTTCTTCTTTATACAATATAGCAACATCAATCTCTTTTTTTCCCTTTTCAGGATTTTATGTCCCTCAGCAATCTGTCCCCTGAGGGCTGTTCAGCAGGAATCATAAGCTCAGCATAAGGTCAGTTTTCATGCAAGAGGCACAAAAACTTTCACCCTGTGTGATTCACCCAGCAATTTAAATACCGAATCAATATTCTGCACGGACTAGCATATGAGAGACCTTTTTGACAAATCACTGCAGAAGCTGCAAAGGTGACAGCAAAGCATAACAAAGTAAATAAGTAGGAAAAAAAAAAAAGAATAATTAAAAGATATTTGCCAGAAAGATGAAAATGTCCTACGGCTCTGTTTGTTCTTAAGAATTATGTGTAGTGGAGACTTGTACTCAGGTGTCCCATCTAATCCACACATGCCTTCAACATAAAATACTAATTTTATATGAAGGTGTTTGGGTTTTTTTCTTCAAAATTAATTTTAAATTATTTCCTAAAAAAGTGGAACAAATTCACTGGAAAGGAAAGAGGTTATTCCTTTCACTTCTGTCAGTGAACGCACTTGAAAGAGGGAAGGATTCAAATGACCTCCAATGGGAGGACTCAAACCTAGAACACCTCTAGTTTTGGTGTGTGTCTTCCTGAGAGAAAGGGATTCGTATCTGATGCTGTTCCTTCCTTCTGTAGTTGTCTTTCTGAAGAGTGACCCACATATGCACAGCTTCCATAGGAGATGTCTAAAGCCTTTACTTGCAGTAAGTTCAAGCTGCGGTGCCTAGATACATTTCACTGGAAGATAAACACAAAAATACTCTCCCACCATAGATTAGAACCATAAATTGGGGCTATTAGTATTCTACTGCTTTAGACAGTATGACGAGGATAACTGCATTAAAAACCATTAAGTGCTCCAAGGTTACAACAGCAGAGGCCTAATAAGTTCTAAAGAAAATAAAGGTCCGAAGCTGTGCATCCTGCCAGGAGAACCCAAGTTTATGAGGATAAGGTTTACCTGCACTTTGAAAATGCAAGAACTGTGTCATAAACTGCCTCTTATAGACACAGAAAATGCATATGTATTTATAAAAGGAATTGTGAGTCCCCAAAAGTTTATCCATTACAGTGTCCCCATTTATATCTGCCAACCACTATAGGTGGCAGCCTGTATTTAACAGGCAGGCATGTTTCATGTGTGATAACATGTGCAGCTGTTGATGTCTTCTTGTTGGCACTGGTTTCTGACACAGACACCTGAGGTGAAAAATGAGATGCAGTTTCAAAGACATGAATAAATTCTGATTGTGAATTATTCCATTTAGTTGCACAGAAGAAATAGCCATATGAGGAGCATTTTTTTGAAACGCCCTCTCACTGGCTTTGTTGCAACAAAATAAATATATTTATATATTTTTTGAGATTGGAACAATTTCTGCAATTGTTCAATTTCTCTACTTTTAATTAAACAATACTCCAATTAAATTTCGATTGGATTGCTTCAGGTAACATAAAAAAATGTTGAGCTCCAAAATGTAATTAATTTAAGTGAGAATTTTTTATTTTTTCCCAGAGTTACAGGACATTGTTCAGAGAAATTATTCATCTAGTCTTCTGGTTATAAATCTTTTAAACTAACAAGGTCAAGAAAAAAAAAAGTCCTTCCCCTTCCATATTAGGAAAATAACTCACACTCATTCCTCCCTAACACCACCTATGAGACACTGAATGTTGAAAGCATAAAGAACGTATTTATGCAAATAGCAAAACACAGAAACTAAATTATAGCAAAATAGAGGAGCTTTAGGAAGCTAGAGACTTTTTTCTTCAGCAGTTCTGGCATTTGCAGTTTTGAATAGTAGCTCTCCATTTTCACTTAGTCTACCATTACTTCAGAGAGAAAAACTGCAAGACTTGATACTGTGAGTACCCTGAATTGATACCAGCAGGAATATAATGCATTCAGACCAGGAGGATGGTCAGCTTCTTGAAAATTCGGGGGCAGTAGCACTTTAGCCCCTGGCTTTATAAAGGGAGACAGAAATAGCAAAAGTGTTCATTAGGTGTAAAAAAGCAAGCTAAGCAAAGAGTAACCCTCGGCTGAGTGCTTTGAAATACATAAAAGCAGAAGATTATGAAAAGTAAATACGATACAGTGACTATGCACAAAGCAAGTATTTGACCAAAGGACATGTGGGGCACCAATTTGTGTCCAGGTGATCTCTGGTGCACTGGGGAACAGCCATGCCACCCAAGCTCAGCTTTTCTCTCAAATGCATCAGCTGTACTCCGTGTCAGAGTATGAGCCACTCACCTCTGCCCTGTGCCATGTTAGCCCAATTTACCCTTCTTTATGGGCTCGAGTACCAGTCTCAGCTAGATTTTGTGTATTTGAGGTAGGGAGCTACAATTAGAGCTCAGTGGAGGATAAAGATGGCTCTACGCTCAGCTAAAATATGCAGTTGCCCAAGAACTGCGGGTTTGTAGGGTATGTCTGTACAGTGAAGAGCAGGAGCCAAGGTCCATTCTTTGGCCTTGAGGGAAAGTAACACTGAATGGATGGATGGATGTAGCTAAATTTTCTTCTTCTTAAATATGGTGGCATCACGCATAATAGCTGCTAGGGCCAGGCTATTACACAAGCCACGAGAGGGCACTTGCTAGCAAAATGCTAGTTGGCAAATGTCAAAATTGTCATGGAGCATGACAACTAAATATGCTTCACACCAGTTCCCCAAAAGACAGCAAAAAATGATCTTCCCCACTGCCAAACATAGCTGGGTCTTGTTTCAGGACTGGGACTTGCAGGTGCTAGTGGAATGCAAGCAAAAAATAAGGAGCTATGCAACTTTTTAACAATCAAGCAAATGGTTTAGCAAATCAATCTCTCTCTGTGTCAAACATTTATAATAGAACTTCTCTGGAAGAAATCTCTAGCCTCTTCTTGCTCCCAAAGAGACAAAATCAACAGTTACAAAATTTACAAAGGAAATATACTTCAATTCCCTGGAGCAGTGCAAAGTTATGCCTACACACTCTAAAAGCTAAGGGAAATGATATAAAATAAAATTTCTTACATAAAAAAGAATAGAAATGAGTATATTCAGAGAGCAGGTATATTTTGTATCAGTTTTTGTGAGGAAATTCCCAAGAAGCAGAACAGTGATATTAATAAACCAGTGCAGAACCAAACATTTGAATACATAAGAATGAGTCTGAATATGATACTTAAACAAAATATAGAGGCAAAGATGAAACACTATATTTAAATCACAAAAATCTTACTGTATGACTATGCAGGGAAGATTTTATATCATCCACAGCTTCAGAACTGTTTCTTTTCATGCATAAAATTTTGAATGCAATGTATCTCTAATTTCCATGATTGACATTTTGTATGCTGTTTTAAATTCAAATGCATACTGTTCTATTTACTTCAGAAGATGACAGGTTTTTTTAACAGCTACTTTATATCTCATCATTAAAAGAAAAAGCCCAAGCAATTTCATTTATAAAGGAATTAATGGGTGGTACAACTCACTGATATTAACTGACACACCCATGAAGTAAATTGAGAAATTTTTTTTCTACCATGTTAAAATGTGTCCCATCTCTTTAAATCAAGAGTTTGAAACATTTTCAAATCACTCAAAGCTGTCTCCACTGATATATCTTCTCATCCAGTCCATAGAATTAAATCTGTATTGAATTCTGAACTTGGATTAGGTTGGATCAGTTCTCCTGATGATTTGACGTGCAGCTCCTTGAGACTGGGAGAGGGACTGGGAGGAGGACATCTCTCTCTGCTTTTAACTCATGTCACCATTATAAGTTACCTATTTTCTCTTTACTGCAGTAGAAATATGAATGTAGCACTTCATTCCTTTGAAGAAATATCTTTGCAGTCATCACAAGTAGGAGCTCTGACAAAGAACACCAGAAGATTTTTAAGGCAAAAAAAAAATCATTTTGTTCTAGGAGTGGTTTTCCCTTTTTTGTACACTGGATCATTATGGTTGTCAACTTTGAATCTTAGGATTTTGCTCTAGCAGTTACTTCTGGTTGGGTTTCTGAGGTTTAATATTAATCAGTGCTGCAGGTAGAGTCATTCTTAATATGCTTCCCATCAACAGTTCTACTGGAGAGAATCCAGACGCAAGTGATCAATACGTCATAATTGTTGTACACATACATCTTGTGATGTTGACTCTTTTTTTTTTTGAAGTTTGTGCCACTCTGCCTCCTCTTTGCTGAGGAGGTAGCACAACTTCTGATATGACTGTTAAGAAACAAATCAACATTTTCAGCAAATACAAGACATGCATCAGAGGTGTTAATATAAGGCCCACAGCCTTCCATGAAGAGCTTAGGAATTTCACATCTTGCAAGTACTAGCTTTAGTTTTTGGATGACATGTGCAGCTGACATCCGTGAAAGTACAGCCAGGTCAGTATACATGGAGAAGTAATCAGCTACAATAATGTATGTGTGTCCTCTCCAAAAAAAAAAAAAAAAAGCTGTTCCTGTCTGCTGCCAAGGTCTGTCAGGTAGCTTTGCAGAGATTAATGATATTAGCAACTGCTTCCTGGGCAGCTGGGGGCGGGGGGAGGGTGGGTGTTTGGATATTCTTGTTTGTTTGCTTATTTTCCCTCCCATGCTATATTCTTCACAGCTGTTACTTAGGTTTGAATTGTCCTAGTCAAACCCTACAAACTGCTGTACTCATGCTATGCCCTTGTTTGTACTCTTGCCTCTCTTCAGGATTTTGGAGAGCAGCTATTCTGAAGTCTCAGAGAATTAAAAATACTTTCATTCCATAATCCCAATGTCAGATATCTGAAAGTCAGCTTGTATTTACTACTGTGGCAATCGGTCTGTTGGAATTTCTCCCCTTGACTCTTTCCTCTTTGGCAGCAATTAATAAATTTGATTTATAGTGAATAAATAATGAATTAAAAAATTAATAAATTTTATTTCTATTGATTGTCAGAGTATCATTATTGTCAGGTCAATATTAACATATATCTACTTGGGCATTATTCTTATTACGTGAGTTTCTGCTTAACAAAGATTTTCCATAAGAAAATTTGCTGCTATCAAAGATTAAAAGAAAGCACAATTTCCAATCAGACTCTTTGAATCTAAAAGGAAAGGTCATTTGTTGAATACGAATCCACTAATGGCAGAGATGTTACAACCCGTTTTGGTGTTATCAAACTAGCCAAGTACGTAAAGACCAGGCCTTTTGCAAGTCCCCGGGGCTTTCTGAGCAGCCTATACATTAGAACATACCATTTTTTGATTTCTCTGTAACTTTTTGATATGAATACAACAGGATGTGGTTTTTTAGTCTCCAGACAGGTTTTCTTTGATGGGGAGATATATATATACACACCAAACAACTATGCATCCCTTGTCTTTACCTCTGGATGACAGGCACAATACAGAATATTGTGCCAAAGAGGTAGATGTATCAATACTTGTTTAATTATGTTAAATGGCTTTGTTACTTGCTTTCCAATATCTAGTCTTTCTGACCATTGCAGCATTCACAAATTTGGCACGCTTTTTCTGGAACTGCAGAAACATGATGGTTCACCAGAACTTCCTATTTCTTAATATTAACCAGCACACATTTTATCTGCTCCTTTTCGCAGGTAGTGGCCTCATTCAGAGCAAGGCCAGCTTGTTGAAAGTATCTCAAAATTCATCATGCTCAGTTTTATTTCTGTCATAAACCAACACATCTTCTGCATGGTAAAGGATGCCAAGCAACCCTGGCACCATCTGAGATTTCTTTTTCAGAAATTTTCTGTTGCTAGAGTGATGCTGACTGGGAGCCAGCCGACACAGTACCTTCCAAATATAATGATGAATACAGTTAATGCTTAGATTCTTTCATGAAAAAGCCATGGAGAAGAAAGGCCAAGAGGGTTTTCAAAGTATATAACTTTGAGAATATTTGGCTTATGGTAAACAAGCTAATGTAAGAAGCTTGGTTTTTTTCTCCACATATGTATGCTAATTTTCTGCTGAGCTTTGGGACTTTCATTGCATATGAGTCCTTAAGTACTTTTATCTGTCAGATACCTCTCATATCTTCCATTCTCTTTTACTCTTTTCTTGCCTTCTTAAGCAAGAAAATACAGAGGTCAGAGACTGTTGTTAGAATTGCTGATGTCACATGTTCGATTTTATATTCTTGGCAACTCTTCTATTCCCATAAAGACATGTAGCTACATCTCTTCAATAATTTGTCTTTTTGCTACTGATGCATCCTTGACCTTTTTTGCTGGCCACCTTGTGGGAAAGCATCAGCCTTTGATTATGTTTTTCCAAGAACTGTATTTTTCTCCAGTTCATCTGGATACTGACCACAAACATCCTATGTTGCATCCCATGCAACTACTCCTGTATATATTTTCATCTACCTTTACAAATATCCATTATTAGATTGACTATAAATTATTATTGAAATTATAATGTCCATTTTTGGTTAAGAATTTCAGCATTCTGTTCATGCTGGTTTTTTTCTATTATAACAGAAATAAGGATTCACTGCTACCTAAAGCTAAAATTCCTTGGATCATTTTTATTATTCTGGGAAATAGGCATGTTGCTGTAAAATGCTCCGCCTTCTGGTGTGAACTATATGCTCTTACTTCTGCTAAACACAGTTGTCAGCTGTAGTTTCTGCTTTACTACATCTTCCACAGATTTTCCATCTCCCTGCCCTACTGAAATTTTTTGGTCTTTCAATTCTTAGTGTAGTAAATTCAATAGAACTCTTCCCTTATTTGTGTCTTCATTCCTTACTCAATCAATATTGTCTGAGATTATCTCCCTTTCTGCTACTAAACAAAAGGAGTATATCGCTACTTTTTCATTTTTTTGTGCCAGAGCATCTACCAGAACGAGATCTAGATGTAACTGAAATTGTGCTACTGGATCAGTGTCTCTGATACCATGTGGCAGGTGCACCCGCCCTGATAAAAGACCGGGGCCATTACGACTGCAACATCTTTACTTTTCGCGCCCTTACTTTCGCGCCTTTATGGGGATGCGTGCTGACCGGCATGTATACACCTTGGGTGATGAGCAGAAGTTGAGGCCCTCAGCAAGTCAGAACTGACCACAGATCAGATTCGACCAGGTATAAATGGAGCCCCGCCGGGGGGCAAATTGGGTCGGTCGTCCTTGGAGCAGCAGGTATCTGCAGCTGGGGGATCTCCCCTTGGGTTGGGACGCCGCCCAAGGAAACTCCCCGAGGTTGAGAGCACTCATAGCATATTTTGAATCCTCTTTTCTAAAGCCAGCTGTGCAGTATTAATTCCTCATACATCATCCTGAACCTGTGGTTTACTGATGTTGCCGGAGTGTTGAATGATTTTGATAAGCCTCATTTCTAGTTGGTTTTCTGATAAACAATTCTGGTTTAAATAAAGTTTATTTTGAGTTTATCACCCGCCTAATTGGACTTTGTGTGCCTCCATGACATTAAATTGGCGTAGTTGGCAGGATGATGTCAACAGAGGAGTTATTACGGAGGCACGGATGTAGCCCTTCTCCCCTGGGTATAAACCGGGCGAAGGAGAAGTGGTTTGACCCAGCAGCGGTCGCAGAGAGAATAGAACAATGCTGCAGAAATAATCAAGATGGTAAAGGTAAAGAGACTATGTGTACTATCCTAGGCGCCCGTTTAATTCAAGCTCAAGATCATCACAATGAGTGTGAAAGGCGAGCCAAAGACAATTTGAAGAAACAGTTAGAAACTGATTGTTTAAAAGGAGAACTGAAAAGAGAATGAGAGTGTACGTGTTTCTTAGCATAAAAAATTGGGATCATGCTAGCACAAGTGAAAAAGCCCCGCAATGTTGTTCAAAGTTGAAAACTAATTGTGGGTGTGGATCCTGAGGATTGGCATGGGGACATCTGGGGAGACCCTGATGAAAATAGTTCTGAGGATACAGAGGAATTGGAGGAAAAGGAAGTGCGACCTCTTATTAAAACAGAAAGGTCCACAGGTCCACGGGGTGGGAACCCTTGAGCCACTGTCCCTACCACCCCCTGGATGGGACCCAAGCTCAGTGAATTACAAGCTAGGTTTTCGCGCTGACTGGGAGTATTTGTGGTGTGTCTCTTTAACGGGGGGCAGGGATCGGATACTGTTGAGTGACAATAAAGCTAGGGGATTTGGGGGCCCTGGAGTGTTTCAGTGTGACTGGCCAGCAAGCGACCAGTCGATAATGTCCCAAGTGGCTTACTGGGCTGGAGGTGTGGATCCCAAAGAAAGAGGAGAGCCTGTTGCTATCAAGGCAAAGGGATTTTCGGAACTAGGAGGAGTACAAAAGGCTGCTTGTATTCAGGCCATGTATGAGAGAGGGCAGCGCAGGGTACCGATGGCTGCGCCGGTGGACCCCAGCCACCTTAGACCCCTCATGAGAGGGCTACCGGTTGCTTTAAAAATACATGTTCAGTCTCTCAGAGAAAGGATTCAGAGGGCCATAGAACACAATCAGCAAAACCTTCAGAATCCGCCTGCACCCGTGCTGACTTGGGCAGAGACGTTACACAGTACAGTTACTCCTGGCTGTGAGACAGGATGGACTGATGTGGGTGGTGGTGCCGAAGGGAAGAGGAGGGTCCGACAAGCCAGCCGAAACCCCCACCCCGGACAGCCTCCCAAAAGGGAGCCTGCACCTTCCCGGGATAGACCGGATGGAGCCCATAATCCAGGACAGAACAACCGTTGGCGAAAGGCACTAGCACTGGAAGAATCCTGAGCAATGTTGCACGGGAAATCCACCAACCACATCTGGAAGCTGGTGGAATTATTAGAAGGGAAAACCAGGGGCCAGGGAGACACATGGGTAACCGCTCCTCCACATGATAGCACAATTAATCCCTTTGCAGCCCTGCGAGAGGAACTGGAAGGGTTAAAAAACTAGAAGTCACGGTTTGGGGTTCGGGCCGTCCACTCCGCATGGTGCCTTTCTGCCCAGGGTCCGCTGACAAGGAACCTTACATACATATCCCCATGGGTCCGAAGTGAATAAGAAATAAAGAATGATAAAGAAATTTTGATAAGCCTCATTTCTAGTTGGTTTTCTGTTAAACAATTCTGGTTTAAATAAAGTTTATTTTGAGTTTATCACCTGCCTAACTGGGCTTTGTGTGCCTCCGCAACACACCAGCAATTACCCTCCTTACTAGGTCTCCTTTTACCATTTCGTATTTGCGATGTTCAGTTAGATTGACCAGCGTAATAAAAGCTGCTTCTCCTTGGACCTGGTACCTCCTCTTACATTTCACCCTTTCATATATTTTATAATTTCTGAGTATGAAATGAGCATCAAAAGCTTCTCTTTGTTGCAATTTGTTTCTGTCTCTGGCAGGTTTAGAGCATATAGCTTACGACTGTAAGAACAATTCTGACAAACAGTAGAATCTGCTATTGTTGGGCTGTTCCCTCTTAAAGTAGAAACCTTCCTCTACCTTCTGTCTGGATCCAGCAAGGCTGGATGTCTGAAATACCAAATCAAATTGCTCCAAGAGCCATTTCCCATCTCTGTTCCATTACTGAAATGACCACTTCGTTAACAAAATCTTCATGGAACTGTCCCCTCAATTTTTCCCTTGCTTTATATTCTCATGTTTCTGGTTGCTCTTGGAGTCTATTATTCATTTTGTTTCTCGGGTGGTATAAGTCAAAAGACTCAGTTGTTGACTTGCCCTTCATGAGCTCCCTACCTATTATATCATCCTCATTTGATATATTCTAGCTCTTCAATAACATATTTTCCTTCTCCTTTTTTTTCTCCAAAATTTCTTGTCCTCCTTAATTTTTTTCATAGTAGGAAAAAATCACTAACTTTCCAAAAAAATTATCTTGAGAGTGAAAGTCCCCATTTCTTTCCAGTACTATTCACACTACATATTCTTACAGGCATCAATAATTTCATTGACTGTAAAGGTATTAGGCCATTAGGCAAAGCAAAGAACGCCCTGGAAACCTATAGAAGCACCTATCTCACTTCACTAACCACACAGGCAACTGTGTGGTTTCCTCCCTGTGTCCTCTACTAAGAAACTAATATTTAATCACATCCATACCTACCTTAGGTTCCTAAAGTAACTACCCTGGATCAGCGCCTCTGTTTGTTCATACATTTACTGTCTGCAAAGGATATAATTTCAGGAAGTATCTAATTGATTCCTTTACCTCTACTGGTGGGTTCACTCAGTGACAACTCAAGAGACTGGTTTCTCAGCTTCAAGGAGAAACACAAATACTTTGGATGTTTTTGGCTGGAGAATAAAAGTGCTAAAAGCAAATATTAGGCCACAGTCTAACTAGAATCCTACTTTGATCTCTTAGTTCATTTTATGTTTTGGATTATTTATATAATTAGTTAATTTTATATTTTAGATGATTTATATAATTATTTTTAGATAATTTTTAATTTTAAACTTAAAAAGCATATAGTTCAGTCATATATCAAATAGGTATTATGAATCCGTAGTAATGTTTACTTTAACATAATCTAAAAAAAAGGTTTTCTTTTTTTCTCATATGCGTACATATATGTCTTTGCACCCTATCTGGTATGTCAGTAAAAAGAAAGATTTGTCCAAGATATACTGCCTTTTGCTTGCAATGGTACTTTGTTCCATACTATATTTTATCAATGTGAGGCTTCATGGCTTTTATTGCACGCTTGTAGATGCAAGGAAGTTTTTGGCTTTTTTTCCCTGTTAGTCAGTCTTTCCCCTTTCCCTTTCCATTTTCCTTTTCCTTTCCCTGTCCCTTTCCCTTTCCTGCTTTAGGCTGTGATTTTTCTAGTTCTTGATCTTGAGCACCTAAGTTCTTAAGCATGCTGATGTGGACATTCACCATTTTTTTCTGCAAAATACCTTTGAGTAGTCTTGGCCCTTTGCACAACATGGCAATTTCTCAGTTGGCAAATGCACCCCCAAAGGCCACCTGCACGGGGAATTGTTACTTTCCCTTTTGCTTTTTTTAATTCCTTCCCTCCCCCTGCCCCAGTTTTCCATATAATAATTCTGTACATGTACAACTCAAACGCTTTGTATGCAGAACATAGTGTGTTGGGCTGAGAGTCATGTACTACACCAGAAATATTTGGATTGAATCCCCATTTTGCTGCCTGTAATTTAGGGGTTTGCTAACAGGATCTCATTTCAAGACTCTAATTAGAAATGGTCTGGAAAAATAAAGTACTCCAGGGCTAATCGTGAGATAGCTTGTTCTGCTGCCGATAATGCCATAATTCACCTACTCCTTTGATGCTTGTAAAATGTTAACCTGTTGTGCTTGGTTGTTTTTTTTTTTATTTTTAATGTACTATAAAATTATATCTTCCTCAATATTTTATGCTTTGATTTATATTTTATGGAAGCAAATAATACTTGTAAATAGAAATCTGCTTCCTGTAATGCTTTACCTGGCAGGGAAGTGTGATGCACATGCAGTAACAACCACAAAATGTTTCAGGGAAAAGAGGAGTAAAGTTTGTGAAGCCCAAAGATATTTTTGGTAGCATCCATGACCTGATTCATCAGCTCTTTTGGCTCTTGGTGCTGACATCTCAGCCTGTGTAAAAGCAGCATAAAAACTCATCATCCCTTGTTAAGAGCAAATCAGTGAAAAAAAGTATGTCCTTATTTTTTTCACCTTCCTCCAACCCTCATCTATGTGTCTAACACTGAAAAAAAGCAACTGGAAGTGTGTGTCTAAATATCTGTGTCTGAGTCCCAGACACCGTGGCAATGACTATGATATAAAACTGCACAGAATGGAATAGACGGGTCCAACCTAGACTTCTCAAGCTCATTGATATATTCTTTTCCTGGAATCAGTTTAGGTGATACGCAGCTCTGAGTAGATATCGCTATGTATTGTGCTTTTACAGTGCATCGTGCTACCAGCTCCGGATTCTCTTTGGGGCTTCAGGTTGTGACTGTAATAATTTTAATTGTGGGACAGTCAGTGTTGACTTTAGATAACTATGCCTTCCTTTGAAAAGCCACAAAAGAGGAAAAGTAATAATTTGTATTTTATCTCTTTAGTTTATGAAGTTCCAAGTGCAATAAATTAAAGGTTATGAACATTTTCTTAGACATTTTCTCCATCTATCTTTTTTGTCACCAACACATGGCTGAAAATGAATTGTTTCCACAATTTTATAATTACGAGGAAAAAGTTCTTGTTTGAAATGCATTTTTTCATTTTTTAAAAAAATCAAAAAGAAATTTGAAATGAAATTGTTAAAGGAAATATTAAACATTGTTTAATACAACAATTTAGACATGCCATTTATAATTCACAATCTTCTAAATTATTGGAATTCAAAACCAAATCCAAACCAACATAAGACATTTCCAAAACTGATGCCGAATTCTCTGTAAAAAGTTCTTGTGTAAATACTTTTGTTCTCCTCATTGGCTGTGGTGAAAGGGTCTTTGAAACCAAAAGGAAGCCTCACAAATCAGGACAAGGGATTATTTTTATAATCTCATTTACCCTGAAGATTGGATAGAGTATAAACTAATGCAATGTTTGCCCCTCACACATCATCCCAGCAAACGCTTACCACAGTTTCAAACCCTAAGCAACACGTGGTTTTGTCCTAAGTCCCCTTTTAGTGGTGTCCCATAATTTGGATGAATTACTTCCAGCCATCTGTATCTGAAATTAAAGGATCTGTCCTACAGTATTGTAGGAAATTATTTAAAACAAAAAAAAAGCATCCACTTGGGATAAAATGGCATCACACAATGGCAAGACTAAATATTGAATCCATTTACATATTCAGGATACTATAAATCAGGCTCTAGCTTTAACTGTATTTTTCTGTGAGAAATAACATGCAAAGAGAAAGGAAAAGTTTATGCTTAAATGCAGCTGTATGGCTGCGGGAGCTGGCAAAACCGATGAGCTGAATCCTGCAAGTTACGTGAGGACACCGAATTTGCCGCTGTAAGAGCTCAGCTAACTTTAGGAACAGAGCTGTTGCCATTAGCAACAGGCCAGTCATTTATAGAGGGAGTGATGTTTATCACTCAGCGTTGCTCTGAATTTTTACTGCTTTGCTCAGAGTTTTAAAAAAAAAAAAAAAAAAAGAAAGGATGCTCCTGTGTTTATTATGTATTAGCTCAGGTCTTGTGCTGGTTGGGAACTAATTTACTGTGCAGTGCAAAGGGCAGTTTGCACAGAGCCACACACCTGTGTTTGCTGTTGAGTGTATTCACTTTGCTGGTGGTTTATATCAGAGCCTGGGAGGGGGGAGTTTACTTTGGTTCTGCACTGCCTTGCACAGGCTTTTATACTCGTCTCCCCATAAAGTCTCAGAAAGCCATTTCTTAATCCCTCATATACAGATATGGAAAATTTTAAGTGAATAGTATTATAAATTTTTATCTGACTTATTTTGACAATACATACTCTTCTTCCTGCTTCTTTTCATATTACTGCTTTTACTATGATGTTTGCTCTAGTTCCCTCAGCAGAGCTCTCTTCTGTCAGTAGATTCTCTATTTCTTCTTTCTCCTGTTTTTAGTGTTTAAAGGATTTTGGCTATGGGCCCCTCTTTTTCTTCCTTGACACTGACTTTCTGTATTTGCTAAAACAACTGAAATATTATCCTACTTCTCCTGCTTTTGTACTCTCCCTCTATGTCACCAAAATCATCTTGATCATTGGGCCTGGACTCTGGGTGTTATTATCCCCTTATCATCTCCACATATAATTTTCTATGGTTCTCAACCAGTTTATTAGCAGCTCCTATCTTGATTATTGCAACATTTTCCCCCACCTATTACTTGACATCATAGATCTGTCCACTGAGACAAAATGCAGACCAGAACAGCTAGAGTGATCATGAAACAGAGTCTGAGATATAACCAGAATTTGCTTTCTTTAGTAAAACACAGCCTTTCTGTAAAACTTGGTTTACAAAACTACAAACCGTAAAAAATATGGAAAGAAGTTAAACAGTGTTGGCACAGAAATTAATAAACTGACCATGACTGCATTCACTTTGAAACAAAAACCTCTCTAGTCATTGAAGCAATGAGTTTCCAGAAAAGTCCCACAGCAGAAGTATTTGATTTAAAAATGTAAATATTTTAAAAGGAAGCTTCATGTACTTATTAACAAGATTATGTAAGAACATTATATGTGAGTGGATACAGAGACACAGGAAGTTTGTTTCAGGACATTCATTAGACAACGATTTCTCTTCAGTAACGTCTGTAGGATAATCTCACGCTTGAGGACTAAACCGAATATGAGTCTCTTGTACATTGTTCCCTTGTCATTTGCTTGTCTGTCTTACAACTCAGTGCTGTAAAATAAGTCAACTGCATAGCTGCTGATACAAGAAATTTCAAACACATAACTCTTTGCATAACTGGGATGTGCAGTTCCTTGGTCTATGGTCCAGAAGAAATGGATAATAGTATTAGCACTTGTCCTGGTTTCAGCTGAGACAGAGTTAATTTTCTTTATAGTGGCTGGTATGGGGCTATGTTTTGGATTTGTGCTGAAGACAGTGTTGATAATACAGAGATGTTTTAGTTGTTGCTGCACCAGTCAAGGACTTTTCAGCTTCCCGTGCTCTGCCAGGTGCAGAAGAAGCTGGGAGGGGGCACAGCCAGGACAGTTGATCCAAACTGCCCAAAGGGCTATTCCATACCACATGACGTCATGCTCAGTATATAAAGCTGGGGAAGAAGAAGGAAGGGGGGACATTTGGAGTGATGGCATTTGTCTTCCCAAGTAACCGTTACGCGTGATGGAGCCCTGCTTTCCTGGAGATGGCTGAACACCTGCCTGCCCATGGGAAGTGGTGAATGAATTCCTTGTTTTGCTTTGCTTGCATGCGCGGCTTTTGCTTTACCTATGAAACCGTTTTTATCTCAACCCTCAAGTTTTCTTACTTTTGCTCTTCCGATTCTCTCCCCCATCCCACCGAGGGGGAGTGAGCGAGCGGCTGCGTGGTGCTTAGCTGCCGGCTGGGGCTAAACCACGACAGCACTGAAACCTTTAGCAAAGTATAAATGGCAGTGGGCAGTGTTAACGCAGAGAGATTAAGTCCTGAATACTGGTAAATTCTGTTTTATTTGAAATGTTATAATTATAAAACATCACTCTTGGCTATTTTGTGGGGTTTTTTTTACAATATGGTATACAATTCAAACAGAAAGAGAGCTCCAGTCAGCGAGGCACAGAACAAAAGCAGACTAAAAAGGACTCCAATTTTTTTAAGTAGATGATGGAGACAGAGAACAGGAAAGGCACATAGGAGAAATAAGTACCATGGAAGCTTAACAGATGAGAAGTTTAATTGTCATAGCTGTGCAACTGAAATAATGAGCTTAACACAGTAACTGAGAAGGAGCTGCATATTAGACTAACAAGGTGGATGTCTGTAATGCATCAAAGAAGTTGTGAAGGTCTTCATAAGATTTACAGGGTACTGGATAGAAAAGATACATGTGGCATTCAGTAGGAAAGGACACACAAACTGGAAAATGCCAAAATATGTCACTAATATAAAAAAGCATGAACTGTATAGATGTGGATACTACAGCCCGGAATTTGTGTGCATGCTGATTATATAGGTAGAATAATTAACTGCTTAAAAACTGTGTGACAGGAGATGAAAACCATTAGAAGAAGCATGATAGATTGCATAAGGGAGTGATTAAAACTTATTAAAAAAAAGAGTCATGGCTTTGATAATTTAGCTTCAAGCTGGTAGACAATTTTTCCTATTCTCTTCTGTTTGATCAGTGATGCACAATGGCTACATCTGTAACAGAAAATTAAGCATACTTGGGACTGTTCTTTGGTTATTCAGAGCAACAGTCATGGTATGGTTTGTGTCTGTGCTAGTGAACTCTTCAGACTCCAAAACAAAGTGGCTGTATCCCAACTGCCTGTTGAAAGTGATCTCTGGCCCCTTCTAATGACTAAACTCTACCAGAAATCATTTGGAAGAATACTCACTGGCCAGAACCAAAAATATATCTGACAATTTTACAATATGAACAGCCCAGTTTTATGAGTAAATGAACAGGTAAGCAAATAAATACTGCAGTGTTAAGTAGAGAGCTGGGATACTTAAAGAACTAGTGGTCCCTAAAGTGTCAGTAAGCCAAAGAGACACCAGTAGTGCAGGGACCTTCCTTAACTTACAGCCTGAGGGCCATGAGAGACTTGGAAGTAGATCACCTGACCTGTGGCACAATCCAAGTGGCCTTTCCTCCTTGGGAATCCAGAGTCAGCCTTCAATACAATGTCTTGGTGCCAGGACAATAGCTGCCACTGTTTTGCAGAGGATAGAAGACATCTCTATCACTTCACATGGTCAGGTACAAAGGACAGAAAAGCTTTTGGAAGAGAGAGTGATCAGGAGAAGGCTGGTGCAGTCACAGCCATCTGGTTCCCTCAGTCTGAGAAACATCCAGAAAAGAGGGCAGCTGAGAGTGGGTGAAGTGACCAGCTCTGCTTGCAGCAGTCTCCCTTGTTTGTTATCTTTCCTGGAAACTTTTTGCCCAGGCAGGGATGTGGATAGACCTACCGTGATTGTGATCAGACAGTCTGAGCATGTACAGTTAATCTGATGCTTCCTGAACGCATGAATCTTCTGAATATGCAAAGCTTGACACTGGCATGCCTGATCATTTTGGTAACAGTCACCGGGAGAAGGCTCAGGGACTGCTTGGATAAGAAGACTGGGATAAAATACATTATTTGTAGAACATACTCTTCAAAAAAACCCAAATCCTTTTCAAATTGGTATTTCAAATGCTGAGGATGATGGTCTATCTTAATACATGGTAATAACCAAATCAAAAGTTGTACCAGATACCTTTAGAGGTGATAGTGTATAAAACTAGCACTCTGAACTCAGATTTGGTCCATCAAGTTCAAATCCAAAGAAAAGTTCA
The DNA here is from genome assembly GCF_035582795.1 of Mycteria americana. NCBI lineage: Eukaryota > Metazoa > Chordata > Aves > Ciconiiformes > Ciconiidae > Mycteria > Mycteria americana. The sequence goes on from NC_134368.1 coordinate 5,736,307, forward strand.
GAAAAATTTTGTAATTACTATTAATTATTATGGAATAAGTGTATAAAGGCATAACTCCTCTTCCTTCTAGCTCTTGGTGGTCAGTTTACACCAGAACGAATAAGGCTTTCATACTCCTGAAATATCTTTTTGTTGACAGCTATAACAGTTACTTACTTTTCTAGGACGTTGCTAATCTTTTGGCCTTGATAATATAGCCTGGAAGTCTGTTCCTCAGAAATTTACGTTTTAGTGGCTTTGTGTTTATTGATTCATTTGTGCTATTTTTAAGCAGAAATAAAGAATCAACATAGGAAAAAATCTGCAAGCATTTCTCTCCTTAACCTTTTCAACATGAGAGATTATCCGCCTTCTCCTCTGCTTTTTGACTGACAGTCTGAAAATGCTAATCTTTAAAACATTAATGCAACATCGAGCATGCTTACGGTTAAGTATTTAACTTATATTTCATAGAAATCTTTCTAAATATATTTTTCTCCATTAGCTTGGGTTAAGAACAACTCCAGTGTGTGTTCTGTATGTGTTCACATTTGTGTAAAAATGAAGAGTACCCTGAATGTACTTTTCCCCTCGGAAAGACACTGACATTATAGAAAGAAGTATATTCATATTGGTTAACTTCATATCATCAAAGATTTATAATTCTGGTCAAAAACTGTCAAAAATGTTCTCTAAATTAACTGTATTAAAAAGCAAAGACAAAAGCAGCAGGCTCCATTTTTTTTCGGACTTCTTCAGGCTTATCAGCATGGTGCAGCTGGGAAACAGGCAGACTTCTGACATGCAGATGAGCTCCACAATAGATAATGCACTTGTTTGGGGATAGTGGTGATATGCCTCTTTTTCTGAAGTTGCTTCAGACACTGTTCAGTCTCAGAACGAACATATACTGTAGCTTTAATGACTTAAGGTATGTAGCATTGTTCCTTCAACATGTAGCACATAGAACATAGGTAGTCTATAGCTGATTGCTCGCTTTCTCTGACACCATGGAGATTCAGACCTTGTATGAACGCTACACCTAGTCTGAAAGGTCTTAGGTGAAAAGGGAGAGGAAAAGTGAGGTCAAATATTTATTAGCTACAACTATATTAGTAACTAAAACAGGTCAGTGGCTCTTCTACCTGTTCTCTGCCCCTAACGGAAAGAGTCATGGCATTCACATAGCTGAACATGCTTTCCCTCCAGAACAGGTTGCTTCAGCCTCAGTGACTACCCACCAGACTGTGACCATGTGCAGTTTGGGAGACTGAGAATGAGCCAAAACTATGTCAGAGAGAGTATTAATAATTAAGCAGTTTGTACAACATGTCAGTGTTTAAGAACACACACTGGCCAGTTTAGACACTAGCACAGACACAGCTATTAAATATTCAAGAGATATCACTATCTATTTGCCTATAGATACTCATTTGCATATGCACAGGAGCCCTTTACAAAATTATGGATGTGGAATTCATTGAATTCATTGAGAACCGTGTCCTGGACATTAACAAAATAGCCTGATATTTAGAAGTGTTGATCATCAGTCAACAGGAATGCATATTTTCTGCAAATTTGGAATGAGGAATCTAAGTCTCAGTAGGGTGTGTGATATTGTTTAAAGATTGACCCATCTCAAATTAGGCATTTTCATGTAAGTGTCTACATGTGAAATACTTGTCTATGCTCCCACTAGAGTAAGAGGAGATGTAATCAAGGGACTCTAAGGCTCTAGTGACTTAACTCCATTTGACTGCAATGGAACTTAGATGTCCAACTCCCATGGAGACATCTACATATAGACACCTAACTGTACGTGTCTTAATCTACAGACTAAATCCAATCCATTATGATCTTCCTGAGCATGACCAGACCAACTGTAGAAAAAGAGCAATTGGTAAGGCTAGTTTTAACTTAAGATTTTCCAATACACGTCGTCTTTCACTTCCAAAAATATTTGTCCACAGGAGCTGGAATTTTTTTCCAATGAGATCTGACAAAATCCTATGTAGTCTGTAGCACACACATGTATTATCTCTAATCACATCCACACAGAAAGTGTAGGGCTTCTTGTACGTGTATTATAGTACATATGTTCCTGTGCTTCTGTCCATGCCATCCCATTGGTCTACTGGTCCTCAAGGCCTGAATTAGTTTCTTGCAAGTGCAGCAGTCTTTTCTGAAATAGGTATTGAATGGTTCTTTTTATACATACAGATGCACTAGCTGCTTAGTAGAGGATATCATGTAGCCACACTTTGATAGTGTATTTCTATTTGTATTAAAGGTATTTCTAATGACGACGAACATTCTCAAAACATAGGAATTGATATGGTTTTTTCCCTCAGAGAAGAAAAGTTCTTTGCTGTACCCTCTGGATGACACAGGCTGAGATAGGAAGATGGATGTGCTGTGATTACAGAGCAAAAGTCAGTGTCAAGGTTGTAAATGGTTTGTGTTTATTTATATTTTAAGGCTTTGACGAAGGAAAAAAAAAATTCAGAGCACAGGATTTGATAATATCCATATCTTAGAGGTGAACTGTCTTGGACTGACAACTGGCAGTGACAGAATGGGAATTACTAGATTTGTATTTCGACACTTCTTCCACTAGATTCCACATGTTTTCCACTAGAATGTTTTTTCCTATAAAGATATTTATAAGCCTGAAGGAGTCCAGATTCTTAAAAGTTTAACCTTGTATAAAGGGCTTAAATATTTTTTCGGGGGGCATATCAAGAAGGAAAGACTGGATTTTCTTTATTCTGTTTAAAATCTCCATTAAAGCCTTTCACTGGATTAGCAAAGCCTGATTTCATCCACACAGTATTAATTATGATTTGTTCCAACTCAGGATGGTAATTTTGTTGCTTTTTTCTTTTTTTTCAAAGAGAAATCAAAATAATCTATTTAGTAAAACATGGCTTTAAAAAATGAATAGAGTAAATGCCATGCATAACATTTTTCCTCAGCCACCCACTACAAAAATTTAAATACACGTGTTGTTTTAATTGCTAACCTACTTACCAAATAGAGGAAGACAGCGTAAAGGATAAGGTTTACAATTTTAAAAGATGCACAGAGTCAATTAAGACTTCTAGTAAGTATAATTGTTTGATTAGTTTTTATAAGGATCCTTTCCATTGCCATTTTGTTTGAATTTCAGGTGTACCCTGTGTCTGAGCATTTAACTTTTGTTCTTTTCTGTATTTTCATTCTCTTAATCTATAATTGAATTTTTGCCATATAAAAGCATACTGTGCATGTATGGAAAACCCACCCAGCACAACGGGAGATATTTTTATATTGGGAGATTTTCTTGCTACTAATGAGTTTGAAGGTTACTCTGTCCTACTACAAAGTGAAGAACCTCAGACTTCCAAGAGGTGGAAATTTACTTAGAAATTATTCTAAAACCTTTTTTTGCAACAATCAGCTTTATCAGTGATTTTAGCTACCCTTAACAGTGAATGGTCACAGGGTGTATGAGTATCACTGTATATTGATAATATGGACTGGACCAGCAATCAAACCAGTTTTAAAACTGTAAGAAGTATATTAATGTGGGTCTTTGCAGAAATCTTTTATCACTACCTGGTCCTGCACTGCCATGTGGAGATGCTAGATAATGTGGAACTAAGACACAGCTCTCTACATTATATGTCCTTGCCCACTGCAGGTAGCATAACCTTGCTACCTTGGTTACTAATGGGCTTTTACACTACTTTGGGTTCTTCCCAGTCTTCATAAACTGTGTGGTTCAGGATTACAAAGCTATGTTGACAGTTTGTTTTGGACCCTCCTCTATGTGAGAGCACAGAGATCTGAATTCAACAGTCCATACAGTTTTGTGGTGTGTTTTACATTTTTTTTTAGCGCTAGGGGAGGTGTGAGAAACAATGATTAAGTTAGTTACTCTTACTGTAACTATCCTGGGATGAGGAACACATCTTTTACATCCCAACCTGTTGACTATGGAAATTACTTTTCCTTTACATTACAACACATACAAAGTCAGTATTATAGAACTTACTGGGAGCTTAAATTTTTATCTGTTGGACAAGACTCCCCAGTATATTTGATCCCACTGTATCATTTGTAGTAAAAAGCTAATTATAGCCAGTGGAAATTAACTTACCAAAAATCATCCAACGATCCAAATGAAAACTATGTACATGAATGTACATGAATGTACATGAATCAAGTACATACCACATTTAATCAGTATATACAAAGTAATGTATGAACCTGATTGATAGTCTTATTTTAGCATGTGCTTTCTATCTATGCTTTATATCATGCAATGCAATTCCATGTCTAGATGGGAGCAGGAGGATTAATTACATCCTCTACATGCTTACTTCTCTCCATCAGCTATAAAAGGGGCTAAGAGTGTATCATGCAAATGAATCACCACGTCAGACTCTATCAGACTCTTGACTTCATATTCAAATTGTACACTAAGTGATCATCTTTTTGTCTTGTGTGTACCCAGTACCTAACACACCAAACTGACAAGTAATACGAAATCTATGCATAAGCAATAGATTTAAAATTGATACACTGAAAAGAAAATATATTTTTTTCATATTTAGGACTTATTTTCTCAGTTCAGAAATCTTCAGAGCTCTTTTATTATTCATTAGAATTGGTCAGGAAAATAACATAAAAACTAATAATACACTGGATGCTACAGAAGTTCATACAATGAGCTGTCCACTGATAGAGCTAATTGTAATTCTTGCTGCTTAGCACTGAAATTTTTTAACCTTATATCTATGAAGGCACTTATGTGAAGAACTAGTTAATCCCCCAGACGTCAGCTTTACCTGCATTATTTTAAGTACCATAGCTACTGCACAACACATACAGCCTGCATAGAGATGGAAAACACTAGGCAGACAGGTAAACATATGCATATGAGCAAATACTATTTTGGGGTAGCACCTAAAGCAAGCTGTACACTTCCTAAAATAGAGGCAGACAAAACTCTTTTCTGAAATCTATGCAATCTGTCAGAGAGAGAGAAAGATTAATTGATCTTGCAAGATATCACTTATACAGTATTAGCAGCACATCACAGCCAACTGATAATTGAAACATTATCTGCACAGCTGAAGAAAAAGGTGTGCTGTTGTAAAATCTGTCCCATAGCTATTACCTGGTGAAACTTCAAAACAACAGCCCTTTAAGTCTCAGGGAATGAGGGCATTCAGCTGAAAAAGGGGGATGTGGTATCTGAGAAGAGACATGCTGATATCAGAGTGCCCTCTTGCACCTGGGATGTTGCTGCTGTGGATTTTCAGGGATAGGAAGCAGCAGGCAGTAAGAATGGGAGGCTCAGTTATTTGGTGCATAGATAGCTGCATTTGTGGCATGTGAGAGGACCGCATAGTAATTTACCGGCTGTTGGATGGAATCTTAGACCTCGCAAGATAAATTGTACAGATATGCAGCGTAGGAGCCGGTGTCTGAGGTCTGTGTTGGCACCAATAGCAGAAAAGTAGACAAGGGCAGTTCTGGGAGATATATTCAAGCCGCTACTACCTCCACGCTAGCGTTCTCCACAATGCTGTCAAACGTGAAGCCTCAAAGGCAGGCAGAGATCCAGAGTCTCAATGCAGCAATGAGGTGATGGTGTAGAGACGAGAAACTTAAATTTACTATGAACTGAGGAACTTTCTTGGATTTGAAGAACCTGTACCGGAAGGAAGAGTTATGTTCAATCCAAATGGACCCATGCAAGGTCATAGAAAAATATTTAAACTAGGAATGGGGGAAAGCCAAAAGGCACACAAGGTGTCCCACAGAAAACAGTGCTGAAGCTAGTTTTGTTCAACTAAAGAAACTCACTGATCAAGAGAAATGTATAGAAAATGAAGTATTTACATCTGCAGATGCTTCTAATCTCTTTCTGGTAACCAAAAGCCACACTGAGGGTTAGGAACTACAAAAAGACCTCATAAAACTGAATGAATCATAAAAAAGTGGCAGAAGTGCTTTTATGTAGTTCAAGTAATGCATCTACTGAACAATAATGTAAACCATGCATACATGATGCCAAAGTTTGAACTGAAGTTTTCTAAAATAAGTGGATCAGCGTGCAAAGGCAGCCCAAGAAGCCAATGAGATGTGGTGTATTATCAAGAACAGTATTAAGAACTAGGTAGAGGTGTCATTTTTCAAGGCTCAAAAAAATTGTTTTGAGGCTTTTGATGCAGGCTCAATTGTTTTGAGCCTTTTTCAAGGCTCAAAAAAAGTTTTGAAATACTTATCTAGAAGTTTAGAAACTTCTCCTTTTGCAGTAAAGCGTGAGTAAAGTAACCAAGATCCTCCCATATACTTTATCTGGCTTGACTGTTGCCTGTGTGAATAGATAAAGATGGGGATAAAAGCAGCTCAAAATGTGTAGAGAAGAGTGAAAGACGCACCCTGGTTTCCCTAATGAAAGCACTCATCCCTAGTTTACAAGCTGTTCTTCGTCTTTTCTTACTATGGTTCTGTTGCCAGATTCCTCAAGGCATGACAACGTAAGAAGACAGTGAATATGTCCATCAGCCTGCAGGAGCAGCCTGCTTAAAAGCTTCTCCAAACATCATTAGCTTAAGAATGTTTCTTAAATAATACAAGAGGTGGACCAAGAACTTTGGAAGTGTTAATCAAACAAACCTTTTGTGCCTGACTGGGAACTGAGCCCTGTATGGATTTATTCCAGAAGTGCTGAAAGCTATCAGTTCAGTTTACTGAAATAAAACATTACAGACTGTTTTTTCTAAATAATAAATGAATGGATAGAGCTATGATGTGAGTTTGAAGTCTCATCTTAGAATTTCCTAGGTTGGATCCCAGTTCACACTTAGAGACTAGTTAGTGTCACAGTTTGTCTGGCACTGACACTGAGTCTGATGTTGACAGTTAAAAATATAATATACTGTAGAGAACAATTCTCTGTTGGCAGGTGTTTGAAAGCCAAAATATGAAATTATTTCCAACTCTGGCTATTAAATTTAAGCATTGTTTCTAGAGCTTATCCTTTAAAAAAATGCATCTGTCTTTTAAGAGTAGCAGGGCAAAATACCTATCCCTAAAGCTGAGCTCAAGATTCCTGGCTGGGTTATGAGTTGTAAAGTGTATGAAAGTTAAGCAGTGGTTTAAAAGCAGAATTCATAACCTTGAGTAAGGTAACTAAAGTGAAATGCACTTTAAATTCTAAGTCTTTTCTTGAATTTTGGCCTAACATTTCAAAGGAGATGTCTGTAACATGTTCAGAGAAACCCCTGCAGTGAAAAGCAGAGATAACCAATCCAGGTCCTAACAAGTAGCTCACACTCAAGTAACAATGTGGGTGTTATTTAGTGATCAGCCTTTACTGAGCCATCCTGGACTTCAGAAGTGTTCTGTAAACTGAACTAAAACCTGTGCTGCTGTAACTAGACTGATAAATTTAACCTACCCAGGTAGTATCAAGCTCAGGTATTTCACTCCTCCACGGCCAACAATTCTGTGGGTTCTGGCTCTTGCTTGCATTTTGTTGCCTGAAGTTGTTATCAGTACTAGCTGTCATACTCAGCCAGAAGCTGAAAGAGTTTGTCCTTCCTAGAAAATGCACGCTATAAACCACAACTTACAGCTTAAGTAATATATACTGCAAGAAGTGGATGGCATTAAGAATATCATTCCCTGCAACGTGGTGAGCCAATGTAGTAACTCTGTCACCACAACTGGAAGTTCCTTCTTATCCACCCCTCTCCCCACCCCCTCCTGCTCCCAGCAGGTATTGGTACACATTGAACCCTTCCATGAGCCACTTTATGCCACTAATTTAGCAGAAACTAAATCCAGAAAAAAAAAAAAAAGCTGGATTGTTTTCTTGCATGCTAGTGACTTCATGGAAGGATCCAACAAGCACTGGAGTTGAAGCAAGGCAGGAGATAGGACTGGGAGGACAGCAGTGAGTTAGACAGAAGCAGAACTACAGAAATCAAGGGAATGGGAGACATCCCTCTCTCTGGCAGAAGCAACTATCAGAAAGACGAAGCTACGTATGAAATTGTATCCCAGGACTCTAAATTATATAAACCACAGTGACCCAGCATTTGCTACACCTCCATTTCAAACATTCATGCTTCAGATATGATCCTTCATTACAGCTGCTGAGGTTGGTAGCTGTCTACCTGCAAACACAGAAAAGCAGCCTGGCAGCGTGTATCAGAGCACTGTTGCAGCACCACAGATGTTTGTTCAGTGTTGTCTTCGGATATCGTGTCAGACAATTAGCACTCACAACTCTGCATGAAACAGGCATCCCTATATTCAAGGGCTCGAACCATATCTAGACACAGCGGGTAACATCAGAGGAATCTAAGTTGCTGCAATTTGCACTTCCTCCAGGCCCCGTTAAAACAGAAGTTATACCAACTTGTGCTCCCTTAGGCTACTCATGAAATAAAGATCTCTCTGTATGTGCCTCTATCAATCTGCCAACACTATTTTCAATGTATAGCTCTGTTTCTTCTTAGATGTTCTGTTAGACTGAAATTTTCAAGGTTGCATGAAGACTGACAGATGAGGCTTGTTAAATCAGGATGATCCTCTAAAAAACAAACAAAATCTTAAAACCAAACACAGTATCTTAAGCCAAGGGCCTGGTACTCCATTAGGAGGAAAGGTTTGTGAAAAAAAGGAGTGTACTGGTTTTGGCTGGAATAGAGTTAATTTTCTTCATAAGTACCTTGTACTCTGACTACAAAATAATTTACTAAGTATCTTTGATGCTTTTAGGGTCCTAACTGAAAATTGATTTCTATGTTTTTCCTCACCTACCTCACCATCTCAAATCAACTAATTTGATGGGGACCTGATTTGGCTTTAACAGATTTTGGCAGGGACTCCCACAACAGTGTTCACCAAAGAGCAAAACCCATTGCAGTCAGGTTTTAAAAATGCTCTCTTTCTTGTGCTACTGGAAAAAGGACCACATTCTGTTCTTGTTTACCATAGTGTCTGTCAATTATATGTAATCCTCTAGCAGATCTTCCTTGGGAGAGTTAAACTACAGCAAAAGTCAGGCTGCTTAAGTAGCTGGAGTTCGGGGGTTAAGCACTTGTAGCTGCTGTAGAGGTGACCCAGTTGAACTGTGAATTCTCATGTCATAGATAGAGTTGACCATGAAAATACACCAAAAATGACTGCAAAGTGTGATTGGTGTCTACACTGCAACCAGCTGAGGGTCAGTAATGTTCACAAGCTGGGCTCAATTAGTGGAGGGAAAACATTTAGTCCACTTACCATCTGGTCCTCAAAGGAGGTGGGCAGGAGAATCTCTTTTATGGAGACTATTACAGATTACCACACCACTTCAAAGCACAAATACTGTGACAAATTGTATCATCTAAGGTGTGACTTTATTATCAAAGCCTACAGGTTATGTCAAATTATCTCTACACCTTTTACAAATAAGCTAAGTTACAGTTAAGAGAGTTTTAATCAGATCTTATGGATCTCCACAGGAGAGTTTGGGTTCTGGTGGTCCTTGCATATTTGTGCTCTCCTTACTCATGTCAGGCTGAAAATTATTTTCCAGTCTTGTCTTCCCCTTCTCTCCAGCCATGAGTCACCCTTTATCAGCTCCTGTTAGTCAAAAATATTTTTTTATGCCTTTTCAGGGACTTCAACATATGTGCCAGAGACAGTCGATGACCTCTATTTCCAGTAGTCTTCAGGTATTTTTTAAAATGGTTTATGATATTGGTAAATCAGGTTCTCTGTTACAAGGCCAGCTGCTCTTTAGGTCCTTTCTTGTAATCGTATCTGACCAAATTTCTTGGCGAGGTCATGAATACTATCTGAATAGCAATGCTTCCCACCAATTTTGTACAGGTATTTCTAATGTAGGAAGCTCTATCAATACCTATATCCTACAGTCTGTAGCTATACCTAGACTGAAGAGATTAAAAGACACTAAGACCTGTAACTCAGGACTCAACATTCATGCTGAGCCACACCACCGATGCCCTCAAATAAGAAAACAAGGAAAATCCACTAAGGAGGAATAGTAATAACCAGTTAAGAAAAATGTATTTGCTATGCATTTGATTTTATTATAGCTTTCTTGTTTTGACTGATTTGTTTTTATAATATTTATATTCATTGATTGAGGTTTTTTATGCTCAGGTTTTTGATTGATTTGGGAGTGAGCAGAGATGACATCTAAAACATTAGCTCATAAACAGTTACAAGCAGAACAGGTGCAGCAATAATAATAATAAAACCACAAATCACTAGAAGGTTTTTTTTTAAAATACAGCAATGAATTTATGTTGAATGCACTGTTTCTCTGAAATAAAGTTTTAGCCCTTTGATACTTCTATTTTCTCTAAGATTATGACAAAATGTGATTATTTCCTGCTATCTCCATAGGGTGGAAAGGAAGAACAGACATTAATAGATGGATTCTTAAAACACAGCCAGCAGGAAGATAAAAAGGTGGGAAAAAAAGTACGACTCTTTAAATCTAAAAACTTTCATTTAAAGGTCCCATGCAAGGCTTTCTCTACACCGATGATATTTAAACCTATTCGAAGCTGAAATAACATTAACATTTTATTTTAAATTTAGGTAATAAAAGAAGACCAAAACATACATTTCTCATCTGCTTTTCAGAGTGCCTCGAGTTAAGGTCTATAGTGAAAGTAATATTTGATCTATAACGTATCTTTTTTTTTTTTTTGTCTTAAAACCCAGCATTGACACAGTATTAAAGTTGAAAAGCTAAATGATAAATCTCACAGCAGCCACATTTTTTTCCTGAAGTGGTTCCTTAGGTATTACCTGCTAAATGCTTGAAAGCAAAAGATTTACAGTTTTCTAAAATAATGTAACTTGCTTTGAAGACCAGTTAAACACAGAGTCTAACTGGATGTCTTGGCACCTTGAGTGAGTGGAGTGAGAAATAGGCTCATTCTAAGATGTTACTCAGAACAGATAAGATGTATTGCCTTCTGGAGTTGTTTATCTGTTGCCATTCCCTTGACAGGATACCTAGACAGTTACTTTAGATGAGACACCTAAATTTCAGATAGCTGAATTTTAAGATAAATGAATCACCCCCTTACTCTGCACCCTGAGCTGCTGTTAGACTGTTAAAAAAAAAAAGTCTCTTAGATCTTCCTTCTTGATTATGAAGGGAACAGGGTTAGAAAATTTTCTGACCAACCTAGAAAATAAAAGTTTTTCATCAGAACAATTTGTACCATGGACTTCATGTCACTTCAGATCTGCAAATTCAGGGAAAAGAAATGTCAACAAAATGCACGTTTGAAGCAACAATCAGCTGTTGTATTGCTAATGAAGGTAATTGTATGTTCATCCTCTTCAAGGATAAGAGGCTGGAAGGGGCACATGAAAATTAATCAAGTCATTTAAAGGCTCCTTACCACACGTACCAAAATTTATTTAAGAATCAGTCAAAAAAATGCTCTAAATCTCAGGCAGCAGAGAACAAATGATCCCTGACCCTATGTAATGTTATTTTACTCATAAAAATTAAATCTGTTCATTAATATTTTTTCCTCTTATCATAAAGCAAAAGCAAAACTAAACAAAAACTGGGGTAAGAAGTTATCTTCAGTTATTAGGGAAATTATTCTCATCTTTCTTACCTATTTCAGCTGGAAAATGATGAGATAAATTCTAAGAAACAAGTAAATAATTTTATACAAACTTTTTATAATCCACATGCTGCTTTGCATTTAGCTAATGGTTGTGGATGAATACCTGTAGCAGCTGAAGTGTATGATGAATCAAGCTGTACCATGTAACTCCTCTACTTTTGTGAGTCATTTATAATTGGTCCGGAATATATTATATTCATAGAATATTTTTACATTTGCACCAATCAAAAGCAAAGGGTATTAGGCACACAATGTAACACAAAAGCTTGAGCTGTAGATCAAATGCCGGATTCAAAGGATCTTGTTCATGTGCTCTGAAGACCAAGACTTCACCATCTCAATACTCATTCATAAGAAACTTGTCTGGGCACCTGTAAATAGCTATTTTACCTGCCTGTCTCTTTGAAAAGTTGGTCTGGTGTACGGTTTTGGTGGTATCTTCCTTTATTATTAGATTGGGTTTTATTCAGAAGGTTGTGGAGACTCTCCTTTTTCTGAGAATCTAAACGATCATCTTAAACTAGATGTTTAAACTAGATACGAAGACTCCCACCCTCACTGCCTCAAGTTCCCTGCTGTTTGTACACAGGGAGAAGCAATCTACTTAGTTCAGACTTTTTGTGCTCTCAGCATGATGTAAGAACACAAAAAAAGTGAGCGATGTCCTCCTACTCATTATATATGTAGCTGCCCCATTACTTTACAGGATAATGTGGTTCAGTTTCAGTTCATAAAAATTCACTCCTTTGCCATAACGAACTCGATGTATTATAGCTCATATAAAAGGGGGATTTTGAAGTGAGAGTCTGATTTATTCACCATAAAATACTAAATAACATGATGACCTCTAACTGATCTATGGTGCACCAATCATTCCTGAGGAATTTCAATTTTCCTTCAATCTATACAAACCATGTTCAGGTTCACATTACAAAAAGACTAATGCAAACTGCCCAGTTGTTCAAATAATGTATGCAAGATGCCAAAGGCATATGTTATTTACTTTGAGGATTCCATGATTTTACTTAGCATAATCCCACTTAGCTGAACAAAAGAGATTCAAATTTTCCCTGACAGTTTAAAATAGTAATTGCAAGGGGAAAAAAAAAAAGAATTAGATACGGTTTGCAAGAAAAAAAAAGGATGAAAAATTAATATAAGGATTAAAGGTTACAGTAAAACAAATTTCTAAGTGAAAAGACTTTTTTTTTTCTCCTTTTATGTCCAAAGCAATTCTTCCGTTCAATATGAACGCACCAAAGTCCTTGTATGTTCAGCCAATAAATACGGATTTCTGAAGTCTGGTCCTTGTAATGGCATGCAGAACAGAATGATTGAAATCATTGTAATTGAAATTACTAGTTTTCAGTCATGATACAAACAAACAATTCTGATATAAATCCAAATGAGGAACTGAAGATGGTTGTACTGGGTCAAAACAAATGTCCATTTCCCTCGTATCCAGTGACAAATAGCAGATGTCTAGGAAAAGAGTATAAAACAGGACACACACAAAGATATCTCCTTGTGTATCCTCCCAGGTTTTGCTTTTAATCTAAGGTTTCAATAACAAGATTTAATTTTGCTTTACATTTTTTACTACTCATTCTAAAGAGAGATTATCAATCATCTGTTGCTTTAATTTGGGACACTTTTTTGTGCCCAGTTGGATGAGTTTTGAGATATACATGGATACATGTATGGTTATGAACATTGCCATTTTTGATCCATCCTTCCCTTTGGGCCTGCATGGCTTCTAGTAGCTCTGTACCATGACATACAGGATTCAGTGAAACCACCTCCTTACATAGATTTATATTGCTTTTAGTTTCATTTGCATAAGGAGCCAGATCTCTGAAGGTCAGAAAATAAGCTGCCTGATTACCACAGTGCATCGAACAAAGCAAACTGCCGCAACTTTCTACTTCAGAGCTTGTGGGGCATTTTACAACAAACAGGGTATCTCTACAGTTGGCTGCACCTCACTTTTCTTTACTTCCTTATTAAAGGATGTTTATTCATGGCAGATGCATGAAGTCTTTTAGAATTCTGTAGGCTCCTGAAACTCAAAGAGAAACTGAATCCCTCTTTCTCATCTCCAGAGAGACATGCAGTGCGCACAAACGCTTTCAGGTTCTTGCTGTAACAGTGAATAGCTAATTCTCACTTACTTTGCATTCAGTGTAGCTACCAGTGCCACTACAAGATGACTAAGTCTACAGCAGATGTCAAAGTTTATCAAAACAGAATGGTAATACCTGCCTTTTTCATATACCCTTTTCTTTTTTTTACATTGCACCCTGCTGCAATTAGACTGTGGATTTTTGCCATTGATTTCAGTGAGAGCAGAACCACAATTTAAGTTACTGCACAGACCATGTAATAAGGACCATGATCTACCTGTCAGCTTCTCCTGTGTGCCTGGGAAGATCAAGGAACAGATCCTCCTAGAAGCTATGCTAGAGCACATGGAGGACAGGGAGGTGATTCAAGACAGCCAACATGGCTTTACCAAGGGCAAGTCCTGCCTGACCAACCTAGTGGCTTTCTATGAGGGAGTTACCACATCAGTGGACAAGGGAAAAACAATGGATATCATCTATCTGCACTTCTGTAAAGCCTTTGACACGGTCCCCCACAACATCCTTCTCTCTAAATTGGAGAGATAAGGATTTGATGGGTGGACTCTTCAGTGGATAAGGAATTGGTTGGATGGTTGCATCCAGAGGGTAGCGGTCAACGGCTCAATGTCCAGATGGAGATCAGTGATGAGTGGTGTCCCTCAGGGGTCCGTACTGGGACCAGTGCTGTTCAAGATTTTCCTCAATGACATTGACAGCGAGATCGAGTGCACCCTCAGCAAGTTTGCAGATGACACCAAGCTGAGTGGTGCAGTTGACATGCCAGAAGGATGGGATGTCATCCAGAGGGACCTGGACAAGCTGGAGGAGTGGGCCTGTGTGAACCTCATGAGGTTCAACAAGGTCAAGTGTAGTGTCTTATACCTGCGTCGGGGCAATCCTTGGTTTCAATACAGGCTGGGGCATGATGTGATCAAGAGCAGCCCTGTGGAAAAGGACTTGGGGGTACTGGTGGACAAAAAGCTGGACATGAGCCAACAATGTGTGCTCACAGCCCAGAAGGCCAACCATATCCGGGGCTGCATCAAAAGAAGCGTGGCCAGCAGGTCGAGGGAGGTGATTCTGCACCTCTGCTCTGGTGAGACCCCACCTGGAGTACTGTGTCCAGCTCTGGGGTCCTCAGCAGAAGAAGGACATGGAGCTGTTGGAGCGGGTCCAGACGAGGGCCATGAAAATGATCTGCGGGCTGGAGCACCTCTCCTACGAGGACAGGCTGAGAGAGTTGGGGTTGCTCAGCCTGAAGAAGGCTGCGGAGAGACCTTATAGCAGCCTTCCAGTACTTAAAGGGGGCTTATAGGAAAGATGGGGACAGACTTTTTAGCAAGGCCTGTTGTGACAGGACAAGGAGCAATGGTTTTAAACTAAGGGAGGGCAGATTTAGACTGGATTTAAGGAAGAAATATTTTACGATGAGGGTGGTGAGGTACTGGAGCAGGTTGCCCAGAGAGGTAGTGGAAGCCCCATCCCTGGAAACATTCAAGGTCAGGCTGGACAGGGCTCCGAGCAACCTGATCTAGTTGAAGATGTCCCTGCTCTTGCAGGGGGGTTGGACCAGATGACCTGTAAAGGTCCCTTCCAGTCCAAAGCATTCTATGATTCTATGATTCTATGATCTTGTCTTTGTGATTTCATCTTCTTGTAACCACTTCCCTGGTTGTAGGTGCTGTTTCTTTCCCTGTCATGTCTTGCTTTGTATTGCTATCCACGTTTAAATTGTACAGTGAGATGCTCAGTTCAGGGCTAGTAGTTAATTATTATTTCTCTGTAAATGTCTGGGATGCCTCTATGTGCTGCAAAAACGGAATCAGGACTCATGTAAACCCGTCAAGGCTTTTCATAAAAGAAGGCTGGTATCAGTCAGGTAGCCATTGTTGCTCGGGACAGGAGACCACTTAAAAGCCAGTGTAGCTCTAAGAAACTTCCAAATGATGGGTCCTTCTGAAAAAGAAAAGGCACATTTCAAAGGCTTTAGAAACTAAGAATTATGCAATGATTAGGGAAAGGATTGTACTATTCTGAAGAGCTAGCTCAGCTGAAAAGAGCTAGGTCTCCCAAGGAATGTTAATATTAGTTTGTCCACAGGGAGGGGGTGGGAAGGAACGAGAGTTTTGGTGGAAAAATTGCTGATTGGAGAAGAAAAAAAGAACATTTTCTTCTTAATATAACTGAACAGTCATCTTTGCATTGTTCAGCTCATACATACCAAAACGTAGGAAAAGTACACTTGCGTCTTCTGCATGCTGATCTGGCCACTATATAGTGTACCCAAAGAGCATTATGCTGTTGCGTGTTTTAGAGTTGCACCTGCTTTATGGGCTATCAGCCATAGCTTGCAGTGAGACATTTCTGTGACCTGAACTACTGACATGAAGGCAGAACAAAATATAAGCAAGGTAAGGAAACTTACATTTTAACCGTGCTGAAGAATTGTCCCTAATGAGGAAATGTCAGCTACAAAGCGAAGGGGAACAAAGGGTAAAGAAAAAAAAGCAACACAGAGAAGAATGTGATAGGGCTTGGGGGTAAGGCTGCTCTTTTACAGGGCCCTTCCATTGTGCAACTGCTTTCAACAGAAAGCCACAGTTAACAATGTGCCCCTGTTGTCAGATTGATTGTGCTTTATCGCTCTGAAGCATACAACTGATTGCCCGTCTTGCCTTCATCATATAAGTGCTCTCTGTATTCACATCCCTCACTCTATTAGCTGCAGCTGCAAGTCATCTCTGCTGCTGGAATCGGATTTTTCCATTGCCAATTCACGGATGTGTTATAATTGAGTGCACTTGAAGTATCTACCGTATGCACCATTGATATTTAGAACTTCACAAAAGTTTTTGTTGTTGTTTCTCGGATTCTTCTAAAATTCCTGCATCCTGCGATTTTATCTTGTGGATTCTCTGGGTTTTCAGTGGCTTCTCCTGGTTAGGACTGGATAAGTCAATTTACTGTGCTCTACCAGGGACAGGAGTGGAACAAGGTGTTTGATATTTATTGAGACTCCACCTTCTAGCAGCATAGGTTCTTGATATCCATGGTGTTTGCCCCTGAGGAAAGCAGAGCATTGCACATTTTGCTTTTAACCCACTAGAATTGTGGCTCTTCATCTGGGTACAGCGTTTTAGTCCTGTTGGCTTGACTTTCTCTCTGAATCCAATGGAGCGTCCCCTGGCACCATGAGGGAATGCAAGAGGATCTGGGCATTTGAAAGGAAGAAGATACCCAACACTCAGTGTTAAGCAATTGTATCCCAGTCAAATTGACTGAATGGTTAATGTGGTGGAACAAAGCAAGCTGAGCTCGCTGCAACAACTGAAGACTATAGCCAGGCAGTCAGTCATAGCTCTGAGTATGAGGTCTGGTAGTAAGGGTGAGGAAAGTCCCAAAAGGGCCATCAGAATGAATCCCCAGCTGGTATAAATTGGCCTGGCTCCAGCATAGCTCCAGGGCTGGCAGATGGAAATGCTAAAAGGCTTTACAGGAGCTGTATGTCTCAAAGACAGAGGGGTGAAAGGGAGGGAGAGACACTAAGCTTAGAAAAGTGAGAAAGGGAAGACCTAGGGGGGCCTAACAAAAGAAATTGTTGACTATTTTAAGTAGTAAAACTACCAGCATCTAATGTTCCTGCATGATCCCAGGGATATATCACCAGGTTACTTCAATACGCATTTGGAAGTTGACTGTCTATTGCATTGCACTGTTTTTGCCATTTTTAAAAGTATAACAAAGTACTGCTGCTTAATTTGTTTTCATCTTGTATGTGTGAAAAACACTACAAAAGACACAATGCAATGACAAATCTGACTTTTTATAAACAACACAGAAGAATACCTTCTGTCTTTCCAATATTTCAATTTTTCACAAACTAAGTTACTCAATTCCTAATATTGAGTCTCACATAAAATTCAGATTAGGCTGCTGTGTCAGGCTTGATATCCAGGGAGATATACTGATTGCAGCAGCCATTTGAATAGCAAATTTATCCCACTTTATACATTGAGTATATATTACTTTTGTCCACAAACAAGTCACTGACATTCAACTTCACTGTGAGATATTATTTTAAAAGAAGAGGAAAATATGAGTATGTGTCTTGGAATATTTCTCCCTCAGAAAGGTTATAAAAAACTTACTTGGTTTGTAGATTTGTTTAACGTTGATAGAGAAACAGAAGGTGACTTCACTAGAACTTGATTCTCAGCTACTGCAAAATGATCCAGGAATAATGATTCCACAATGAAGACAATGCCTTGATAATTGTTTTATGGTCCTAATAACAAACTAGATTTGCTTTTGAAGTAAGGAAATAAAAGGTAAATAAGTATACTGTGTTTAGTAAGGAACTGCCCAAGAGATATTCATTAGTGAGAACTTCAGATAAACTTAGAAGAAAATTAAACTTTACCTGGTGCCAGAAGACAACAGTCAGGAGCTCCTGACCTCAGCCACAATGGAGCTGTACATCATGGAAATGAAGCTTGTTTTCTGAAAAAGCAGTTTTGCAGGCATATATGTGGCTTTTAAAATAAAGGGTTACAGCTTCTACACTGCATTAAACTTTACTTTTTTCCCAATTCTTATGCAGGACAGGCTTCTCTGATTGTACCTTTGATCAGATATAGCATCATAGATGTAAAACAGAAAAAATATACCAACCAACTGCAAGAGAGTTCTTCCTCTTGCTTGGGGAAGGAAAAGATGAAGTCTGCATTTGGGTGTTGAGTTTTTTGGGGAATCACAAGAGTTCCAGTGCCCTGATGGTCCACACAGGGACGATATACAAATTCCCTTCTTGACTGTATAACTGCAGTTTCTTCCAAAATAAATTAAGCTGCCTTGTAAAACGGTGGATAATCTGGTCTTGACTCAGCACAGTATCAGAACAGACAAAGTATGCCCTCAGGGATCAGAAGTGAAGGAGACAACGCAGAACATACACTGTTCCGTAGCAGTAAACAGAGAAAGAGGCAAGACAAATTATTCAATACACCTTGCTGAAATTAAGATGACAAAACGGCAACTGATAATGGACACAATTCTTAGCCTTTGATCTCATTTGCATGTCAGCTACCAGTGCGTTTGCAGCTCAGTAAGCCTTTGAGATCATTCAGGCTGATAGACCTAACATTTTTAAGCAAGAACAAGTTCCATTGAGACAGAATGTGGTTTTTCTTGTCTACACAAGTGCTTTTCTCTAATACAAACATACCAATAGCTGAAATCTTTTATTCTCATCTCCTACATGTTGAAGGTTAAAGGGAACGGGCAAAAAAAAAAAAGAGGGAGAACCATTTAATAGCTACATCCATCACCAATTCTTTAGAATAGAGAATGACTGACACAAAATCCTAAATATGGCTCAAAGAAAGAAAAGGTTTCCCTACATTTATGTGAAAAGCTGTTTTTAGTTTTGCACTAGAAAACAGGCTAACCTCTTCCAAAAGCAATCTGCTTATATAATGTTCATTGAAATGAACACGAGAACAGTGTCACACGTACTGGAGTCCTTATCATGGTCTTATAGAGAATCAGAAACCTGAAGACAACAGTATTATGCTAATGGAGCATTACAGTGGTGGCAGCAATCTAAGTGTCTAGATTAGGTATATCATCCAGAGTACAAAAACTAAAGAGTTGACTTAGATGTCCTAAGGCCAGAAGAGAGCAAAAATGATGAAAAGCAAATTGGTTGAGGTCTGTTCTTTGCATTTCTGTGTTCCAGGGAGTTAGCAGTAACAGTGTCAGTGACATAAATGGGGCTATGGGTCTTAATTTTCCTGACCAGCCCCACATGGGGCCCCTACCCTCACCCTTTGCCCATGGACTCAGGAGCTACATTTAAGCTCTGTCCTGGGCCTTCAACCCTTATCTTATCTATATTGTACGTGTAATCAGTCCTGTTTCTGTCTCCTGGATGGACCTTGGCTGTATCTTAAGTGTATCCATCTCCAGTCATGTCTCTGACACTGCCTCCTATATGGACCCCTCAGACCTATGTTGCAGCCCTATCTCCAGTTGTGTCTTTGGCCCCATCTCCTGCTCCTCCTGGGTGGGGGGCTCCCTGGATGGACCTGCAACCTAGTTCCTCAGCTTGTCTTTCTGAGACTGTCAGCAGACCTTGTTATCAGCACCCTGCCCTGCCGTCTGTGTTCAGATGCTGTGGGACTGCACCTTGGTTGGTGAAGGCACTGCCTGGTCTGTGGTCACTCTTGGCTTGTCCCCTCTCATGTAGCATTCCCGCTTGTGCCGTGCCTGACAAAGATGACACTATAATCTATAGGTAGATGTGTTATCCTAGCTGTATCTCCTTTAAGTATATCTGCATGTGAGGGGAAAAAAAAGGATTGTTCAATAGCCTTCCTGCTATTATTGTTGAGGTCCTCCGGCCTCAATACACTGCAATGGTAACTAACTAATGCACTTCTGATTTTACCCATTGTGTGAAACTTCTTTTTTCCACACAAACTCCTCTAAAAATGCCCTTGACTAGCTACAGGTAACTAGTTCATCGAAATCCACAGGTATTGACCACAGTTGAGAGTTTTGTTCAGACCCATCCAGACAGATTTTTCCACTAGCTCCCAGCTCTGCAAACCAGTGCAGCGTGCAAATACAAATGGACTGCAGAAGCCACATTTTCATTTTTGTCCTGTTTACTGCTCCTGACTGCTGGGATGAAGGAAGGGAAGCTGATGTTTTGTAGGAAGACCAATAGAGAGGATGGATATCTTTTACACACACAGCATTCAAAAGTTAAATTTTAAGCATTCATTGCCATGCCATCAGGGATTAATACTATGTAATGGAAAGCAGGGGGAAGTACTCCCTATCCTGAGCCCATGGAAGAAGGAAGTTTGTTGCTAACGATGGATATAGTGATGAAGAGAAATAAATTGGCAAATACTTGCATGCAGACGGCCATGTTACAGAAAAACATGTTATTATTACTGAGGTAATGATGTTGCATACCATACACCTTTCAAGAAGATCATTACTGAGAATAGGTCCTGGCAGTCTGAAATGAGGAAGTGCTAATGGGAAGCAAGAGGAGAACCATGGAGTCATGGTTGCGATTAAACTTGATCAGGCAACATGATCAGGAACATATCTCATGAAGTATTTTCCTCTTCACAGAGGACAGGTAGGCATGACGTAGGCAGGTTTTCAAAGTGCAGTGCAACATCATAACAAGCAGTACCACAACGTAGTGCAGTGATGCTGACTTGTGAATTATGTCATCAAAGATGGATGACTTTTGGATATGTAGCAGCATATAATTAACAAGATGGTTTCTGGTTATTTAAATGTGAGAGTAAGGAAAGTAACTTGAGGAAAAAAGACTGGTTAAAGGTGGAAATTTCCCTGGAAAAGGTTGAAAATTTACAGAATACCAGTTGGGGATTGCCATTTCGATGTGCAGTACAAACGCAGTCACACGAGTTCTTATACATAGCATACTTACTATATTTCCTTCACATTTAGTACATAAGAAGAATTTGATTGAGATGAAGATCACTTCCAAGTAGATTTGAACCTAGCGAGTACTAACCTTTTGGAGACAAGTCTTAAATGTTATTTTTCTATTCCCATCCAAACCATTCCAGTGAAACTCGCATCAGTCAAGAAAGAGGATCGTCTCCTGGTAGAACTGGTTTGGCTGAAGCTTCAGTTCATTTCTGTAGTATTCCCAGCTAAATGTCCAAATTATATCAGCAAATTTCTGCCATCTACAAGTTAATAAGGACTTAAGATGGTCTGTCTAGCTCAGCAACTTGTCTCTTGTCAATGGCCAAAAATGGATTCCTAATAGGAATCACTGCAAGAAAATACACTAATTTGCTGTGTGCTGTCAGGTGCCAACCGCTTCTAGCTCAGAGACTTCCTGAGTCAGAAGTGGTTTCTACGCATTAGTAAATCTAATCCATCTGTCTAATCTAATATTCTAAACCATCTTTATAACTATGGTAAAGAAAGGCAGACATCTCCAGAGAATGATTTATCCACTCTGAATGTGGGTGTCCAGGGTAGATAAGATTAATTGCTCTTGGATTCCACTTTTCCTCCTTTCAAATTTTCTGTTACTTAAAGCTCCATTTTAGTGTCATATTACATCTTAAAGAGCAGCAAATTCATTAAGAACAGCAGGAAAATCAGAGACAGAAATGAATTTGACGACATGAGGAGACACAAAATCTAGCAGTAGCAAACTCACCACAGTTTGCCATTTTAATCAACACATCTCATTTGAAAACTATGCACATTGTTGAGTCAATCTGGCTCAAGATAGCCACATGAAATGAATATCCTTCACATTCTTACAGGTAGGTCAGGTGAATTGTCAAAGTCACCAAATGAAGTTTACGCTGAGAAATAGGACCTCAGTTTTCTATCTCAGCCAGTGCTCTGAACATCAGCTTTTGCCTGCTCCCCTCCTCCAAACTGTACCTTCGGTTTTGAGAGCTCGTACAGGCAAAGCAGGGGAGGGGAGGAGAAAAACTGGGAAACCCTAATAGTTACCATTCATCTGTCATGTAAGGAGAAAGTAGAAGCAAATCTCATAGTTATGTATGTTTGTTTTGATTAAACAGATTATGTAAATATAATATGCAAATTCTGTGCAGGCCTTGGGCTCTTGGCAAATTGCTAATGCAGCCCTCACTATTGTGAGGTTTGGGCTTTCCCACTGTTGATTAAGAAGTTTCCTTGATAGATCTATAAATATGGAACATTAATCTGATGAATGTGATAATTTGCTATTGCAGAAGCATGTATAAATGCAAATTGATACCACTATTCTTTTGCATGACGTTGTGTGAGCAGAGGGGAGAAAAATGAAAAAAATATTGTCTTTGCCTGGGTACTAAGAATTCAGCATTTGAATGCTGGGTCCTTCATGACTATAAACAAAGTGAAGATAAAGTCTGGAGCCAGGTTCAGACAGGGAAGCTAGTCCTAGTTGTAGTTTTGATGTACAACACACGTGTCACTGCTTCTTTGCAGACTCACTGAATTTGCACAGCTTCACCTATTATTCAAGCTGTAGTGAGGAGGCTGTATTGCAAAAGCAGAACAGCAAAAAGACATCTGTTTGTCCTCTGCAGGGCTGGAATGTGAATGTCATGTTTGCCAGTCATTGCAGGGAAATCACTGCCACAGGACTGTGGTGTCAGCTTAAAATAAACACATACATTTTAATAAATTTCATCTATCTGAAGAAATACTAGTGTGGCCATCTACGAAGAATAATTGTACATATCAAAGTCAGCACAGAACACCTTTTCAGGAAGACGTTGATATAGGAAGATGCTTGATAGGGAAACAGTGACTTAGGTCAATGATAATTAATCCTTTCTAGTTAGTTTTTAGTTCAGAGCAGGATGAGAGGACTTTTCACCTCAAGAGATGTTTGGGTAGGAGAAGCAGTAGGGAATACATTGATTGAAGCAGGGAGCTACGGATTCAAAAATTTAGTTCAGAACTACACTGTTCAAAAGTCATCGGGGAACACAGAGGAAATGTACCTCGAACAGGCTGTGGAACAGTCTGGCCTTGAAACCAACTTCCCTAACTGCTTGGCTCTGCCTTCTCAGCAAATGGCACATCTCTTAATAATGGATCCCATATAAATTTTGGAAGTAGATAAAATTAATTAAAACATTTTCTACTTGGAGAAAAGAAAAGGAAAAGAGAAGAGGAGAGGAGAGGAGAGGAGAGGAGAGGAGAGGAGAGGAGAGGAGAGGAGAGGAGAGGAGAGGAGAGGAGAGGAGAGGAGAGGAGAGGAGAGGAGAGGAGAGGAAAGGAAAGGAAAGGAAAGGAAAGGAAAGGAAAGGAAAGGAAAGGAAAGGAAAGGAAAGGAAAGGAAAGGAAAGGAAAGGAAAGGAAAGGAAAGGAAAGGAAAGGAAAGGAAAGAGGAAAGAGGAAAGAGGAAAGAGGAAAGAGGAAAGAGGAAAGAGGAAAGAGGAAAGAGGAAAGAAAGAGGAAAGAGGAAAGAGGAAAGAGGAAAGAGGAAAGAGGAAAGAGGAAAGAGGAAAGAGGAAAAAGAAAATTTCACAGATGATTGTAGCTGATCAGACATTTTTTCTGGTGGGCATTATATATGCTGTTTCTGGCCATATAGCTCTTCTTACTCAGTGATAATACATCAGAGACATGGCGGACAAAGTAATTCCCTTCCCATAAGAGTTTCTAGTCTAGTGGCTAGAAAAGTGTGTTGGGAGAGGAGGGGAAAAGGGTCTAAGGGTCATGACCTTGGCCAGCAGTATATCTGCTCGAACAGTGCCCCTATTCCTGACCCAAATACAATGAAACCTGAAGAACTGGGGGGGTGGGGGGGTCGAGGGGGAAGGCCAAGGGGAAGAAAGACCTCAGACCTCTGCCATTTCCCTTTCATCGCTGGAGCTAGACAGTCCATTTATTGGACAACAATGACAGTTTCAAGATCAGTGGCACAGAGTAAGAAATTGCCCGACACTTGATGGTACCTTGATTCCAACCCGCCTATTTAGCCATTAACTGCAGGTAAATTATGATGCTTGCATATAAGTTTAATCACTTAATCAGTTTTCCCTACAAAATCTGCCAAAATAAATCCTGAACTATTTGAAAAAACAAATACACAAAAAATCCCTATTCCTTTAATGTGGAGAACTTTTGAAAAAAACCCAACTCATCACTAAAGGAATTCATGTCTGTAAAACACTTTGAATTAAATGACATTATGATGTCTTTGTGCTGTTTTATTAGTGACAGTTATAGCTGAATGACTTTATTTGTAAATACTGATAGGGAAATAAGTGGGAAAAGTTGTGACTTATTCTGGAACCACACCAAAAAAACCCATGGTAACAAATACTGTAACAAACCAATTTATTTTTTCAATGTTTTCTCTTTATTTACCTCTGGGGTCCTCCATATGAACTGTTTGTCTCTGCAAACTGTCCCAGATGAAAGTGCACTTATATATTCTCACATAAGCAAGATGTAGTATGCTGTATCAGTAGCAGTAATATATTGCATGCACCTTTGACAACATCTTGGGAAAAAAACTACTAAATCAGGAGTTCTAAAAATCAAGAAAGTGCTTGCCATAACTCAAGAAAAAAGTCATGAATTCTTACCACTAGTCTAACCAGCAAATATGCTCCTCAGACTTTCATTAGGATGGGTACAAGAAGATAAGTATCTTAGATAAGTACAAAAAGATAAGTATCTTAGCAAGAAATAGAAGAGAATAGCCCATTAGGAAGTGGGCATTCTAGCTGATTAGAAAATGAATAGAAAACAATGGTGTGAGCCTGCTGCTAGAAAGAGAACCATTGTCTTCGGTTTTACAATGATGAATATTTGCATGAAAGGTGAATATCCCTTCCTGCTTTCAAGAACTGCTAAAATCTCACTTACAGTAAGACATTCAGTTCTGCTGACTGACCGTACTTCCAGAATGATGGAGAATTCAGAGAGCCTCAATAAGAATAACTGAAGAACTAGAAAACATGACCTAGGAAAACTTTTATGGAATCCCTGAAGAAAAGAAGACTTTCAAGACACATAGTATTGGTTTTCAAATACAACAAACATGCAAAGAAGAGCTGCAAAGATGAAAGGAATAAAATTATTCTCCATATCCATTGTGGACAGAACAAGATGTCATAGACTTTCCACCTTTACTTTAAATCCACTGATAAGCAGAGTGAAGCACTGGTCTGATAGAGTTGAAAGGGTGTGGAACCTCTGTCCTTTGATGCAGACATTTACCAGAACCAGTGTAAGCAGCATGGATGCTGACTTGGCTAGGATAGTTCAGATGTTCTTGCAATCTTGCAGTCTTGTTTTCTCCTATTCTTGGAGAATATTCAACAATCAATGGGTAACATGAGGATATAAAGATGTTTAACAGAGAGCATCCAACAAAGCTTCTGAATGCTTGTTGTTAAATATTACGTCCATATCACAGCTTGATACTAAGACACAAATAAATTAAATCAGTTAAATATATAACAATTCTTTCTAAGTGAATAAACCATCTGCAGCTTGGAAGACCTATTCTGCATTTTCTGCGCTATGCTAAAACATGTACATTATAATTTTGTCTTACTTTAGGAAGGTCTCTTTTCTGTTCAGGGCTAAAATGGGACAAAACCCAAAAAGCCAAACAAGAAGATTGGCTCTTTTAGATTCTTCCCCCCCCCCCCCAAAAAAAAAGCCATTAAAAAACACTAATTGTTTTTTTTTAATGTGACAATAAAAAAATAAAGAAGCAAACTAAAATGTGTTGAGTTTTGGGTCCCTCACTACAAGAAAGACATTGAGGTGCTGGATCACATCCAAAGAAGGGCAACGAAGCTGGTGAAGGGTCTAGAGCACAAGTCTAATGAGGAGCAGCTGAGGGAACTGGCATTGTTTAGCCTGGAGAAGCGGAGGCTGAGGGGAGACCTTATCGCTCTCTACAACTACCTGAAAGGAGGGTGTAGCGAGGTGGGTGCTGGTCTCTTTTCCCAAGCAACAATCTATAAGACAAGAGGAAATGGCCTCAAGTTGTGCCAGGGGAGACTTAGACTGGATATTAGGAAAAATGTCTTCACCAAAAGGGCTGTCAAGCATTGGAACAGGCTGCCCAGGGAAGTGGTTGAGTTGCCATCCCTGGAGATATTTAAAAGACGTGTAGATGTGGTGCTTAAGGACATGGTTTAGTGGTGGACTTGGCAGTGCTAGGTTTACGGTTGGACTCCATGATCTTAAAGTTCTTTTCCAACCTAAATGATTCTATGATTCTATGATCCTTGCACTGTTCTTTTCCACTGTGGCTTTTAAATAGCAAGACTTTTGTAGCTATATAAAAATACTGACAGGAAGGAAAGGGGCATGATTCTTCCTTCTTTTATCCTAGTGGAAATCAAGAGTAACCCCACTGACATCCGTGGAATTACAATTATGTAAAACTGGTGTATATGAGGGGGGAAAAAAGCCATCCAGAGGAGTATACTTCATTGGTTTCAATAAATTCTCTCCCTTTTTAACACCAGCTGTATAAAAACCTCCAATAAAATTTTATGTGCTAGGTCTGGTGCTGAAATGACCAGACTCTTTCCAATAACATAAAACTGCAGTAAGCAATTAGAATATTTCAGCTTAAATATGTTGTTCCAATTTGTTTAGTATCTCATCCTGGAGTAATTCTCCCACATCATCCACTATCGCCAGTATTATAAGCATGATTTTCTCCAAGATACAGAGGAATATGATATTGAAACTTGCATTTATATCTACATCTTTCTGAATATGTATTTCCCCAGATGTTATACTCCAAAGTATTTCTCCTGAAGTTTTGTTGTTGCCTTGTTAGCAATTATATTCAAAATGATTATATTTTGTACTACTTTATCCCCACCATGAGAGAATCAAACCACCTCTAGCACAAATAGTATACAGTCATGGAGACTTACAGATTTAAATATTATAGTGCACATTATTTAGTATTACAGTCTTGTATGACTTCACTTAGTTTTTAACTTACCACCATATTTTGCATTTGGGTAGCAGCATATGAAATTTTTACTATGAAAGCCCAGACTTCCAAAGTAATTTGGCCAAGATTTAGATGAAGTTGAAAAGTTCTTTAAATACATGTTATTGCTATTAAATACCCACATTTTCCCCTTCAGTTAATGAATCCATATATTTCACTGAACTTGTGTAAATGTGAAATCTATGGTCACCCACTTACAGGTTGTCCTATTCCTTTTGTTACTGTGACTAATCTATTAAAAAGGTCAGGACTGACTTTCTTCTTACAACTACCACGGGTATTACACTGAGCAGAAACAAGTATTTGAAATGTTTCGCTATTGATTAGCACAGGCAGCTAGTTCAAGTTCTAGAATGTGAGCCAAGATTTTAAATGCCTGTGACATGCAAACCTGTAACAATCCCTACCAGTTGATGATCTAGTTACAACACGGCAGAGAGGTAAGCATTTCAATGATGAACTGTAAAGCTGCTTGAAGCTGCTAGAAGCTTCCCCCATGTCTGACAGAGCCAATGCCAGCCAGCTCCAAGATGGACCCACCACTGGCCAAGGCTGAGCCCATAAGCGACAGTGGTAGCGCCTCTGTGATAACATATTTAAGAAGGGGGAAAAAAACCTGCGCAATTGCAGCTGGAGAGAGGAGTGAGAATATGTGAGAGGAACAACTCTGCAGACACCAAGGTCAGTGAAGAAGGAGGGGAAGGAGGTGCTCCACGGGTCACAGCAGAGATTCCCCTGCAGCCCATGGAGGTCCACAGTGGAGCAGATATCCACCTGCAGCCCGTGGAGGACCCGATGCCGGAGCAGGTGGATGTCCAAAGGAGGCTGTGATCCCGTGGAAAACCCACGCTGGAGCAGGCTCCTGGCAGGACCGGTGGACCCATGGAGAGAGGAGCCCATGCTGGAGCAGGTTTGCTGGCAGGACTTGTGACCCCGTGGGGGACCCATGCTGGAGCAGTCTGTTCCTGAAGGACTGCACCCCGTGGAAGGGACCCACGCTGGAGCAGTTTGTGAAGAACTGCAGCCCGTGGGAAGGACTCACGTTGGAGAAGTTCATGGAGGACTGTCTCCCATGGGAGGGACCCCACGCTGGAGCAGGGGAAGAGTGTGAGGAGTCCTCCCCCTGAGGAGGAAGGAGCGGCAGAGACAACGTGTGATGAACTGACCACAACCCCCATTCCCCATCCCCTGCGCTGCTGGGGTGGAGGAGGTAGAGAATTTGGGAGTAAAATTAAAGCCAGGAAGAAGGGAGAGGTGGGGGGAAGGTGTTTTTAAGATTTGGGTTTACTTCTCATTATCCTACTCTGATTTGATTGGTAATAAATTAAACTAATTTCCCCATGTCAAGTCTGTTTTGCTTGTGACAGTAATTGGTGAATGATCTCTCCCTGTCCTTATCTCGACCCACGAGCCTTTCATTATATTTTCTCTCCCCTGTCCAGCTGAGGAGGGGAGTGATAGAGCGGCTTTGGTGGGCACCTGGCATCCAGCCAGGGTCAACCCACCACAACTGTGAACCTCCAAGACCTCTGCTCCTGATTTTGTGGTTCACTAACTCTCTCTCCTCTGTACTGTCCTCTGTCCATGGAAGAGTCGGCTTACTCTAAGGATTGTGAAGCAGAGAATTTTCATGAAGTAGAAAATGAAAGTATTTCATGAGAGTATTTCATGAGTATTTCATGAGAGTATTTTAAATGCAAGTACAACACTAGTTCTACACCAAAGTGAAACCAATTATACCGTTGGAGAAGAAATGTCCACGTTCGAATCAAAAAACTGTAAGCTGTGAATTTCTGGGGCCCTTTGCCAGTGCTAATTCTTCCAGGTGAAGAATTTTTTCCTCCCTGTCAAACGGGAATTTCCCTTGTTCCAGCATGTGTTTTGCAACACACAGAAACATGCAACATGTTGCAAAAATACACAGCAACATGCATTCAGTCGCTAAATTCCAGTGCTTGTGCTGCAATTTGTGATTTGCACATACGTGCATATGCATTTGTGTATATATATATTCTAATTATGTTTGTAAATATTACACACATACACGCATAGAGTATAACTAATATACCTTTTATAGAGGAATATTTAGGCACAGAACAGGTAAATTTACTAAGGAAATTGCAGACAACTGTATGAAAAGTATGAGCTGAATTAAGAACTTCTGAACCCTTATTTAAGGCAATGCTGCCTTCTGCCAAATGAAGAATTTAGTTTCTAGTAAAAATTCACTGGGCCTAACAACTCCAAAAACACCTTCCACTCTTTTTTGTGCTTGTTATTGTTTCAACTCAAGTTGAAAAGCATCTCTCTAAAAGTGTCTCTCCAGATTCTAAGGGTTTCAAAAGAAACATGAATATGTAAGCGCCTCTGAAAACAACAATTAACGTCACCCAAATTCTCTTCCCAACTGAAAGTTAAAATGCGAGTAAAAATTATACCTAATGTGTGGAGTGGATCCAACTCACTAATTACAATTACATGAGAGTTTGTGGTTAGACCACCAAAAATGTCTGTATAGTTCAGTGCTTCTAAAATACACACCGGACAGCAAGATAGTAATAATTACAATAAGCCTGATTTTAAACACCCTATATTTCAGATATGCATATGGTGTGCCTCCTGATACAGAGTTTGCCAGAATGCTCTGTAATCCTTACTGTTTCTACTTGGTGAAGTTTTCTCATGATATATGCGATGGCCATCTTTTTGGCCATTCATTTATCTTTCTTTTGTTTGGTTTCTCATCACTATTCTTGTCTTTTCCTCTTTCTTGGGTAAAACCCTACACAATAATTTTTGCTCTTTTGATTCATTATGAAGATGGCTAGTTTTAATTTTCATGGTTCTGTATATTTTCATACATCTTGGCAAATAATCAGTAACTAATTTTTAACACTCCTATGTATTAGTTAAATTTTGTTACCTTAGTTATGTAGAAAGACAAACAGATGCAAATAGGTCAAATTAATTTGTCTGAGGCTATGCAATGAGTAATCAATGATAGAAAGGCTCAGAACAGTATTAACAGTTTCTGACTTTCAGCTCCATGATTAGACAAAGGAACAAGGCTGTCTCTCAATTTACTTTAATTTAAAGTAGTTCATTAGAGTTAAGGAAAATAGACAACTCTATCATTTCTTACTGTGCTTGTTGTTTACATTGCTGAGGTATTACAATCCGTGTCTGTAAGTGGTGTGAAAAGGACACATTAGCTCACTGAGGTGGTTAAAGTAGTAGTACTAAATAAATGAGTCTATAAAATCCGGTAAGACACAATTTCAAAATACAGGGAACCTCACAGAAGTATCTATCTGGATATACATCCTTTATCATAATAAGGAAAATATGCTGCCAGTCTTCCAGTCAAGTGAAAAGTGGCCATGGAGCTCATACAAATCAGTCAAAATAAAATCAGCAACAAATGACTTTTTTTTTAAAAAAGTAGAGAAATATCACATAAAGGAAAAATGTAGGAATCTCTAAATATGCCAAATGGCTGTTTGTTGCCTCAATAGTTCTAGAGACCATCACAGAAGCCAGTCCTGAATTAATCCTCTATTGTATGCAAACACAGGTTCAAGCATCAAACTACTAAGTAAAATTGATTGAAATCAATGTAATTCAGTTTTACTTCTTTCAGGGAATAAAGTTTCAAACAATGAATAGCGTAACAGTAAATTACAACTAAGGAATTTCATTAAAATATCAGGAAATGAATACAAACCATAGGAGATAGATAACCAAAAATAAATAGTTAATTACCCAAGGCAACAGTATCAGTGTAGTGCTCTGGCACACATCCAGCGCTCATTTTCCCAAGCATTGATTGAACATAGCATGTTAGCATTTTCTTATCCTACATCAATCAGTACTTTCATCCTCTTTCAAATTCCATACCTATGTTCAGCTTAATCAGTTGTGTTCACACGATGTGTGACAGCATACTAAAACATAACCATTTAACAACTCTGCTCTTTTAGTAATGGCAAACATAAGGTCAGATAGGTCCACTTGCCTGCCATGTCTGGTAAGAGACTATAACACTTCTGTTTCAGCTGCAATCCTGGCTGGACCTCTTTTGTTAAAGGTTTAGCCTGTTTGATATCATCATATTTGGAATTAGACTGTAGATATACTAGGATTTTTGAGCTCTGTGACTGGAGTCAAACTTTCAAAGCTGAACTTTGATGTTGAATCTTTGTAGGGATGCTAGGTGATGTTTTTGTGAACCAAATTTGCATTATTGTATTCAAAGACAGCTTTTATATTTGATACCTATAATCTAGAAAAGATTAGAGCCCTGGTATATCCAGCTTTGTGAACTTTTCATATTTCTTTGCAATCTTTTGGATGCTTCAGTTATCAATGTGGTATCTGAGTGATTTCTGTGTCTTAGCATTGTGGTTAGAATAAATCCTGTGTTGCTCAGACATGGCACTGAATATTTTACAATTATCTTCCTGAGAGCTGCTTCAGGAGGCAAATGGGAGACAGAGAAAGAAGTCAGTTACCAGGCACCAGGAAAGATGTTCTGAGGGTGGTATCACCATGTTGGTGGCTGATCACAACTACTGGAACAGGACTGGAGCCATCTTCCAGATTCAAATCTCCTCAGAACTGTGCTAGGAGGAGCACTGTGCTAGACACATAAGCACAGATATGTAAGTGATTAGCTAAGTACCTGTGAGAGACTGAAAAAGTTAATGTCTCAAACATTGTGGCGAGGCAAGGCGCTATTTGCATGGCGATGTGAGCATGGGGTGGGGGAGAGCGAGAGCGGGAGCAGGACGTGTGGGATGTGGAGAGAGCATCGGAGGACGTGCGGTTTCGGGGTCTGCCGGAGCTTACCATGTACGGCCAGAGATCACACAGAGTTGATCTGAGGAAAGGGCTTGCGACCACCTGATAGACCCCTCGTGACCACCCCCCTCCCCCAGCGCCTGTGCAGAAGATTGAGAACTTTCTAGAACAAGAACCATGTCAGTCCTGAAGGGGCGTACCTGGGGGCGGGGATTAGCTTATAAAAGACATCCCCCCCCCCAGGGAACCGCGCACATGCCCACCACTGGAGGATTGCCACGTCTGTCATCGTCATCGCGGATCCAAGGGTGGTGATACTTTTTCTTTCTCTTTCCTCCTCTCTTTTCCTTTCCTTTTCTCGCTTCTCTCTCCCTCTACTCTTCCAATATATATGCAAGTTTGGGATAAATTGTGACGGGTTGCCCGGAAAATAGCTCCATTGCCAAATCGCCTCTGTTCGTTCATTGAGCTCGCCAGTTCGCTAAGTTTGTCCGTTTGTGGAATTCGCCAGTTAATAAAGTTGCTGGCCAGACTGTTCCTCTGAGTCATTGTCGTGACTCTACCGACCATGCGGCTCTGCTGAGCAGAGATCGGCCTTTGTTGGTACCAGAAGTGGGATAGACTGTTCCTCTGAGTCATTCTCGTGACTCTACCGACCACGCGGCTCTGCCGAGCAGAGATCGGCTTTTGTCAGTACACAAACTGTTGGGGAATCAAAAAGACTCACCCCTCTCGCAACCCACCGAGTGGGATGAGACAGTACCTAAATTAAAATAGGGGAGGAAGAGAAGAGGATAAGACATTCTGCATATAAATATTTCATATAGCTACAGAGATATGAATTGTATGCTATGTATCTTTGTGACAGTGAAGTTAATGAGGGCATCTTGTATGAGAAACAGAAAGTAACAAGGCTTGTAGTAATTTTTAAACTATAACATCAAATTCTATTCCTTTTGACTTACAGTCAAAGAGATTTCGTTAGAAATCATGTTCTCTGAGCTAACTCTTAACCCCATATTAAAGAGGGTGATTACTAATTTCTATTTTTTCTTCTGCTCACGCAAAAGTAGAAGTGGTGGGGAGCTCTCTATAAATAACTCTATCAAGGAGGCACTTGGAGTTATGATACTTATGGAAAAGGAATGTTCCATCCAATTTATGCATTTGTCTAAATGGCTTCTCTTGATGACGTGTGTAGGAATTAATACTTGAGAGACAGATGTCCAGAGAAGCACTGTTCAACTGCTTCCCCAAATGAGTATCATAGATCTAATTCTTACTGCTTTCAAATATATATATATATTACAGTAAACATCAAAGGTCATGTTCCTATGTGCATTTCCATCAAGAGAATTTCCAAATCACAGCTGGTTAATTTGGTGACTTCAGTTAGTCATTCTCAATTTTAATTTTGATTTCTCAAATACTAGCTAAATGTAAATTAAAGCAATCAAAGCAATATGCTTCTCATGTGAACCACCAAAGAAGACATTTTAGACTACAGAAATTTCTAAAACCCAAGTTATAGTCGCTTAGTTATCAAATATGTAACAAAATTTAAAATATTAACAGATATGTATGCTTTATACATACAAGCTGGAGTTGTTGTGCAGCCATTTTCCAGTCAGAAATTATATAGCATACATCAGATGAAAATTTGTAAATGCAGATGATAGATAAGGATGAACATCAAGTTTAAAAACATGAAAAGACTGTAAATGGTATGAAAAGAAATTGGTCAGTCAAGCAGACCCTTTGCAAATGTAATCAATCTTGGTTAAATCGAAGGCAGAAACTGTATAAAAAAGCTATTACTGATCAAAGAAATTACCTTGAATTTATGAGTAAGCAGTGCAGACAACACCTTATGAGTTGATGCAAGATACTTATACGGAAGTATATTCTGAGGAAAATGGAAAGATTTCATGGATGATTAATACCTATACAGCAGAAAAGGTAAGAGCATAACTTCATTTAATGTAAACACCATTATGATCCTGATTCTGCATGAAATTCAAGTTCACACTCATCTATTTTGGGTCTTTTTGAGAGTTTAAAGTTCAACACATTCTTAAGTACGTTGCTGACCTGTGGAAATGTGTCACTATGTCTGATGAATACTAACAGGAGTATGTGATGAAATAAATATTGAAATACATTTAAAATATCTCATATATCAGAATTAAGTTTTTAATAGTTTATTACAAAAGGAAGTTCTGTGGAGAATGACAAAGAATCAGAGCATGAAGTTGAATTATGCAAAAGAAACCAACAGGAGACCAGCATGTTTTGTTTACCAATTTATAACCACAAATGGATGGAATTTGTTCTGTATGAAAGTATTTGGAACAGGCATACAGATACTGTTAGCACTTCTTGTGCCTCCAGGGATACACAGGCCATAGGAAATAATTTTATAATTTATTTTGATTACTCGTATGTTACAAACACCTATGCTTCACCCTTGTGCCTGTATTGAACTCAATGCAGAAACATTGCTTGGGTGTGTCTAAAATGTACCCCTGAATACAATGAAATTTTAATATAAAGCCTATTGGGACATAAAGAACTTGCTGTTTAACTTGGTAGTTTGTTCCAAGGTTTAAACGTTTTCACTTTTAATCTGAATATACTTCCCATTAAAAATTTTCATTCTATCTGTCAGATACAATGATAGAAAAGTAACGTCATCAATAATAAAGGTGATTGATATACCAAAAATATCAACAAGCAAAGCCAAATTACTAATAGCACAACATATTTCACAGTAGGAAAAACTATCATCAACAGGCTTTCTCTTGAAAAATTAGTCCTAATTTCAAATGTAGCACAGGGTTTCTAGTCCTGCTGCTGTTGCTGTATGTAACAAGGAAAATAAATGGGACTTCATAGTACTAACTTCAGCAGTCATTGAGGTTTTTGTTCACTCACTGTTTTGGCCACGAGACTTTGTGCATAGAAAATTGGCTTATTTCATGGCATTGCTTCTTCTGCTATCCCTATAAAATCAGTGTCTTTCCTACCTCTGGAACTATTTAAGGAAAATTGTGGGGCTTTTTCTGTATTAACAGATATTGAAAATTCAGAAAATTCAGAAAGCAACCATGAAGAGACTGAGGACACTGAATGTTCACCAGTTCACCATCCACAGTTAGATCTGGAGAGCAAGAATATGCCATGAAAAATAGGAATTGTCCCAAGGAACTCCCCCTGGAGCACTGCTTCATTTTACAAGAGGCTTTGGACTTAGTACTGAAAAAGAAATACATATTCAAGCATATTTCATTGAGCAGAATTCAGTACCACAGCCAACTTGAATGTGCTGATAGCACTTTGCATTGGTGTCTTCAACTAGTTGAGAATCAATGTTTCTCAGGATGCTCCACTCCATATTTATGTGAATATGACACCAGTAAAAAGAGTTATTTCTACAATTAACAATTTAACTTCAGAATTAAAGTGATGATATCATGGTGAATCCTTTGCTCTCATGGTTACAACTTGAAACACAACAAAAGATACCACAATATAAAAGAAAAAGCAGCATGCTACTTCACCATCACTGATATTTTTCCATCATCCACCAGGTAAATGCAAAGAGTATTTCAATCTACTTATGCTCTACATGTTGTTATTCACTTGTTACTTGGGATCTCCAGTGGATCTGCAGAACCATACAGATTTCTGAAAAAGTAGATACAGTAGTTCTATGTACACTAATGTTGCATATAAAAGAGGAGAGGAATTGGAATGGAGTAGAATTGCCCTCTAAATATTGGCCAAGGTGGTTTTGCCCAGTGAAGTGAAAAAGCACATTCGTTCCTCCACCCAACAGAATAAGTTAAAACTACCACTTGGACCAGAAAATTCCTCTCACAAAAACCTTACCTTACACTCCTGGTAGAATGTCATATATCACACAAGAAGGCAGTTTCTAAAGGAACCCCCATGCATTCAGAAGATGCACTATTCATGTCAAGTGAAATACTAAGTATCGAAAGGCACTTCTACACTGCACAACAGAGAAATTCCCAGGCTTCCAAATGCTCAAACTGGTATTTTCACCAAGTACACAGCTGCAACAGGCAATTTAGGTCTGGCATCTATTAGCCACATTAACATGATACTGTATCTGGCACTTAGTCTCTCTGTTGAATCTGGTGTAATGTTGCAAATACAGAGATTTCACAGAAGCTTAGATATATCCACACTGTGCCTGCTGATGCCACCTAGGCTTGGGTTAGCATATGATTAGGGATTTCAATGTCTCTGCTCCCATTGTACAGAGTAAGCTTCCTCAATGTAGCTGTGATAAACCTTCAGGAAGGAACTAGTTTTAGGAATGAAGAACCTGGGAAATTGGCTTCAGGCCACAGAGAAGCCCATTCTTGGCTAAATTCCACAGTAATCAAATCATCCAGCATGTGAGTAGAAAGAGAAGAGCCCTATATTCTACATTTTGTTCAGTTAAAGCTCCTTCTGAGATAAAAGCAATCATACAGGCTTAACCAGATATACCTTACATAGCCTTGGGCCAGCACTAGTTAACCTACACTGATCACCGCTATTGTAACTACTGACAGACAAAACCCAAGAGGAGATGTGTTTATATAAGGTGACACTTTTATTTTTCCCTTTCCATCTATATACTGCTTGTTGTTATTTTATCTCTGTGAACAGCCCACAAAAGATAAAGCCAACAAAAATGAGGACTGTTCGCCTGTGATGCATCATCTGCCTGCGAGCAATGTGATTGCCTCTAACATTTTGGGTAGGAATGTTTTCACGGACTCTGAAGGCAGCTGCTGTGTGTCACTGTGACCCAAAATTCCCAACAGAAACTCTGACAACTCAGAAACAGAAGGTGAAGAGGGCTCTGACAATGCAAACTTTGAAGAACAACGTGCAGATTGACCCCTGGGGAATACCTCACAAACTGTTTCTGTTCAGTCGAGCATAGGAGATAGAATCAAATCCAATAGCTGTAATAAACAACAGACAGATGAAGGGGAAGCAAAAGAAACACGGGGGGGGGGGGAAGGAAGATATTTGTGAAATAGTAAATGATGTTAGCAAGGCAGGTAGGGTTATCACACTTCTGATCAGATATCCCCAATCAGAAGTACAGACGTAAACAGCTCTGAGTATTCAGAGCTGAGTATTCTGAGTGTTCAGGCAGAGGATTCTCGAAGACCTATGGTGGGAGGATCAGGGTAGTCAGTTTTCATGGGTACCCAGAATATTAATCTGGGTATTAAATAAGATTGTATGGAGGGAGATTTTTTTAATGATGGAGGAGGTGATTGGGGAGGTGATCTCTGTTGTATAGCTGAAAGAAAAGAAGGAACAGGTTTGCTCTGACATGCACTCAGCTTGCCTCCTGCAGGAGCAGCAACAACTGAGTGTATGTTAGACTGGATCTATAGCAGATCTGCTTTTAGCCAGTCCCCACCTTTCCTGCAGAAAGAACAAGGATAGTTCAAAATCCTACTGGACTTCCAGTTTAGCTAACGTTTGATATGGAATGTTTGGAGATCCTCTCCTTCTTTTGGGTTGACTGCTACATATGCAGCAGCTAGATCGATGACTTCCAGGGTTCCTGCAGTTTGATCACAGTGCCTGATGGCATTTAATGGATGAGGGAAAGGCTGTGGATGTTGTCTACCTAGACTTTAGTAAAGCCTTTGACACGGTTTCCCACAGCATTCTCCTGGACAAACTGGCTGCTCATGGCTTGGATGGGTGTACTCTTCGCTGGGTAAAGAACTGGCTGGATGGCCGGGCCCAAAGAGTGGTGGTGAATGGAGTTTACTCCAGTTGGCGGCCGGTCACAAGTGGTGTTCCCCAGGGCTCGGTGTTGGGGCCAGTCCTGTTTAATATCTTTATCAATGATCTGGATGAGGGGATGGAGTGCACCCTCAGTAAGTTTGCAGATGACACCAAGTTATGTGGGAGTGTTGATCTGCTTGAGGGGTAGGAAGGCTCTGCAGAGGGACCTGGACAGGCTGGATCAATGGGCTGGGGTGAATTGTATGAGGTTTAACAAGGCCAAGTGCAAGGTCCTGCACTTGGGCCACAGCAACCCCATGCAACGCTACAGGCTTGGGGAAGAGTGGCTGGGAAGCTGCCTGGCAGAGAAGGACCTGGGCGTGTTGGTTGACAGCCCCTGAATATGAGCCAGCAGTGTACCCAGGTGGCCAAGAAAGCCAATGGCATCCTGGCTTTTATCAAAAATAGTTTGGCCAGCAGGAATAGGGAAATGATCATCCCCCTGTGCTGGGCACTGGTGAGGCTGCACCTCGAATGCTGTGTTCAGTTTTGGGTCCCTCACTACAAGAGAGACGTTGAGGTGCTGGAGTGTGTCCAAGGAAGGGCAACAAAGCTGGTGAAGGGTCTGGAGCACAAGTCTGATGGGGAGCGGCTGAGGGAACTGGGGTTGTTTAGCCTGAAGAAATGCTTAAGTCCCCATCCCTGGAGGTATTTAGAAGACATGTAGATGTGGTGCTTAGGGACATGGTTTAGTGGCGGACTTCGCAGTGCTAGGTTAAGAGTGGGACTTGATGATCTTAAAGGTCCTTTCCAACCTATACGATTCTGTGATTCTGTGATTCTGTTATTGTCCAGAAATCCCAGAAAATGTACAAAACCCATAAATCCTGCCTTGGCCAAAACTGTGGAGGAAAAACAGAATGTATTTGAGGAAATTCTAAATCAGAGTGAAAGTGAGATGAGACTTCTGTATAAAGATTTAAGATGACCCTCAGGATGCAATAAATCATATAAAGACAGTGAGAAAATATTTCATATGATCTCCTTACACCAGAGTCTTCCTTTTCATACTAGACATTCAGGGTGGTGTTCACCTCTGACCATTCTAAATATTTGCTTTCATCTACGTTCTCAGGATCCTTCTACAATCCAGGGAAAAATATATGCTCTTCCAGAAGGAAATTCACCCCAGTTTAATATGACCATGGGATTCTTCTCTATGGACTTTTACTCTCTATAAGTTAGGTATGTTGTCTATGCTATTGATCAGGTCCATATATATGTGATTATAATATCAAAATCAACATACAGAATTATTTTTATCAAGCTTCAGCCATCAAATGATCTAGCTACCTACTTTATATATTTATTTTAGAATGAAATTCATTCACCCTATCAATCCAAATAATCCCGTCTCTGGAAACAGCTATGAAGAGAACCCAGATTAGTTTCCTACAAGTTAGCTATCTAACTTGTACATGGAAAACTTGTGTAAAATGAATGATGATACAACATCTGTTATAGAGGATTGCGACGAGAAGGAAATAGAAGAACCCTTATCACCAGATGATACTTTGTACTGTCTTACTATAATGTGCCAATACTATAGTGTGCCAATACAATAATATAACCAGTTAGACACCTGTGTAAGGAAAACTCCCATGACTATATTTGTAACGAATGGGGATGTATATTCAGATAAACAGAGAATAAAAATATGTTTATTAATGCATATGGCTCTAGTGTATAAGTATAGTACCCTGTATATAACCATATAGTATGGTTTAAAATAGTTACAGTATAAGCAGCACATCCCAGTGAGCAGGGACTAGGGTTCAAGAGAAATGAGGCGGGGTTTATTTTTTTGCTATGAACAAATGCTATCAGACTTTGGGAACCTCATTTTCACCACCCATTAATTAAGGATTATGATACTTATTTCTTACACAAAGTATAGCAAGGTCTCTTAAAGAAATTGTTATGTAAATACTAAGTGCCACTGTATCATAAAGGCCAGTTTTGCTGCTGACATCAATAGGCTACTTATTTTCTTTGCTAGGAATATAGAAATTTTGAATATATTCTGCAGCAAAGCAAAGACCATATAGAAAGCTTTAAAAATCGCAGAAGCAGTAAGGAAGGAAACAAGCTGTTTGACAGATGTAGAAACTTGTAACACGGTCACATTAAGTACTGATTAAATTTTGCAATTCAGCACGGTCCCACAGGCTACACTGACTGCAGTCACACCTGTGGGTAATTCCAGTTAAATAAAAACATGGTCAAGGGTGAGACTTTGTAAGAAATGTCAATCCATAATTCATAACACACTGAGCAGAATCACCACCTATAGCACTTCCCTTGCTAAATTAGCAACTGATTTAACTCAGTAACAAGCTGCAGCAATGTCTAACTCAGTCTTGCATGAACATCCAGATTTGCATTTCTTCATTCAGTCATGCTTCTGGATATTATTACCCTGTAGTACCATGACAACAATGTGGCATTCTGCCTTTAAAGGATTTGACAAGGGCATGACTTAGGGGACACAACTGAGAATACCTGGCTACGCTGTAATCCTGGTCCCGCACGTGAATGCTATTCTACTGACTTTTGAACACCTTTTTTGATAAACTTAAAGGGAATTTCATGATGCTTTTTGCCCAAAGAAACAAATTCTGAACTCATTCTGTATTAACTAATGTGTTTTGGTGATTTTTTGGTCTTAGGAAAGAGTGCAGAGCCAAATGTTTTGTATTAGCAATGTCTTCCAGCTATAATAGAAAAATGAGGCAAGGTTCAAATCTGTTCTCCCCTAAAAGATATCCTCACAGCCATGTGTATACTATTATTGGGGAAATTTACTCACCATTTAATTAATGAGTTCTGGTATCCTGATCACGTGGGTGGCCTATGGGGTAATTTTATTGGGAAACCAGCCAGTTGTGTCCAAGAGTAAACCTAGACAGAGCAGAGAAAATGTGTTTTCTACACATTCTGTTGCAGGCAGAGTATAGATATACACTATAACAGGTTAGGTTGTCTCCAAAATCTACCCAGCTACCCTTGTGCCCAAAAATGCCCCCAGGGCCCTCATGCTACATGGTAGCCTTGATGTCACACATGAAATCACTGTGCTGCTGAACTGCAACACACACTTTGTATTATCTATCTCAGGCACTTCAAATTAAAAATTGTTATGATATCTTAGGGTCCATGGGGCACCACATGGAGCCCAGAGGAAACTCAGCCAATGCATTGCAGTAATGCATTGAAAGAGTCAGT
The DNA here is from genome assembly GCF_035582795.1 of Mycteria americana. NCBI lineage: Eukaryota > Metazoa > Chordata > Aves > Ciconiiformes > Ciconiidae > Mycteria > Mycteria americana. The sequence goes on from NC_134368.1 coordinate 5,777,481, forward strand.
CCATCCTCTCTACAGAGGCTGACCCTGAGCAATGGGAATCCAAAACACTCTGCTCCACTCAGCCTGAGGGCCAATGATTGTTTCTAGGGGCAGATGGCGTTTGACAGGTTAAATGAGCCCATGATATAGTCAGCAGCTGCCATTCTACTCATCAGCCACTGGTCCTTTCTGCTACTAGTGCATGTGTATTGTCAGTACTGTCATCCTAAAGACCTCAGTGCCAGGGCATGTGGTATCCGGAGATGCCAGTGCTAGTCGTACAACACAAAACATTGTTGTAAGTTTGCTTTGGCAGCACAAATTCAACCTGTTTGATCATAAGGCATAGCCCTAACATGCTAATAGGTACAAAATATTAATGTACCTGTATACACATGTAAGAACTCATTGGCAAAAACTATGTCTGCTAGGTCAATTCAGAATATAGGAAATTTCTGACTTCACTTATATACAGTGATCAGTACAATTGTCTATTAACATTACACCTGTAATTGGGCTGGGAAGTTCACAAAGATCTCTCTCATGGTCACAGGAGCACCTCGTGTCCCATAAATATATATCCCTTATTCTCTCCCTCTAGCTGTGATACCGCTCTCCTTGCTTCATTAATATACTCATCTTAACCCATTCAACTGTTGGTCACTATTTCCATGAGGTTATACTTTGATTAATGTTTTAGCAAAGGCTTTATAGAAGTAAAAATATTAATCAAAACTTCAGCCAGGCCTAAGGCAACAAGAAGCAAAATAAATACACCAAAGTAAATAAGCTTTCAAAGGTATCCTAAATAAAACTGTTATGCAACTCCTTTTCCAGCATGTGACTTCATAGTCATCTCATCTAAGCTGTACAGGACTACCAATACAGTGATAAAACACATGCACACAGATGCATATAAATATGACACGAAGATCCTTGTCCATATAGCCAGTCATTTCATCACAGAAGGAGATCAGGTTAGCCAAGCCTGAGCTGTCCTTGGAAAATGTGTTTACTGTTTTCAATTAGCTGCTTCTCTTTCACGTTTCATTCTTGACTTTTTAAATAAAATGAGTGCAACATTAACATTTTATCTTCTGATTGTTGTGTTTTTTCGTAAATGAGGGACAGCTTTCTCTCAATCACATTGGCCAATTCTTTCAGCACCCCATAGAGTTGAGCATGTTCAGCTTCCTCTGTTAGTCTCCAATCTGTTCTCCCACTGCTGGCCGCCCCTTTTCTTTTCCAAATCTTGTTGGAATGCAGAGATATCTTGGAGCAGGTTTTTCCAGTAAGAACTAAGCCAAAAAGAAGTATTTGATTTCTGGCTTTTCCACATTGTGAATGACAGGATGGTCTCTCCCACCCATCAAGGGACCCATGTTTTCCCTCAACTGTTACTGTCCATGAACCACTACTGTGGGTCTCACCAACCTGCAGACTCAGAAACAAGATTGGGCAAGAGAGACAGCACTTCCTCATAAGTGGAAGCAGAAGAGGAACACTCCCTGGGCAGTCCACATTCTTATTCTTGTCCTGCTTCAGCTGGTAGAGTTGCCTGGGGACGCCTCCAAAGAATGAAATAAAAATTTCTGTTCAGTGCCCGCCACTGGACAGACTCAGGCAGCATTGTGCTATCTAACATAGTATTACAGCAGCTGTCCCACAGTGGTAGAAAGACAGCTTCTGTACTGTGCAGAGTTTCTGTTCTGTGTACGTGAAATCGATGGTTGCCTGCAGAAGGGGGCTATTGTTTTCTTAAGAAGTGGAAATTCTGGCACAGTGGGAAACAGGATAACAACCGAATAGCATTACAGACACAGTTTAAAGATGAGAAGGGGAAAGAGGAAGATGAGGAAATATGGAGAAAAAGACGACATCCAAGGCAAAGACAATGAAAAGAGAAAAGGGAGAAAAAACAGCAGTGCACACAAAGAACAAGCAATCAGAAAGCAGAGAAACGAGAGGCTGAAGACAAAACAGATAAAGGGCTCTAACAAAATCTCATTGTGCCAAACAGGGAAAAACATTGACTTACCAAACTCATTTAATAGAAGAAAAAAGTAAGGTAATGAGAAAGCACGAATCGTGAAGAAAAATAAAACTCAGTCTATCAATCCAAACTAGATTTTGGAGTTGGATTTTGCGATTTTCATAGACATCTCTGAAATCATCATGACTGTCTCCTCTGGTCAATGACCACATAGTCTTTTAAAGAAAAAATAGCTGTAAGTTGTATAGGAGAGAGAAAAAGGAATGTGTTCTCCTTGGTCTCTTAAGCTGATTGTAGAGATAATAACGTACTGATACAGAAAAAGCTACATGATTCTGTTTTCTGCACTTTTAGGAATTTGCAATGATCTGGGCTGCTCTGGCTGAGTCACTGTTATCTCAAAACCTCAGAGTTTGTTCCAAGACTGCTGAACATATTGTGCGTGCTCTGGGTAAGGAAGCATCTCCGTTCCTTACCTCAGAAGCTCTGCTGTTTCCTAAACTGTCTGCCTTTGTTTAATTCAGAAAAAAAATTGTATGTAACTATCAGCACAGTAAGTGCATCCCATCTGATGTAGCGGGGACTTTTTCTATTTGCATATTGAAGGCTATCTTTTAAGAATTAAGCTCTCCTAAAGAGTCCCTTACAGAAGACTGCATATTACTAAAGAGTAACTGCACATTATTGTTCACTCCTGAGGGTTGATTTTAACACTGCTATACAAAGTATTAATATGCCCTTTTCATAATGAATAATAAATATTTCTAACTGTGTATGTACAAAGTTATAATTTATAAAAAGTTTTGTTTTGTTGAGCATAAGAAATAAATTTAAGTTGACTTTTTATGTGTGTTCTGTAGATTATAATGATTCCATTTCCAGGTAGCATACTTTGTTCTTTTATTCAATTATTCATAGTTAAACTGACATCAGAGACCATCTTTCATTCAGACACCAAGAAGGAAAAGATTATTTTTATAAGTGCCATTTATGAACACAAATTTCTTCCTTCTAATCAACCTGGTAATTAAACTCTCAAGAAAAAGTGCTACCAAATAAGGAAAAAGAAACCAAAGTATCCTGCTAAAGTCCTTTTCTTGTCACAAAGCTTCTTTTCATTCGAGTTTCCTAAGTAAAGCTGCCTTCATCTAACACCACTTACAATTTTCAGTGCCTTTTTCTAAAGTGTCCCTATTTTCTTTCTCTTTTCCTGTTCTTAAGGTTTGATTGTACTTACACCAATGAAAAATACTGAGGTTTCTGAAAAATGTTGTAATTAAGATCACTTCCAGAAAACTGTCGTGGATGTATTTATTAATTTGTACTTACATGACAGAAGTGTTTGAAGGACTCTGTGATAGGTGGGTACAAACACTTCTTGAAACATAGTCCTGCTCTGATGTTTTTGTAAGATGAAAAGGAAAGGGAGAAGGATTTGACTGATGTGAGGATTATTATTTCCATTTGCGAATGGATACTTAAAGCATAGATAAATGAAGTGTCATCCTGAGAGTCATGAAGGAGAACTGTGCCAGAATTAGAAATGCATGAGGTCTCCTGAGTCCCCACCCTGGATTTCACCCATGAAACAATTTATACCTTTCCATATGCTTTCACCCTTCACTGTCTTCCAAGGGGTTCACACTTTGAAGTTCTCAATCATATTCCAAACTGCTGGAATACATTATGTGTAAAATAAAGTTACAAAAGTAACCTTATCAACCTGACAGGCCATCTATCAGAATTTATCATGCAAATAAAACTAAATTCCATAAACAAATGACTGGTTTAATCCTATTGGCAGTGTTCTGTATTCAACTAGACACTCAGTGTTTTCTTTACACTCCTTGTTCCACATAGCTGTGTTGCTTCCATCAATACTAATATTGGGTATTCCTTGCAAAGCCAAAGGGGTCCAAGATTGACCCCAAAAAGTATTAGGTTCCTGGGCAATGACCTGAACTGATTTTTCTGTTTAAGTCTATCTAGCAGACTTGAGGCACTCCCTGAAAGAAGAGTATAAGTGAGGTTCTTGGCTATTATTTGTTCTAGTTAAACAATCTGAGATCTACATGAACAAATAGTGATAATAGTGCTTCCCAGCCCTAATAAATTAACTCCCAGCTCTAATAAATTGTTAAGGGTTTTGTAAAGGTCATCCTGAGTCTTTTAGCTTACAGGAAACTGAGGTAAAATGACAGACACGTCTCCCAAAGGTTCCTGACATGAAGTGGTGACAGGAGAACCCAAGTCTCCCATGCACTCCTCTTTCATCTATCTACTCTACTCTTTGCACGATGCTTTAAAATCAGCTTCATTTTTATCTCTTAATGCACACAGAGAGTCTCCAAATTGATTTATGGGTATTAGACTGTGGGACCTGTTGGACTGTTTCTTACATAGGGTGGGACATTTCTCATGGCATTTATATGCATTACCCTTAAGTAGCCCTTATGAGGTGGTGTTTCATGTTTTAGATCTCAGCCCAACAACATTTATCATTAAGCAATCATCTTTATCAGCAGGGAAGACAATCCTTTAATGTAAACACTTGGGTTGTTCATGGCCAGTCAGATGTCACAGAAAATAAAAGAAAAATGAAAGTGTAGTCTAATTCAAACAGTTTTATTCCCAGGTTGGGATCCCAATGTATTTCATAAAGAAGAAGTTAGAAGCTTTCTGTTCCAAATTTATTATGTTTCCAAAGATTATTTTTAAAACCATATGCATTCTCAATATTAAATTTGTTTTAATCAAGGTTTTCTTTATTTATTTGTTTGGAACACCTCCTAATTCTTGTAGCAAGTTGATTTTGCTTGGGCTGACAGGAAGATTTCAGTCAGGTGTAAACAATATTATAAAAATGAAATATTACTGTCTGAGCTAAATGTTTAAGACCTCAAAGTGGTAGCTGCTGGAGACTCATCAATTTCTCACTAGCCACTAAACGAGCAAGAGGAAGACCAACCTTTTCTATCATCACCTTGGAAGCTGAAAAATTACACCTAAACTGTTAAATTCACTATAGGAGTGTTCATAGAAGGGATTTGATACCATTCACTGAATTTAAACCCAGAATAGACCATTAGATAAATGGATGTAGTTTTCTGTGTAATAAAGATGAAATATTTGTATCATCTGATTACCCTTGCAAAGATCCTAATAACTTGTATTTATCTACCTTTTCAAAAGCCTTCATGACATGAATACAGAAACATGAACTGGAAAGGATCTTTAGAGTTGTTTCGCTGGAAGCAGCTATCATCACAGAGATTTCAGGAGTCTTTGTAACTGAGAACTTCATTATAGATGACCAAATGAAAAAAAAACAGAGTTTACTTATTGGAAGAGTTCTGTTTCATACTGTCGTGGTTTAACCCCAGCCGGCAACTAAGCCCCACACAGCCACTTGCTCACGCCCCCCTGGTGGGATGGGGGAGAGAGTCGGAAGAGTATAAGTGAGAACACTCGTGGGTTGAGATAAAGACAGTTTAATAATTGACATAAAATATTATAATAATAATAATAAATAATAATAACAATGTATGTGATGAAAAGGAAAATAACAAAAAGGGAAAGAAATAAAACCCAAGAAAGGCAAGTGATTCTGTGAAAAACAATTGTTCACCACCCACTGACCGATGCCCAGCCAGTCCCGAGCAGCGGCCCCCTGGACAGATTTCCCCTAGTTTATATCGTGAGCATGACGTCATATGGTATGGAATAGCCCTTTGGGCAGTTGGGGTCAGCTGTCCTGGCTGTGCCCCCTCCCAGCTTCTTGTGCATCTCCAGCCTTCTCAGTCGGCAGAGCATGGGAAACTGAAAAGTCCTTGACTTAGTGTAAGCACCACTTAGCAACAACTGAAACATCAGCGTGTTATCAACATTATTCTCATGCTAAATCCAAAACACAGCAGTATACCAGCTACTAGGAAGAAAATTAACTCTATCCCAGCTGAAACCAGGACACATACACACTAAATTATGTTGTCCTCTTGTATAATTATAGACAGCTTTGAGAAATTTGGCATCAGCTATTTACTTATTTTTAAAGAGGAAGAGCATGATAATAATTGCTTATAATAATTTGGATTAGAGAATGAAAAAACAGAACACCATAATAACAGAAAAAACATCAGAACAACAGTTTGGGAACATATTTCCCCACTGTTTGGAAAGAACAGAAGAAATGTAGGGAAATACAAAATGAGGAAACAAAACTGATATAAGAACTAGATCATAAGACATAAAGTGAGAGAGTAAGGAAGCTAAATTTATGGAGTCTGGAAGAGCAAAAGCTCAGGGGCAACATGATCTCAGTCTATAAATATCTTCAAGGTAAGGATATAAATGAAAGGAGGGAATTATTCAGTCTCAAACTATGAGTACTGGAAGAAAAGGCCTGGAGCTAAGAAGGAAGAAGTTTAGGTAAAAGTTTTTACCTGTAGGAGGAGATGAAACAGTGAGCAGACAGAAAAAGTGACATTCGAGGTACTGCCCCTGAAATGGGGTGTTCCCACCAATAGATATGTTTCACTTGTGTATTTTCATCTACCAAATTTCCTGCTACTACAGGAACCTGAGCTGCCCTTGATTTCTCTTGATCTCCTCTCAGGCAGCATTTAAGTTTCTGAGACTTTAGCATACTGTGCGACTGGTTTTAAGTTTGTCATAGGTTCTACGGGAAGGGAAAGATATGTGATGGTCTGAGATAAGTGCATCTCTATGAGGTAGAATGGGGAAGGTAGAAGACACATTTTTATAGCTCCTTTTGGAGGTGTTACATAGATACCAACTTTTGTGGATGATGTGAGTGCTCTTTTCCATAGCAACTTCCAAATATCGCATCTATCCTTGTTCTTGATGCAGACACTTCATGTAACAGACACTTCATTTTCCTTCCTAAGCTTCCTATCTTGCTTCACTGGAATACCTCTTTAAAAATACTCCTACCTTATTCAAATGGTTTCAGACACCCTCTTTTACTGCTATTCCTGCTCCTTCTATGACCCTACCTTCAATCTAAGCCTTGATCGTGACCACAATCTTGCAAGAACATCTGAAGACACCTTCACAAATTGCGAGTGTTCTAAAGAAGGAACTTCCAAAGCTTTCTCTCCCCCTCCTTCACCTCTTATAGCACTATTTAAAGTATCAGATAAGGTTTATCACACCTTAGAAATAGTTATTTCCAAAGATGTGCCAGTCCTCTGCCAGCTCATATATGACCATAAAGTGAAAATGTAGCACATCTTGGGAATTACTATATTCAAATAGTAAAAATATTAAAGACTGGATGGTGGGCCTGTTTAATAAGCTTACCAGAGATTTATGGCACTTCCAAGCCACTATAAGCCTACCTGCCTGTTACTTTTAGTGAAGAATATAGCACTCATTTCTAAAAAGTTGATGGCAACTTGGTATAAGATTTTCTTATTCTGTAGGGGAAGAAATAAGTTTCAGACATGCAAGTTCATCAACAAAATAGTTCCCTGAGAACCTGGATCTTGTGTCCTTCCATGATTGTCCCAGTAGAGTACGTCCCTCTTTTGAAGGAAGTAAAACTGAATTCAGTCCTTTAAAAACTAGATTTTACCTACATCCAATGAACACAAAGCATATTTATAGGACAGGGGACTTTGTCTCTTTGGCTAACGAAGACATTTTAAGCACCGCACTATAATTTAAAAGGCTAATGTTAGCACTGAATATGTTAAAAAAATAGTAAGAATGAGAGCCATATTCATTTATAGATAATAGAATCAAGTCTGCTGACTTACCACTACCATTGGAAATATGGAGAGATTCCAAAGAAGGCCAGAATCATGATTACAGAATTAAGAAGTTGACAAAAAGTTTATAGTGCAGGAAATTTAACTCTAGCACATAAAAGCTGATCATTGCAGGGGGAAAGAGCAGGTGCACAGTCTTCAACTATATGAGACTGCTGGAAGAAAAAAGAACTGATCTGTTTTCCTTCTTCACAATGGATAGAACAAGCAATAAGAGGCTTATATTTCTGAAATAGAGATTTAAGTTAGACCTCAGGAAAAAGCTTTCTAAAGATAAGTATAGTTAAGTACTGGAATAGATTTATGAATTAGATTATGAAGAGATTATGAATCATAGAATCATTTGAGTCTTTCAAGAACAGTTTAGACAAACTCTAGTTAAGAATGGTTTAGATAGAGTTGATCCTGCCCTGAGGCAAGGGAAACTTGTATTTGATTCTGCCAAGAAGCAGAAGGACGGACCAGACAATCACTTGAAATCCCTTTCAAGGCATTTCCTATGATAAGGTTTAATGAATGAAAGTTGTAGCTAATTTCATTTCGGCAATAGATAAAATCTGTATTTTTAATAGGGAAGATAATTTAATAGTGAACAATTGAAAAACTTGATCAGTGCTATGGTTGATTCTCCATCCATTTTAAACAATTTTTAAAATACAACTGAACACAGAAATATAAAGTAATAGCCAATTTCAGTTGTAGCTAATTGCCAAGACAAAGGAATTATTTCAGGAGAAGTCCTATGGCCTGTGTTATGCAGGATGTCACAATGGCTCTAGCTGGTTTAATAATCTATTATTTAAAATTTTGTTTGCTTTTTCCATTGGTCATGTTCATTCATCACACTGCTTCCTGGCTCTTGGTCTCTGACAGCATGTAAAATGCTTTAAAAATTTCTAAAGAGGTAACAGCTTATCCCATATACCCTTTCTAGTTGTTAATGCTTCCACACTTAGTGGTTTACCCACTGTGGGTAGGGGAAACAATCCCCTTTTAATGACTGCAGACAGTAGGATAAAAATTCCACTAATGTGTTTGAGGCAAACATCCTTAAAATAGTTAAGTTAATGAGGATGTGATTAATGGATATACAGATGAAATGCATTCTCCATCTCAGTGGAAACATCCTTAATTAAGATAGATTTAAGTACTAGGCATTAGATTGCAAATGGAAGCAAGAACAATGAAAGTACTCAGAACCGTTTCTCTCCTTTCATGCAGCTTTTTGACGTATTTAAAGAATTACTTGATTTACTGTCTAGTTTGCAGATATGGGGCTACATGCCTGAGCAAAACAAGAAACCATACATTAGACAAAGAGTTGTATTCATCCCCATCTGCCACGTCCTTCCCTAAAGGACAGAGGTGTCTACAGCACAGACCAAAGGCCAATTTGCCCTGATTAGTTTAAGTGCAGCTCAAGGGCAGCTGGTCCACACAAAAGTAGGAGAAGAAAGGAAAGATAAAGTCCAGCTCCAAAGGAATTTGAGTCACTGAGTAATTCAAACAGAAAACTGTTTATACTTATGAAACCTACTCCAGCATTCACTGAAATAAAAGGTGAATTCCCACTAACTTTATATGGGCATGGCGCCTTCCAAGAAAAAACTGAGATTAAGTGAATTGATATTTTAATTTAAAATCTTTGCACAGGTATATAGAAATTAGGCTGAAAATTTGGGTTCCTGAGACCTTTTCAATGGACTTCTTTATCTCACAGATTTTCACTTCATTCCTCTAAGACCTCTTACATGACTATCCCGTTTCTCTTGGAGAAAGACATTCCACTTTTTCCTTATGCCTCCTGCTTGCAATCTGTAAAGGATAGTAAGACAGCAATGAGGAAAAATAGGAGGGATAAAAAAGACCTGAGAAGGCATGTCAAAGGACTGCTATGTACCTGTTTACGCAGTTGTTATGCAGGATAACAATTACATCCATCTAAGTCCTAGGGGCCAAAACAAGAGTAAGAAATTCTTTTAGCCCATCTCTGGTCGCCTTCTAGGTGTTGTAGTCAGTCCAGATCCACTCTGCTGTTTCTCTGCAGCATGACTTTCACCCTGACATAAATAACGTATAGCAGAAAGCTATTTCCTCTGCACTTGAGCAAGGATTTCAGTTGGATCTCAGCATTACTCTTTAGGGCTGATTTAATTCAAGATGCAAACAAGAGCAAAGGTTTTATTATTGAGTAACAGACATTTCAGTTCCATCTGCAGTGGCAGTTAAAGGGGTGTCTCACAGACAATGGGAGAAAGGGGTAAAAAGCTCACTGTCAATTTGGATACTGACTATTCATATCACAAGTACTAGCAAACCAAGTCACGATGAATATTTGAACTGCTTGCAAACACAAATCATGTTGAACAGGGTAAGTGCATCTCCATTTATTATGCAGGGAGCTTAGGAAGGCAGAATATATTTATTGTTAATAGAATAGTCACTTCAAGCTTTACCAATATGGCTTTTGTTTTGATAAAACTTGTCCTTGCGGAGCCAAACACAAACTTCTGAGCTTTTGCAAGGAATGATATATATTTTCTGGTTAACTCAGTATGGGTCTTAGTTGCCACCTAACCTTTATTCTGAAGGTGACTCTGCATCTTTACAGGGGGAGTGAAACCACAAAGCTGAGAACAGAAGTCTTCTACCTTCTTTTTGCACCTGTATAAGAGATGCATGGAGTTGTAAGACATCATGGAGTTACACACAGTGCCCCTTTTTGCCCTTCCTGTAGAAGAATGTGACTTTAAAATTAAAAATAAATTTCATCACAAGAAGTCCAAAGAAATGCAAGTACTGGCAAGCAATGAGTTGCACTGGGCAGTAAAATTCCAAATAAATTTCATCACAGGAAATCCAAACACATGCAAGTACTGGCAAGCAATTGGTCAGCTTCTATAAATGAGAAATAGTGTAACAGCATTACACCTTTTACTCCATCTTTGAAGCCTGGGATTTATTTCAATTCTGTGTCTGCAAAGAAAGAAAAAAGGCTAAAACCTGAGATAAACAACTGATAAGTCCAAACTATACAACTGAGAGCTGAATTTTGAAAGTACCCTGATTCCAGAGTAATGAGGATCCATGCTTTTGGATGTAAACGGCAAAAATGTCACTTCTGACCTGAATCCAGACATGTAGAAACAGAATCAGATGAGTCTGTTTAGTTTATTCATATATATATTTATACACACACACATATATCTATCTTTGTTTCTCTTCTCACATGATTAAACTTATAACACAGCATCACATACAGCACAGCAGGTAGACTTGATGGAAGAAGATTATAAAGGGCAAAAATTTACCATTAGTTTTACTGAATAGCACAAACTCATTATCAGGGCTAAAAAGAAAAATACAAATTGTTTGCCACATCCCAGTGGTCACAGGGAATTCTAAAGGATAAATCAAGGACATAAAAATTAAAGCATCAGTGATTCTGCTGGAATATGCTTGAAGCCATTTTAATACCTCTTGCAAAATGGGTTGAGGAGGAAAAACTGTGTCATTCTGAAGCAATGTGAATGGATGAACAAACAAAATGACCACCTAGAAACATCTTACATAGCCTTTATTACTGCAATAGCAGCAATAGTGCTATTAAATAAATACACATTCTTCAATGGATATTCATATTTAAAAGAGTCAATACCCAGTACTTTTTAGCCTGCTCCATATCCCTTTATTGCCGTTGTAGTAGGAGGGAAAAAAAAAGCATTAAAAACTGACTCACATTCAGGTGACCAGTTTCAGATAGTTATGAGCAACACAAATGAGAAGGCCATGACTAGGGAGCAACTTTGCAGGAGAGGAGAGAATAAAATGTTATTCTCTCTCGTCTCTTCACTGGTCCTCTTAAAGAGGTGATAAATTTAAGTTCTTTTCAGGAATACAAAATGAAGCCCTTAAGTAAGATTTCATAAAGCACAACTGGACATTTAAGACCTGTACGCAGAGGAACAATGTGAAATAAACAAACACATTCTGGAAAATAGTAAGTAATGCAAGAAAGTCTGGACAGTGCAATATGTTTTTATTTTCCCCGAGATAACAGTATGAGGGTAATAGCAATAATAGGTGGTTTCAAAACAGATGTTACAGTCCAATCCAGTTCCATCTGAACTCCACATGCTTCAGTGGACAGAAACAAAAATGCTTTAGGAAGAGATTGTGCAAACCACCATGTTATTTTCAGTTAGACTGCTTATGTCATTAAGGTTTCGCTAAGCTTGCTAATAGTTTTGAATTTTGGACTGAGTGGAGAATCACTACAATGCCTTCTGAGATCCTGAAGGCAACAGCCCCAAATGAGCAGGACACTATTTACTCCAAGGGAAATAAACTACAATCTACAAAATTAATTGACAGCTGTTCACCTTTCATTAGTATGCCTCTACAGACAAAACTTTTCGATTGCTGCTTTCTTCACCTGACAAACTGTTCAAGTAGCTTCTCCTTAGTATACCAGACAGCTAGCAAATGAGCTAAAAGCAACCAAAAATCCTCCAGTCTCCTTGGAAGATACCCTGGCTGGTAAATTAGAAGAAATACTGTATGAAAACACTGCTTTTTCTAGAAATATAACATCACCTGACCACATTTTAAAAAAAAGGCAATTTTGCAATGTGAGATTATTGTCTAAGTTATATGCACACGCATTTTACTTCCACAAACTATAGGGATAACAGTGTTAGAATGTAAGAAGGGAAGTCTAAGTACAGAAGTTACATCTTTGCCTGAATCTGACCTGCTTGGAATCCCAAATGCTTGAGCAGGGCAGTAAGAAGAAGAGGAAGGATTGTTGTTGTGCTTGTAGGCTCAAGAGGAAGGTTGCTCTTGTGGGCTCAATTCTTAGTCACAATCCTCTTTATCTTCAATGTTGTTTTTTAAATGCTGATTTTTTTTTTTTTTAATCTAGAGTGAAATGTTCTTTTAAGACAATGGTGCTGAAAGGTAACGTTTTCCTGTAATTAATTAGTAGAAACTGTTAACAGCATTAACAGTCTGTTAAGAGGGATTCAAATTCAAACGTGCGTAAAGTGACTTAGGTCCCTTTGAGTAAGCTGGAATCTGTAAGGCAGTCATCCCCTTTTATATTTGGCTTTAAAACACTTAATAAAGCTCTGAAAACTGCCTCTTTGTGATGAAGAGTCTTGACGGAAACAGTCTGTAAATGATTTCTTTCCAGGCTTCTCTGTTGCTGTAAGCAGTCTAGAGCAGGAGCAGCGAGCTGGAGGACCAACAGTAGGGACTGGTGCTGGCAGACTTCCTTTGCTTAAGGACTTGACAACTGCAGCAAAACTTCCAGACTTTGAGCTCCCCAAGTCTGGAAGTTTTGCTGAAGGATGTACAGGCTAGATGGATTCAGTGACAAGGGGGTATGTTCTCTTTCCTTTCCCTCTTTTTCTTTTCCTTCCCTTCTTTTCTCCCTAGTACAGAACTCAATTCAATGAATTCTTGATCTCTCTTGGATCTCTCTTTGCTAATATAGTATTAATAATACATCTTCATTTAGACAAAAGATAATACAGTGATATCTCTGCAGAAATGCTGGAAGGATTTTTTTTTTCTCTCCTTCCTTCTTGTTTGCTCCATTATTTATAGCTCTGTTCTACAGAGCAGAAACCCAGCATTAAAGTCTGTACTATCCAGATGGATTTAAATTAGAAAAAAAAGGAAAAGAAAACTTATTTTCTATGAAATAAAACTTTATTCTCCTCATCTCAAACATTGGATCCCCAGTTCAGGATGCAGCTTTTGAGAGCTAGTAAGCAATAATCAAGAAATGGAAGAAAGACTTATGTGAAGAGAGACAGAAGAGAATTAAATGTTTACTGAAAGAGTACGAGTGTAAAAAGCTTCAGGTGGAAGGAGCATTTAAGAAACAAGAAAAGAGAATGAGAAAACTTCAGAACTCCGCTCTGTGCTTCACAATAAAACTGCTTTCTAAAAATGTGTGCCTACACTGTGATATCTACGCTGAGGTAAATCCTTAAAGGAGGTAAGACATTTCTTAACCCTGATGAATTTAAAGCCAGGAGATCAAGAAAGGTGACAGTGTTGATGCCGGCTAACTAGCTGAGGTAATACACAATAATGCCTGGTCTCCTCTAGGAATGTGGAGCATCTTGATGTAAAAAGAAAATCTTAACCTGTTTTGCAGAGACAAGGCTTAAAATGGAGGCCTTTTGAGAACCTGTGCTGCCAAGTAGAAAGGAAAGTTGAAGCAGCTTTCGGAAGACAGGATCTTTTCCAAATTAAAAGGACATATAGATACTTCTCCACATGAAACAAAGGTTAATAAAAAGTACCCTATTATCTACATTACATTCAAAAGGAAGAACAGCTTGCTCATTAGTTTTGAAAGAATAAATCACAATATATGCAATACCTAATGTGTCTAGCAGTCAGTCTGGAAAGGACATTTTTAGTATCTCATCACAGATTCTCAGCAATGATGAAGTATACTGAAGACATTTACTTGTACAGACAATATCCTGGGCAACAGAGAAAACAAACAGCAGACAGGATAAATCAGAACTAAATTCAAATCTGAAAAATGTGTTTACAATAATGAATGCTGTGCTTCAAGTATACGAATGTGAAGGACTCCTCTACAGAGTACTAAAAAGAAAACACTGGAGAAATATTTCAAATCAGTAATGTTTAATAAAAACATTTATTGTTTGGTTTGTGATATAATCTAAAGATATACATATTTAAAAGATCTCATGTGGTAGTCATTAGGTACGGATCCATATTATACGAGATATCCAACTATATGATGGAGGTTGTGGAGTCTTCCTCCTCCTTAGAGATGATCATAACAGGCAGGTAGGTTCCACTGCAATAGCCTTTGAACCTTCTATAGATTTTAAGGTCTCGTATCTGTCCAAGTAATGTTGAAAGAAGCAAAGAAGAAATGCGCTGTACAGTGTAATTTTTACTTTTCAATCACTTGCAGCAGGGTAATAGTTGTCAAATGAGTAAGTATTCATAACAGAGGTACTTGTCAGCATTGCTGACTCAAAATCATGGTCATCTTCTCAGAAGCCCACGATTTGTTTTTTTAAAGCTGAGGACTGAATATGTTTTAGGTCTGCCATTGACAAATCAGCCTTTTCATAAAAATCTGAGTTATGAAGCAATGTCACTGAGGAGGTTTAAGCCACAGAACAGAGCCACCAAGGCAAGAAGACAAGCTAGAGAATAAAAAAAGGAGGTACAGCTCAAAAGAAGAAAAAGAAGAAAATAGGTAAAACCCAGCTTAAAGCTGAAGAAAGGCAGTAAAAGCCTGCCTCCTGAACAAAGTAAAAAAGAACGGATTTTGGAACTGTAAAGATTTAGAAAAACCAAAAGAGCCTGACTTGATACTTTAAGATAGAAAAGGCAAACCCTCCAGCAGTTTGTAATATAGCATTTGATTCTGCCATGAATCTGATCTTTGCCTGAACTATGGGACAGATTGTCAAAGCCAGGAAAAAAAAGGCATAAAAAGATGGAAGAATTAATGCCCTAAGTTTCTAAGTACATTTCAAAGCAGTGCTGATCATTTCCTTGCCACAAAGTGGTTCTGTCAGTACCCTCTACTTCTGTGACACGTACCCCACTATAGACCAAACCACAGTGTAATATACACTTTTTCATATATTCATACATATTTTATAATTTCATGTAATTGATTTGGGGTTAATTAGGGAATAGTCTCCTCTAATAAATTAGATCCATTAATTGCTATGAAGCACAATCCAGAGTACATGCATCTTCCTGCTGAGATTGTAATAATTCATTTAGCAAACTTTTCTAATCTATTCATTATGTATTAACTGTTTAGAAACTCCTTATAAAATGTTATCAAGCATTAGGTAAAATAAGCAGTTTCTTAGGGTAGCAATGCAAACACAGCACATCCGTGTAGCTATTTCAGAACCTTAGAAAAACCTAAACCACTAAGAAAAGGCGGGAATGTGTGGACTGGGAGTCACTACTGGGGCAGGGCAGGATGGGGTGAAGCAATGCCAAATCTGAAGGATTCCTGACAACGTTGGGATCTATAAGCTCTATCTTCTAATGCTCTCCTTTTCTAATGCTGTTCCTTCCCAGTCCTCAATTTTCCCTTTCATTCCCCTTCTCCCTTCTCACAGAAATAAGAAATAAGAAAATATTGCTACTCTACTGGAGATTTGGAGGATACTTGCGGTGGTTTTGATAATTATCCTATGAGCGACTCAAAGATCAAATTCCTCCTTGTCCGCTCTCACAAGACTGTTTCCCTCAAAAACAAAACAAAACATACAGCTTCACACATACACAATAAAAAACAACACAAAACAAACAAAAAAAACAAATCCCCCCCCCCACTTCTTGAAATATTTCCTCATTCTCTGCAAAATTCTGAAAACTAACAAATGGTAAGGCAGAAACACCTTTTGCAAGCAAGATTTCAAGACATACTTCTCAATAAAATGAACATAGGAATTTCCTAGTCAGCAAAATACTATGGAAACAGTCAAGCTAAGTATTTGAAATTGCAATGAATACTAGCAAACCCCACATTTAAAAAGCACATTCACTAACTCATGTGTAGGTTATCTTTCTTTTCCTTTCTTTCTTACATTACTATGTTAATGTCATTTACATGACTTTGAAAAGTCATAAAATCTATTAAGATATGAATAATAAATCTTACTTTGTCACCACTTCTTGTAATACAGAATAGCACTGCTTTCAGAAGAAAATGTAAAGACTTAAAGTACTACTTCTGACAAACAATGATCTGGAGGTAGTTTCAGATTAGTTTGCAGAGACATGGCATACAGCTTTGAATTACATATATGGCAATTTAGTGCTTCAATTTAGTTGAGCTATATGGTACAGTGATTCTATAGTCATTGTTTCACAAAAAAAAAGGAAACTTTTTTTTTTTTACTATGGAAGAAAGTCACATTGTGAATTCAATATCAGCTCAAGGAAATACACTGCCAAATTATAAATCGTAAGCAGGGACAGAAGAAGAACTAAAGGTGCAGACACAAAATTCTCTCAAGATTCCTTCATTTTTGTAGAGAAGTGATTCAACTTGCTTTGATAAATTCCTAATGTAGTGTGGAAATGGGTTTCCTAGTGTATCATCTGGTTACCTGCCAGGGAATGTAAAACTCACTGGGAATCCTCTTCAATGTCAATTTTGAAGTCCCAGTGAAACTAAAAGCCTGTTAGCTTCAAGGGTCAAATAAGTGAGCAGTGTCAACAGGATCTCAGTTATTTTCACCCCTGTATGCACTCACTACTAAATTCTTTTTGTTCCGTGTGTCTGCCCAGGCCTCAACAGAGGCACAGGTATTAGTTAGTCCCTGCTGACTGTATTACAAACAATCATGCTAATGGAGGGGGGTTGCTGGTAGGGTAAGAAGCCTTTAACCTCTAGTTGTCAGTTCAAAGGATGTCTGGGTCGATAGTAGTCAGAAGTCCTTTATCACCTGATGGCTGCTAAGGGATGTGAATGAAATAGCAATGGGTGAATCCTCTTTCTAAAACACAAATCAAGCTTATCAGAGGAAGGCTAAGGAGGTTTATTTTAAAGAGCTATATGGGGTCAACTCCTCAGAGCACAGGGGTACTTGGAAAACTTAAAGGTAGCAAAACATGCTTGCATCTGCTGTACTTCTGTGAAACACAGCCATGCTCTCGAAATCTATTTACAGCCTACATGGCTCTGCTGCGCTGCTCTTCATGGTAAGTGGAAGGGTGTTTATTTGATATTAGGCATTGAAGGTACTTCCTGATCACTTGGAGTAAGTGTGTTCAGAGGCCTCCCCGGTATGGAGAAGAGAAGAAAAAGGATAGTCAGACAGGGAGAAACGACTAAAGCTCACCTTCCTCCTTTGCCACAGATTTCATGTGTACCTCATGGGGAGTCTCATACGGTCAGATTCATTTTACATCTGTTATGTGTATTAACATCTACGTTTCAGGAAATTGCTTCCAGATGAAAGAGATAACTGACCAAGCAGACTTCGGGGCCATGACTCTCTAAAAATTGTGAGAAGAATCAGCCCTCTCAGAAACAAGAATAAAAAATTATTCTACCAGTTGCAAGAAGCCTGCTAGAAATAACCAACAGGAAACACTGAGCACAGTGGGACCCTTTTTTGCTTTTATATGTCTCAGTGATGGCTGCCAGGACAGGTCTCTCTTTTATAAATTAGCTTGCCGTAAAGCTGTGCCAATACCTCACAGGACTTAGGTGCCATCTCACTTAGAAATCTAGTGAGACTTGTCAACTAACTGCTCAGGACAGGCAGTTTTGGAAACAAACAGAAAACCTTTATTTGTTATTTGAATTTTCAGGCCTAGGAAATGGTAAACCTGTTTGAAGCTAAACAGCCAACATACCCAGTTTGCAGGTCTGGGACTTTCTGCTAAAGCACTTCAGAGTTTGCCCCTGGCTGTTCCACACCTCAGCTGGTTTTCTGTAGGAAAGGGTAAGAATATTTCTCTGTGTCCCTGGGATGTTGTGTGAATTACCTCTTGTGCAAAGGTCTAAATAAGAGGTATTATATGGCGTATAAGAACCTAATTTGCATATGCTTACAGTTGTGCTATATAGACTTTTCAAATAGAGCACTGATTTATTTCATGAAAAAAACGTGGGCGTGATGAAGTGGTATGATTTTATGCACGTGTTGCACCATTACACAATGTTGTATTTTAAAAACTTAGCTTGTACAATGTATTCATGCACACTTAGCTTGTGATTTTTTTAACGCGTACCCTTTTTTAAGGTTTATGGTTGTTCATACAGTTTCTCTTGACCTCCACATAGCAGTCTAAACTGAATTTAGAACACTTGGAAAAATCAGCTGCTTAATTATTAAAACTCACTTGTTTTTAACTGTTCCATCCTCTCTACTGCTAAAAGCAAACCTTCCCTGTGCTTCCATGGGAGCAGAGTTAAAATTCAGAAGAGCACACTGGAAAAATTCCACTCCAGTTGGGGGTTGTTCTACAATATCTTTGTCACATACCAAATGAATTTCTCTTGTGTACAGGTGTACAGCATGCATTATATAACCTCCATGTACAACAGGGCCGCCAGTGATATAACATGGGGGAAAAAAAGGTCTAGGCAAGTCAGAAGAAAAAAAGACAGAAAAAATATTCAAATCACACAGGTAGGCTAGTGTTGCATCATCATTTTGAGAAGCCTTTTGCATAGTGGCAATTCATCTTCATACCGATGTGTTTGGAAGCAAATAATTTCATTTCATCTGCTTTTGACAGTGGCATTGATATGGCACATAACCGTTCATTTGGCTCCATGTCTGAGAACATTGTTCATAGGCAAGACAATGAGCTCCAGCATCTCTCTGTGCATCTGTACCAGTACAATTGTATCACCAGTACTGCATCAACCAGTACATCAAGGAACAGGGCAAGCAGAGAACACAGTAACTGATGACAGAGGAGGACAAAATGTTGCCTAGTCTCGCCCCATCGAGTAGTTCTCCACAAAACACTAGTTGTGGCCTACATCTACACCCAGAGGACTGATTCCTATCAATAAGGACAGCATGGCAACAGGTATGAAGTGCTGAACTTTAAGTTAGAAACTTCAAAAGAGGTCAAGGGCTGAATCGGACATATAGAATGAGCTATTTTTTTCCTACTCCTTTAATATATCTTGTCAGACGGGAAGTCTATAATACAGCTACATGTCCTTTAACTGAGCTGTGAATCTCAGTATCTAAGAATAACAATATTTAACTCCTTTCCTGACAGCAAAGCTGGAGCAGGTTCTAATACTATGTGACCTGTACGTTAGCCTGTGAATTATCCCATAGATCACTTCAGGTAAAAAGTTGTCTTTATTACAATTAACTGTATAAAAAAATAAAAGTTTCTCTTAAGATCAATTTCCAGTGATTTCCATCTGATCCTTTATATATTTTACATGGTGACAAGAAGTAGACCTGTTATTCACACATTTGATGTTCAAATATGTAATGTGACTTGAAATTCTTTAATGCTGTTGTACATGTGACACCTTCTGAAGGAAATATATGTATGTACTGGGAGAAACAACAGAGATCAAAACACATTTGCATTTGGCTTTTGATTTATGAACCTTTGTCTACTAGAGCAGTCCCACTGGCACTTACTTATCCATGGATAATGTAAGAAATCAAATAATTTGTATCAGTAAAATGGGAATTTACAGTGATTTTCAGCTGTATACAAATATGCACTTCATTAGCCACTCCCTGCATTTATTTCATGGGGGGAAGGAAAACCCAGTTTATGCAAAGCACCTCCCTTCTGCAGCTTTCACTTTTACTTTCAGAAAGACTGTGGCTGATGGGAAAATCACAGATTTACATTAAAGAAAAAGAAAACTATAACATAATTCTCAAAAAAATAGCAGATGTCCTCTTTTACATTATCTCTGCATAGGGAAAACAATGAGAAATTGATAACAGATCTATGTTAGATTTTAAGTTTTGCAGTTAACTTCCTGACCAAATAGACTGTACTGCTGCTACTCATAACCAGATGGATAAGGGAAGGAAATACCATAAGTTTCCACTGCAATACAGTGTGATGCATATGTGAATGCATCTTCTCTGCAGATGTTCATCCTTCTGGGAAGAAAAATCAGTAAGGTTCTGGCGTACCACCACCGTCCTTTCCTGACATCTCTGATGGGGAAAGCAGCCATTACCTGAAGAACATGAGGTTTGTTTCTATCCTTCCTTTGGACAGCGTACTCATGAGGTCATCTGCGATGGTTTGAAAATCATCTCAGCTATAATGGCAGTAATAAGAGTAATGACTAATATGATTTAGCTGTTTCCTTCAGATGTAGGGGGTTGCCTCCTTGGATGGTCAAAATACTGCCGATTTCAAAAGCAGGTTTAATTCACCTCCTTGTTACCCTGAATTAGGAGTCTCTAGAACAAGAGTCTAACTTGGAACTAGAATAGCCTCAAGGTTAGACTGATCTCTAGCCTCTACCACTTGTGTCTGAGGGTAGCCTGTAAATACCTCCTGTAAGAGTGCCAACAGAGTGCTTCTAAGCACAAAGTCAATACAATATTTAAAGAATTTTGGAAGATTCTGATTCCTGTTTCTCCAGTGGTAATACACCTCTTGATTGTGACTGTAAGTCTGCAGTCATCTTGGCTAGGCTTCCTTATTGACATCAAAGCAAGGGTCTCAAACTATTTTTTCCCTTTTGATGAACTAAGCTTTTTACAACCTGTCCTCCTAGTCATCATAATCAGAGAATTAAATATTTCTCTGTTAGACCACTGCAGCATATTCCAGGTGATTGATGATGAAGATGACCAGAAAATCCCATGTGTTGCCTGTTTGACAGGAAGAGAAGATGAACGAATGACTATTAAACTTACATGCCACCCACTTGTCCCCTGTCAGTCTGCTTCTGGATAAAGCACAGTACAGAATATAGGACACTATAAAAATATCTATAATCAGATAGTTCAGCCATAACTATGCAGGATTTAGCCTCATATATGCTTTGTAGCAAAAAAACTTTCCATCTATTCTGATTGTACTTTGTGAGAAGAATGAGACATTGATTTGTGGCTGGACTGTTTTGTATATGCATAGAGTCGTAAGTTTGAAACGGAAAGAAACTATCTTCAATGTTGAGCCATTTAGTCCATACTTTTTCCACTGCTGGACTTTCTTTTGCTGTAGAACTTATTTATTTCTTCAGCAAAAGTCTGAATTGGGTCAACCATGTCCTTTCTATAATCACAGTTGTTCACCAAATCCAGGAGGTTGATCAAACCTGAAAAAACTCTTAAAAGAGAAAGATTCAAAATACATTTTAGGATAGCTATCCAAATAGAAGGTCCCAGTGCTTCAGAAGTCTGTGCTAATTATTATATTCCTGCATAATCCAGAACTGGGAAAAGTTCCACTACTTTGGGAGTCTTTTAAAATAACAGGAAAACTAAAGCCACACTGTCCCTTCCTGGGATTGCTCCTTATAGTCCTACAACCCATGAAGTATGTAAATCTTGCTCTCAGCTCAATAATTTATTTGCTTATCCAAAAATGTCTTTAATTGATCTTCTTTTCCATTTTGTTCTGTCATCATATTATATAGTTTATGGCATTTGATGCAATATCCAAATTTGTTTGCACATGGCAGTTGGAACTTTATAATGAAGATTAGGTTTACAGATACCTGATATCAAAACCCCTGTGAGACTGAGGGGGTTTTACATAAGACCAAGGAAACCTTCTTTTTGAAAAGCATTCATATATAAAAGTCTACAAATATCCCAGCCCCCAAAAGTCATGCTGTTAATGAAAAGTTTTCCAGGATAAAACAACAACAACAACCACCCTCCTCTTTTTTTTGCAGTTCATTATTTAACAAAAGCAATCATAAAACTTGAAGGGAGCTTTGGGAAATACAAGTTTAAGTACCTTGGGGCCAATGAGCTGAAAACATTTTATGCAGTGGCCGCAAAAGTATCAACTCAGGCATATAAATTGTCTAAAATACACATTAAACAAGTGCTTTAAGTAGCCATATCCCGAGCAAGAATTGCAAGTTGGCTGAATTCAGGCAGAATGTGTAAGATTATGGATGAAGCACTTTGTAAGGTGTAAGAATCAATGACTTAAGCAGCTAATGTACTGTTGGCCTCATGAATATGAAGTCTGGTCTAAAGAGGAGACTGGGAAGAGTGTGGATTAAATAAACTTGATGGAGAAAGAAATTTGCTAAGAATTATATACTCTGATATATTGAACCATAGAAATCAATAATGTACTACCCTGGCAATGAAGACAACTGATAGAGTACTAGCAAAAACCTGGTCTAATTGATTAAGCATTAAAACAAGCCTTGTTGGAGAGAAATGAATGGCAAGAGGTAATAAGCAGCACAAAAATAAAAAGCTAAGGGAATAGTAAGGAAGTATGAAGCATTATCTGGGCTGATTGTGAAACATGGCTGAGTGATAAAAGGGTCATCTGGCATGCTGAGAAGGGAAAAAGTGATCTGAGAATAGGAAGCTAATGAGTAGCGTAGATCACACACAATAAGAAGATAAATGGAGGGGTGATAATACAGGCAGCTAGGGAGAGCATTAGCATAAAGAGGTGATAATAGTATGCAATTGGGAAAGGAGACTGTAAAAATCTAAAGATAAATCTGATAATAAACAAGTACCAATATACTCAACTGGAAAGAAGGAAAAATCTTTGCATGTGCACAGACTTCAGAGAACTAAAGTACCTTGTGAAGATTATAATGGTTCAGATCCAACACTGTAAACAGGTAAGTCAAGTCTTGATTTAAGCAGAAACAGGTACTGCTATAAGCAGCATCTCTGTGAGAAGCCATAATGTCAGAAAGAAGCCACAGCTGGTTGGCATCTGGGAATATTGAGACTCATTTGCAGATTGGGCCAGGTGTGACTCAGCTGCTCTGCAGCCACCCCAGATACAACCCTGTTCATTCTCTTTTTTGACCATGGTAGCTGAATATAAAATTGCATGCTAAAAGACCAGCTGGTTAAAACTGTTATAAGCCCTTGCTACATTTTGAATGTTTGAAAGTCATTGCAGCAAATTTGCTGTGTATAATTTTTTCACAGAATATTAAAAGTAACATACCTTACAGAAGAAATCCAAGCAAAAAATCACCACAACCCAACCATCTCCACATTCCAACAAACAAATGTTGAATCCCGCTCATAAGAGAGATGAATGAATCACTTCCCCCCCCCCCCCCCCCAAAAAAAAAAAAGACCAAAGTACAACCCATTGGAAACGGTCACTTAAATCTGAATCAAACACTGAAGTTTAAGAAGTTATCTTATAAAGTCAAGTTCCATTTTCTCACATACTCTTGCCACCTGAGATTGAAATTCAAGGACAAATAAATAAAACCCTCAACTACCACTCTAGTTACTGTCTCACGAAATCTGCACTGAATAAACCTCCTAAAAACTTACTCTCTTGAGCCAACCACTATCTCTGTGGGAGCCGTTAGTATTATTGGGTTTTTGGTTAGATTAGGGGAACCGACACATACAGCCAGAGGTGAAATTATCCTTTCTGCTGTCATATGATTCATAGCGGTGAGAGTGGAGTGATTTAAATTCAAGCATTCCTCCTAACACTGAGTCCATTCCAGATGATTAAATTCACAAAGACGGATAGTGAAAGATATACCAAGTTGGTTGGAGAAGAAATTAGAAACTTTTTTTTACTAAGGCAAGCCACATATTTCCTTACTGTAGCCCTGATATGCAAAGCAGAAAGGACTGGATTTCAGGAAAAGTTCACCTGCTCCACACTTCATGACCTGATCATGCCCAAGGGTGCTCAGAAAGGTGGAGAGGACATGGGCATAGGCTGCAACAATTACCCTGGACCATGACTTCCATACACTGGCCAATATGGGCCATGGCTTCCATATACTGATTCAGAAATTTTGTTGCGTAGAAATGCATGTGAATTCAGGAGTGGAGTACTTCTGAGTTATCAGCTCTGCTCTGATTCTCCCTCCTTTTGACAACAAGTATAAGACCTTTGCCATTGAAAACATGGCAAAATTCCCAATAATTTTGATGGAAGAAAGGTAGGTCAAACACTATGCATGTTTGAAAGTACCCCTACTAAAAATGCTTTACTAAGCTTTTTATCATTTTGTGGATCATTGTTTAAGCATATAACCATGCAGGTAAGAACATTTTGTAATTTACAGGAACAGTTTGATCACCTGTAGCCAGTGAATAAAGGGAGTCACACTAAAGCAGGAGAGTTACATCAGCAGTAATTCTGGTTTTTATTTTCTCAACTGTTCAGAGATCTTAGGTACGTCTCCTATGCACTCTGGCACTGTTTGCTATTCACCAATTACTTACCTTTTACAACAGTTGTAATTCACTCCAAGGGTTATGCCTTCTTGCATGTAGGTTGAGATACTACCGGTCAGACTTTTGCTTTGCAGCAAACATTGACCTTAGCAAGTATAAACAATGTTATGCCATTAACAAATATACAGGTGTATGAACGTGTGCATATATACATGCTAACTCTTGAGATAAAGATGGGCTTTTGTTGCAATTTGTATTGCAGCAGCCTCTAAGTATTCAAAAAGAGATTGCAATCCCATTGCAACAGGCTGTTTTAAAGAAAATGAACCTCCTCTGCCCTGGATGAGCTTCAAATCTAAATAAAGACAAGTAGCAGGTGGAGAGGAGCCATGGAAATTTGCAAAGTGCTGGTGAGAGCAGATAAGCAGGACTTCCCCGCTTTTACTTCACTACTTAAAATATCGTTTAAATTCAAAGCTACTATATCCTTTATAATCAATAGGTAGAGAGAAGCAAATCACATCTGAAGTAGACGTCTTAGGTCAAATGAACCGTGCCCTTGAAGTACTTAGGGCAATTACTTCAGAGACATCTAATGTTTAGATTCCCCTTTGCAAAAGATGAATTTAGCCCCAGCTTCCCAGGGTCCTAATCCAATGCCCTACCAGTTGGATAATTCAGCTTCTCCTCATGACATTTCTTTGATTTTATAGAGTTAGGATAAGATGATAAGGGTTTTGTAAGAGTGAGTTTCCTCAGGTTGTTGCTTTAGGTACGAGCAAACTGGCTATCTGTTTTATCCAATTATATTCAGCTACTGCTGTGGTATGGAGAATCTGCACAGGCTACTTCAGTTCTTGATTGATTACTTCAATAAACTGACAAAGGATATTTCTCACCCTCAGATAGACCAATTCCACTGAACATGCTCCAGTACTTTTCTGTAGAAACAGAGTTTGTGTATGAGGGCATTGGTGTACTTTATTTTTCTTTATTTTATTAAACCCACATCTAACGTTAGAAAATCCCAGCTGCTGGTGTATGCCAGCTAATACACAGGATCATTTCTGTTTGAGTGTTGAATCAGCAGATATTACCCACCAAAGCTAATAAAATCTCATTGATATCACTGTAATCAGCATTTGGGATTAGTAATGAGTCTAAGGAACAGGTGATCTTCACCATCACAGCTATAAGAATCAGATTATGAACAAGCAATAATGTAGGGGAAAAAAAGGGGGAATGGACAGCCTTGAGAATAGCTTTATGGGTCATTGACATGAAAACTAAAGGCTGTGAGAACAATATGCTGATGATATTTTCCCATTTTCAGACTCGACAGAGATTGTATTGCTTTGTTTTTTTAATTGGAAATTGGGTGTATTTTTCTGCTCTTAGAGTATACACCAGTATGTGTCAGACAAGGCAGAAGAGGTAAAATGATAATGACCTTGAAGGTAGAATTTCAATTTAGAGGTAGCTCTTTTCCACTTTAATGACTTTTATAGAAAGTGCAGACAATAGGATTTAATCATTCAGCACTGTTACCCATATAAAAGTGATGGTGACTTCTAAAGCATTTCACTTCATAATGAAGCATCAGGAAAAGTATTTGTATGCAAGAGAAGACAGAGGAGATGATGTAGCACTGAAAAAGTCCCAAGTCTTTTACTCTCCAGAGGTAAATTCATAAAGATTGCCCTTCAGTAAACACAGTAGTAAAGTGCTCTGACTCTGCCAACTTTTCACATTTGTGCTGTGAGTGACAGAAACTGATGAGATATATTTGGTAATTAGGGATGTAATTTAAATTTTACTAAGTTTATGAGCATTTGATGTTCAATGCCCTAAACATTGGCAATGCCATGTCCTCCTGTGTGATTATGTCATGAGTTTGAAGGCATCTAAATTACCCACTATTCACATACCACCTGGCCATATTTTACAGGTTTTCTCCCCTAGTGAAAGCAAAATAGTCCACAGGAACCTAGGGACCACAAAAGTAGTCCAGTCTCCCAGTGGCTGCACTTACTAAGCTTACTTTCCTAAACCAGATAGCCAGGGGTAGTCTGTTCACACAGTACATTTAGACTTCTGATTCTGACAGAAGAGGAGAAAGGAAAAAACAAAACAAGAAAAGAAAAAAGGAGGATTTGCAAACACTTCAAGTAAGTAACATTGTCAGCATTGAGTTTGTTATATTAAGTGCCTCTAGATGTTGCAAGAGGATTTTTTTAAGTTCAGACAGCTATAAGGGGAAAGCTGTTTCAGGAAAACAGGTGAGTACAATCAAGGTATTCAAATCTGCACATTCCATCCATGAGTGATAGGAAAAGGACCCGGCACCCCCGCCCTTCTAACCACTACTGCTTTTCAACTTGTAGCTGTGGAAGTGCACTTGTTTAAGTTGACATATATAATTAATTGCATTCAAACACAAATGTGATAATTACTTATTACAGTGATAGGCAATCATTTATAAAATCATTAAGAGGCAGTCACTTTCTTAGTTTTCTTTGTTAGCCAGGGATAGTCAAGCCTTATTTTTTACTGGTGGGTGGTGGGCAGAGGGAGAAGGGAAAAAAAGGGGTTTTGCACACAAGATTGTTACTGAGATATCTTACTGGTGGCAACTGAAAGAAAGAACAATTACTTCACAAGCAAAACCCCAGCTGAAGTCAGTATGATCCTCAGATTTGCAGGCACTAAGACTTCCTTCAGGCATTGTCAATAAACACTGAATAGAATCATAAAATTATTTAGGTTGGAAAAGACCTTTAAGATCATTGAGTCCAACTGTTAACCTAGCATTGCCAAGCCCACCACTACACCATGTCCCTAAGCACCACATCTACACATCTTTTAAATACCTCCAGGGATGGTGACTCCACCACTTCCCTGGGCACCCTCTTCCAATGCTTGACAACCCTTTCGGTGAAGAATTTTTTTCGTAATATCCAGTCTAAACCTCCCCTGGAGCAACTTGAGGCCATTTCCTCTTATCCTGTCACTTGTTACTTGGGAGAAGAGACCAACACCCACCTCACCACAACCTCCTTTCAGGTAGTTGTAGACAGTGAAAAGGTCTCCTCTCAGCCTCCTTTTCTCCAGGCTAAACAACCCAAGGTCCCTCAGCTGCTCCTCATAAGGCTTGTGCTCCAGACCCTTCACCAGCTTCGTTGCCCTTCTTTGGACACGCTCCAGTACCTCAATGCTCTCTGGAAGATGCCTACCAATCAAGCTAAAGGAGCAACTCCTGTAGCTGATAAAATAAATAGGTCAAAGAAATTGCTACCTGTAGATAAGCAGCACAGGAATCCAGACAGTTTCCAACTTAGAAATCCCTACCTTCCTTACTGCTGAAAGGCATGTTGTGGTTATAATATGCTTGTCCTTTTTCTCATGTTCCCTCTCTGAGCAGGAATGTTGACCATTGTGAGAAACGTGAGATTATACTGCTAAGGCTGCTGGAAACTCTGATTTGATCCAGGAGGGCAAGTCTTCAAACCCTGTTTTCTCATTTTTCTCTTCAAGTTGTAGCTTTTTATGTGGGATTCAATTCACATTTATTAAAATGTTCACAACAGGTGAACAGAAAATACAGTGACAAAATATTCTACTGCAGCTATCGGCTCAATGTCAGGTCAGCTATTAAAGTGTGAGGAGCTAATCAATACAGCTCTAGCATTACAAAGAAAAAGGCAGTACCTGCTACAAATTTTCACTTATGTGATCCTAGTGAGGTGGAACAAATTTAACTAAGGGGTAATCTTGATCCTTTCACCCCTTCCCCACTTTTTAATTACTTTGAAATATGAAACTACTAGTCTTTTTCAAGTTCAAGGCCAGAGACTACTCCCAGGAGTTGACCTGTATTTGTCTGTCCTTTCATGTAACTTTGGAACACTCCAACTATTATGTCATCATTTTCCTACCTCCTCTTCCATATACACTTGATATTCTATTACATCATGTTTGGAAGACATTTGTAAAGTAATGTGATTATTCTAATGAAGTCTACAGAGTCTCCCTTTGAGAAGGATCACTTCTGCAGCTGAACCATCACAGTGCGAGTTGCGATGTAATGCTAACCTCCCAGAAAACACTGTAAGCTGCTAGCTTCTGCCTCTCCCCAGAACATATTTATTATTTTAAATCATCCCATATGCAAGATAGCACATTTCAGAGACCCAACAGCAATCTCTGGTTACCAAACCTGTTTGGTTTATCTTGTTCCTGATGTCTTTTCTTGGATGGGTCTGGGCAACAAGACATCAGTCTGAAGCTATTGTAAGTTTGGAAGCCAGACATGAGCCAGAAAGTGATGCTAGTAAATATAGTTGAAAAGCAGTTTAGGATTTTCATTGAATTTATTTTTTTATTTATTTTGCCACAAAAGTAGTGAGGAGTAGGACACAGCCTATGTATTCAGACATTTGGCATCTCTTTTAAAATGGGAAGAGGATATATTGGTAACCTCAGCAAATCCAGCCTTCCAGTTAGAGTAGGATTGCTGAACGTCACATAAGACACAAATAACTATATAAAAAGAAACAAAACTAAAAATGGAACTTATTCTGAGCTCATCCAGGTTACTAGCAACTTTATTGGGAGTAACAACAATGTCCGATGTTGCTGTTTATACTGCTTAGCATGACATGCGGGCTAAAGTGGACAACTCACAAAGTAATTGAGGTAACAGTTCAGCTAGATACATTATGTCAAACAGAACATGACACAGTCCAGCATAATCTTCATCAGAATTTGACCTAACAGGATTTGACATTGTCTCACATGTGCTTCAGCACTTTTCAATCTAGTGTCATGCAATGCAAGACAGTATCACTGCACTGTCCAGAAATTTGGGTTGGGTTGTCACGATTACAGGGATAATTCCCTGCTACTGGTGATGAAAGATAATTTTAACATTAAGCTGGATTTCACAGTGGTGATCAGAGCCAGTTTAGCTATCCTAAACACTTACACAACTGGGAAAGTGGAAGAAAAAGATTCTATGGACCGTAGGGTTTGGCCTCATGGGACTTCTGTGCTGCTTGTTGCCTACATAACGTTAACTCCAAAAGAAGACTCTCACAAGTAATGTAGCTTAGGTTTGTGAGTAGTAGGACTAAATTTAAATCCTTTGAAATTGAGCAATACTAGTAACCTGAGACAACTGACTCATAACATCAAACCTCACCTGATTTAAGCTAGAATTAGGGTGACGAGACCAGTTTCCCTCACAATGTCAACCAGAAGCTTCTTTCCTTCTTTCATCTTAATACATGACATTTATAGATAACATGCCCTTCCTGCCTGAATCCTGCTAGCTCTTTCTACAGCAAAGGCAGGAAAATTCTGTAATCCACAGTTTAAAGGATTTTTCATAGCCTTTTCCAGGGGAGGATACCATTCATAGGAAAATGCTGAACTCCACAAGTAAAGAGGAAGCTCAACCTGTGTTCAGTTGTCTATCAAAAACAAAAGAAAGGGGGTAATTTTGGCTACTGATCCTCTCTGGAAGCTGTGCTGACAATGGGCTTGTGCTTCTGCATGTTGAGAAGAAACAAGAACATTGCCAGCAAACTACTGGCAGCTCCTCTGCAGGGAACAGTCCTGCAGCGTGAGAAGGAACATGCAATTGTATCAGTAGGCATTTGTATTCTCCATTACTAATGTTTATGACTCTCCCCCCACAGTGCATGGCTTCAGTCATTTATAAACAGTTTCACAAGAGAAAATAATACATATATATGTATTTATGCACTTAAAATTGTGTTTTCTAATGAGGGCGAAAGCATTACAGAAGAAATTCCCCTTCTTGCAGAGATGAAAATGACAGGTCACATCTACACTTCAGTTCCTCTTCCCTCTACCCCATTCATATTTTAATATTAATTTACAGCAATAAAGAACCATATAATAAACCACTCCATGATGTACACTAGCTTCCATGCATTAACTTCTGCTTTTTTATTCAGAGACTTATTAGCAGAAGGCATAACATTCCTTACTCTTTGCTGCTGTGAGAAGAGCTGCTTACTTGCTTAGAGCCAAACTTTAAATCTTCTTCTCCCAGGAAATAAATTGCTCATCCACCTGATTGTTTTACTAGGTTGGGTTTTCTGCCTCACATTTCCTTGAATAATTAATTGCATAAAGTAACCTGCTTACATGTTCACTTCTCTAATGTGCATTTTTCAGTTCCCACTACAAAGGATCATTTCACTGAATGACGCTAGAGAATGACAGTGAGGGAATGCCACATAACAAAAGAATAAGGACGGTCAAAACAAACAGCTTTTTTTAAAAAAACCTGTCATTTATACTAGTGCAAATTCTATGTCACGCCCCAAGCCTTCAATATAATTTCTCTGAATTCTGCACTGGAGGTTGTCCCCTAGGACTTAAATTTTGCACAAGATGAAGGGAAATGCCATCAGGGCACTGCATAATTTTTACCTTTTAAAGGGTTTTGTTTATTCACCTTGCCACATGGTCCTTCAGTCTGGCTCTTCTCTTTGGCATGAGTTTTCCCCTTAACTCCTTTGCCTTCACCCCTCTCCAAAACCCAACAAAAAAAGGTGGCATAACTGGAGGCACCAGCTTTCAGGTGGATGCACAGTAAGGCCTTATTCTCCTTGTTATAGACCATGGATAAAATTCACTTAAATTCAGTAATCTACAATGCAGTGTCAAAGCTGCCATTATCATCAGATCTTGTGAGCAAGCAGGGCTATCATAGTTTAGTGAGCTACTCAATCAGCTATCGGTCAATTTATCACTGTAGGGTTTGTACTCTCTGAACTATATTTACTGAAACCTTTGACTTGATCTCTGGTGACTATAATGTAAGCTTTGATACTGCATTTTAGATGCCTACTATTAGATGTCAATCTGCAAAGCAAATTCTGCTCTATGCCTCAGTTCCAATGCATATGCTGCGTGTATAACATCATCACTTAGTGCCTTTACCCTGTTGCAATGCAGTGAATAGCACCAACACTAGTTATAATTAGAGTGATTGTATTTTCTCCTGAAGGTATACTAAAAACCAGAAAGCTATGTAACATTGCATTTTCAGTTGTTTTTTTTCCCCTCCATACAATAGTAAAGATTTTCCAAAAAGGTGTTTGTGAAATAGAGGCCCAATAAGAGAACTGAAAAAATGGAAAAACTGCAATAAATACATCTCATGCCCCTTCCATTGCTAAAAAAGATCATAATTTAATTTTTTTTTTTAAAATGTCAAAGCACATAAAATCATATAAGTGTACCCAATTACTAGGATGACACTGGTGCCTACAATGGGACACTGTAAAGCAGGGCAGTGTAAATGCACAGTCTGATGTTGGAAATACCAAAGCATCCACCTGAATAATCTAAGAACAGAAGCTAAGTTATCACTTGATGGCATACATAGTGCCATCATTCAAATCAAAATGTGGATCTGGGAATCAACACAGGAGGTACAAAAATCCTCACGAACCAACATAAAATTCTTTATTACCTGGTTATCCGTGTTGGTGCAGAACTGTTATAACATGTAAAGGAAAGATTGTCTTCTACTAGAGAAATGATTTTTTTCACACACACACACAGAGAAAATATGATGCAGTCTAAAATCCACAGTTTAATGATACAGTATCAGTGGAAATCATTTTGCTAACCATAGGATTACAGATGAAATAAGGATTCCAGGCAGATATTGGCCTACTATTCATGAATAAGTCATTTTGACAGTACTTGCTGATGTATGGGTTCAAGCGCACCATGCCAACCCATCACTATGCACAATCAATGGGTTAGCAGGACAAACAACCCTCCTTTAATAATTTACAACACTGCATGTTTTGATTCTGGATTCCCTAGCTGCTAATGTGTTTCTCGCAGTGGGGTAGAATGGATGTTCTCAGTTTGCTGAACTGTAAAATCAAATAGATTATGATATGTGTGTATGAAAAATTAGAGCTACCAAAATTTGGATTTTTATGTGTGCACTGCAGAATCTTATTACATTTTAGTAGACTTAAATAATACATTATGCTATTATATCTAAATACTAAGGTGGTTAAAGATTCTTTCTATATGTTGCAAAATTTTGAATTCTTTACCACAACACTTTAAAAACCCCACACACATTATTTTTAAAGTACTGGTTTTGGAAAAGACATTTCACGGCATTTTGGGATATACTGAATTTAAAGTATTATGGTAGGAGAAAAGGAAGTGGGGCAGGAAAGATCCCTTAATGCCCCTCTCTCTCCCCGTAAAAGTCTCAATTCCTTTCAAATCTTTCAACAGCATATACACCCTCCATAATTCCATTTCCAGAGGTAACATTTATGTTGAAGAGTTGAAAAAATTGCTATTTCCATAAGACTTCATCATCTAAGCAGAACTATAATTTTTTTGTCAAAGTAGCTGTAGAGTACATGGTGCATCAAGAATAAAATATAAGGTTAAAGACGGTATTTCCTCAGGCTGTTAAAAAACAGAAAATGGATTAGGTGCCTCAGTTATTCCTACAAGGTAAGAGAGGACACATGACCAGTTTGTCTTATCCTACCCTTATTTTATGCTTTTAGCTGATCAACATCTTCCTCAAATATTGTTTTGGTTGTGGTCAGGATTTCCTCAATGTGACAGATTAGTTTAATCATGATCAGAAAGCTTTAGCATTCCCATAAAATGGGTGTTGGATTGCAACATTAATAGAAAACTGTCTGGTACTTACAATACAGCTGAATATTCACAGAGGACTCAGATCACCAGTTTCCGCTCCTCTGTGTTTTATGACCATGTTTTCATGTGACTTTGAATAGTTCTATTGTGGTCTTTTCATGTATTATTTACAGATTTTATGTACCACTGGGGAAAAAAAAATATTCTCATTTAAATATAAATCTATAGCATTACTTTTCTACAGCTAGTTTAGTAATAACAAAACATGTTTCTTTGACTTCTTTGGATATGAGAGAGTTTGGGTTATTCCCAGAAGTAAATAACCCAAACAGCAGAAGAGGTCTGAAATAACTTTTTTTTACTATGGAATCATACTGAAGACACCTGGAAGCAATGGACAGCCTTTATGTATGTCTTGACTCACATCTAGCTTAAAATGGTGGAATAACTTATGTGCTTTTATATTTTAATCAAAGCATAAAAGATAAATGTTACCCAGTTTAACATAAGAAATTGACACCAACTCATGTGTCTGACTTTTCTTAGAATGAGCTACTCTGCTGACAAAAACAATTTAAAAAAAAAAAATCATTGATAGTGCAGCACAAAAGCCTTCATCCAGTAAGAAACAAAACGGAGACAAACAAAAGATTTAAATAGCCCACAGATGACTGTAACTTACAGTCACAGATGGTCTTTGGTAGTTTTTGTTACTTCCATCCTCTGTGTGTTCTAATTCCACTGAACAGCACTAAATATTCCAACCCATAATATGCCTGAAAAAGCTCCCTTGAATATAGTGAAACAGAAGAAAGTCCATCGTCCTTGGAGGATAAAAAAAAACAAAACAAAACCAACCAACCAACCAACCAAAAAACCTGAATAGGTTTATGCAAAAAGATTTGTGTTTCAATAGTGCTCTCCAGTGAATACAAAGAACTGTGTATAAAAGGATTATAAAGAGATATAAAATAGAACAGTGAAAGTCTGCGCAGAAGTTCACTTTTCATCTCCCTCTACCCCCTCATGCCTCTGATACAAAGCTGCTGTAAAATAGTTATCTGGGAATGCCAAGCAACATACAAGAGTTTGAGAAGAAAACCTTAAAAACTCCATAGAGATAGATACATCAGTAGTAACTATACAGGTCTCTGCATGGAGGTCAATACATGATTCATACTGACGCTGTGCAAGAATGTCTACAGACAGTCTATGGTGTGTTAGCGCGCCTTGTAAGCAGCTAACTTGTATAAGTATACAAGATAACTCCTTTTATTTTCTGTTACTGATGCATGATATCTGCATTAGGGATGTTTGTATAGCCTGGCAGTCTGATACCAATATACATCCAGACAGAGGAATAATCTGAGAAGCAAGGAATTTTCTCCCCCTGAAATTT
The DNA here is from genome assembly GCF_035582795.1 of Mycteria americana. Lineage (NCBI taxonomy): Eukaryota > Metazoa > Chordata > Aves > Ciconiiformes > Ciconiidae > Mycteria > Mycteria americana. The sequence continues at coordinate 5,812,203 of NC_134368.1, forward strand.
TTGGTTTTACCTTCCCTGAAGAAAGATGAAAGTGACGGGAAGTGATAGTAATGGAAGTTTCTTCCAAGCAGTGCTCAAAACTAGTGACTTTTTCTAGTTCCCGGTGTACTAGCCTGAGTGATTTTCACTGATCCTATTCCTTTCTGGTCTCTCCAGTCTCTTCTCTTGATAGTCAACACAATTCCCTTTGCCGTGTCGTTGTGTCTGATCAATACCGAAGCACAGATTAATAAAAGTCATCCAGCTTTTGATTACAAACGTGCTTTCTTCGGGGTAGTTTGCATAGTTTAAAGATGCTGTCCTTGAGGGAGAGAGCAGCTACTGAGAGACACTAGATACGGCAAACTGGTTGAACTTCAGCTTAGATGAAAGCTTCAGTCTGCAAAGTATGCTACCTTTAAAAGATACTTTCTAAGAGTAATTTGAGAAAAATCCCCAATAGCAGCCTGTAGATTTGTATAGATTAAGAAATTTAAAATTTGTGCCGCAGAGTTGTGGGAACTCCCACTGTGGCATGCAGACAACCCAATGAATTACTGCAGTGTTGAGATTACAGAGTGTACACTTGTGAAATCCTAACTCCTGTCACATTCATTTAAAAACCTCAACAACCAGTGTGCTGCATTTTGATAATCACATCTGAAATGTCACAGTGTGGGCAACTGCCCCATAATACATCATTTTTCTGTTTAGTCAGAAAGTGATAAAAAGGGCACAGGAAAATAATAGATGATATGCTTCATTTTTAACACTTCTTTATGGAGGAAAAAGAACCTGTAAGGCCTTCCAAGCCACCTGTTATCTGTACATGTCAGATTGTTACAGATGAGAGACAGTTTACTTTTTAATACCAGAAAAAATTTATAGGAATTCCCAGCAAAGTTCAGTTCAAAGCATATGGTAGTATCCCTAATGCATCTCTAATCCCTGTTTTAATGTTCAGCACTCATTACTTTGTGGATTTAATAGTTTGTCTATCATTAGTCTTTTTAGCCACAAGATAATCATCGGATGTGTTTTAACAAAAGCTGTGCAAGTCAAAATGATTCAATTTTGAATGAAAACAAGTTACACATTTTACTTAACAAATGAATGACATTTGAATATTTTAGACTTTTAGATAATATTTTATAATAGTACAGTTTTCTTCAAGTGGCATAAAATTCATACTCAAAAAGGAAAATACTTTTTTTTTATGTAAATAATACAGCTATATTACATATTCAGCAAAACTAACACATTCAGCTTTTCTAATCCCTTAACAAAAGCACATTATTGCATATTTGCATCCAGAGGAGAATACAAGCACATTTAGAAACTATAAAACTTGAATTTAAGAAATACTGTCAAGTTGAAATTCACATAACTAACTTTCAGACTAATTGCCTTGCTTGTAATTAACAGATTATTTGTTGAGGTTTTTTTCAGTTTCTGTCCACTTCCCTGTTGTTTTTATGTCTGGCTTCCAAAGGAGAAGATATAAGTGCCACTGAAGAGTTTTTATGTATAACCAAAATGCCCACAAACCTATCAGTCTTTGTTGCAGGTAGACAAATCTGGTAAGACACTGGGACTCAGGAGAGTTCTCCTTCCCAGGCTGCTAGAGCCAGACTGGGGGAGACTGAGAGCCAGTGGATTCTTCCCATCCCTGTCTGGTGGATGAGGCTCCTGTGGTTTGCATTTTCAGATCTAGCCAGCAAAGCTGAGTACATGCTCCAAAGATGCAAAAACACACGCATAAAATACACATGGCCAACGACACAGATTAACACAGACCAAGAACAATGCTTTTACTGGTACTCACATTACCGCAAGGCACTGTCACACACACGTGAGCAACACAGCCTGACTCTGTTCCTCCTCTCCAGCTGATCAAGACTGCAGCTTGCTAGCAGAGCATACACACTCACATTCATGGATGCCTAGAATAGCAGCACAGACTTTTAACGCTATCCACAATCCCATGGACCAGGGAGGCCCCTTTCCCAGTTACCATCTCAGACCTCAGGTCTTTCCAGTGAGGTCTCCTCTTCTCACTGACTAGACCAGCTTGAAGTTTGGTATCAGAACATAAACACCCCCCCACACACACCCCCAGGTCTCTCCAGCAGCCAGTCTCAGGTGTGATCTGTACAGCAGCACTCAGACCACAGTGCACTCAGTTGCTGGGCATCCAGATCTCATCCTACTCCCTGGTTAGTCCAACCTGAAGTTGACTTGGCACATCAGGCACATACAACACACACACACACAAAATAAAAACCATACTCGCACCAAAAATACTTAGGAATAATTATTACTTTAATATGCAGATAGGGCAGACTGTGATGATCAGGCATAGGTCTCAGCCAGAAAAGCAGTGACCAGCAGCTTACTTACATGCAACCAACCCCTTTTATCCTGCCCGCTCTCCATTTTCCCATGCCTGTACTTCTATCCAGCCTTCTCTGCCCCTCTGTCCTCCCAAATTAGCAACGCTGCCATAATCAGTTCTCTCCCATTCGTCCTAGTTTTGCTACATCCATACCCAAATTTCTGATGTGTTTACCTAGGTGATCTTGGCATTAAATGGTATTATGGATATAGTTATATTGGTACCAGTCCCTTATAATTCCTGTTTAATCATCTGAAGTTTGGCTGTTTCTCTCAAATCTCTCCCTTAATTGACTAAGAGATCCATCCATTCCTCATGGCACTGTCTGTAACTTTGATCAGCTTCTCACACTTCAGGAGAACTTATATGCTCATAAAGCAAACAAGAGCCATTTGTAGAAGGAAGGGGAGTCAGTGCTTGATGGTTAAGGTTTAGCTTCGGTTCCTTTCTTACCACTGTTGAGGCCATTGGAAAAAAGGTTAAAGCTTCCATTGAGATCTAGTTCATATAACAAGAGGTATAAAAAAAATTTTTGGATGGGAGAATATTTTTAGCCCACAATGAAATTTCTGCTCTAAGACAGAAATGGGTGGGAAAAGGATAGTCATTAACCCCATGTTATCAGATTCAGGTACTATGCTAAGGAGCCAGGTAAAAGCCTCTTCTCTGAATCAACCATCAAACTAAAGCTGGTTCTCACACAAGCAAGGCTACCCCCCTAGTCACCATCTGACCATGAAAACATGAACAGTAACGGTTTCACTGAAATGCAGAACAGAAGTTTTGAAACGTTAACGCATTTTTCATAGAACTAAAATATTACGTTCACTCTAAATGTTGCTAGTGCATTTTTTTTCTTTGACAGAAGAGAGGAACTATACACAAAAAATGACCAGATAAAACCAATTGCTCCCCTGAGGTTGATTACTTATGTGTAAACAGAAATGTATTTGCACACATTGCACTGCTGGTGAATGCCTAAACAATGTATTGCCCATGGAAAACAACCTTTGACAAACGTTAGAATGTCTCTAGCAATACCGAAAGCTTCCATCGCATTTGTCAGCAGGTTGAGGGAGGTCATCCCTTCCTCTCTACTCTGCATTGGTGAGGCTACACCTGGAGGTGTAGTGTGTCCAGTTCTGGGCTCCCCAGTACAAGAGAGATATGGAGAAACTGGATAGAGTCCAGTGAAGGGCCATGAAGATGATGAAGGGACTGGAGCATCTCTGCTACGGGGAAAGGCTGAGAGAGCTGGGACTGTGCAGCCTAGAGAAGAGAAGGCCCAGGGGGGATCTTATCAATGTGTATAAATACCTGAAGGGAGGGTGCAAAGAGGAGAGTGCCAGGCTCTTTTCATTGGCGCCCAGTGACAGGACCAGAGGTAATGGGCACAACATGAAACACAGGAGGATCCCTCTGAAGATCAGGAAACACTTTTTCACTGCGAGGGTGACTGAGCACTGGCACAGGTTGCCCAGGGAGGTTGTGGAGTCTCCCTCCTTGGAGATATTCAAAAGTCATCTGGACACAGTCCTGGGCAACTGGCTCTAGGTGTTCCTGTTTGAGGAGGGGGGTGGACCAGATGATCTCCCTTCCAACCTCAACTGCTCTGTGATTTATTTTACGTAATGTACTACTGTACTTGAATTTCTCATCTCTTCCCAATATTACCTGAACAAGAGAAAAAACTAAGAAATGTTAGACTTGCTTATCTATTAGAATTCTTCCAAAGGTTTCCAGCTTTAAATCTGTCATTAAACGATAAGTTGTTTCTACAACTTAGATAGATTAATGGGATTCTTAAATGCATTTAAACTGAAATCAGGTTAACATTATAAAATAGTCTAAATTAAATGCAACACTTGGCATGGATATCACTGTGAAGAAAAAAAGTTTGTAATTGAAAATATTACTGTGTTGCTAACAAATCTTATTATCAGTGACTATCCCAACTTATCCCTGGTTTAACACAGGACAAGTTGTCTTCTAAAATATTATCTGTCCATTGATTGAAGAGGGAGTCCAGAAAACTAACTTAGTATTTTAACCTTCAGAAAGCTACTCTATTGTGTGGCAAGATTACTTCTGTCCTTAGAACAGAAAGTTGCCTTGTACCTATGCATTATCTATTCATACCCTCCTCTTCTTCAAGCACTTTCCTTCTCCTCACCTGTAATTATTTTTTCAAGTGCCTTTCTGACAGAAACTGCTACCGATCTTGTTCCTCACCAGTAAACCCTCTCCACATTGTCTCACATAAGGTACTGGGGGTGTTACCTCCTTCCGTAAACTCTTTCAGCCCAGAAATCCACTTACTCTTTACTCGTAAAATCTCCAAGTATTTTTTGCATACACATGCACTTAGAAATCATAAAAACTTTAAAAAGTGTCAGTTGAAAGGGACCTCTGGAAGACATCTGGTCCAACTCCTCATTCAAATGAGAGCCAATTTTGTAGGGTCATAATTAGAGAATGTTTAAGAGGTGATCATTCATAAGAAAGAGCTCCCACAGACCAGCAGAACCCCTTTATAACACCATGAATTTAGGGTTCTGAATCTCTCCAGCCAGTACTCATTCTTCTGGCAAAGTGGTGTTAGCATCTACAATAATTACTGCTAGCAGATGTAAACCACTGATTCAGCAGTTGCACAGACGAATCCTTTCCAGACTCTATGGTATTCTAGAAGGACATCAAATGTTCCTTTTAACTGCCCTAGGCAATGATTAATTCTCTGACCCTCTTTTGTCCATTCGTGTAACATCCCCACATATGGGAGTGTGGACTGGAACCAGGCAAGTAGGTACCCATTTTCATGAATATTTAAGGTCAAAATTTCAATTTGACATCACCAGGCAAACTTTCTGTCTTTATTTTATATTATGGAAGGAAATGCTATATCCAATTTACCTTTTGCATTAGATTGAAACTTAAAAATAAGAAAATTTTGCACACAAACCAGGAAGAAATTGTTAGAGCTGTATAAAACAGGTGGAGATGCACACAGTAGGTGGTTACAATACCACAATAATGTCTCTAAACCATTATGTTCCTGCACAACAATGCTCACTAGCTATGCTTAGAAAAGAATAATAATAAACCAAGTAATTTTGTCCTTCTGTTAGCAAGGAAAAAGACATCCATTCCACCACCTTGAGCAATTTTGAAGGAGCAGTAAGGAATAGTTAGAAGTCCATTTTCAGCATCATACCTGGTGGTTTCCATTACTTACACTGTTATTGCTCTCAGGAGATGCATAACTGGTTGTCTAATTGGTTAGGCAATGTCCTGAAGAATTACTTATTAAGCAGAAAATATGCCAATAGTAATTCTATGCTCTCAAAACCCAATGTGAAAATATTTCAAAAAAAGCAATTACATAACTGTCTCCAAATTACCATCATTAGTTATTCCCATCAGAAAGTTGGTTCTTTCATGAAAATGCTCTGAAAAGAGAAAGTGTTTGCACCTCAAATTACTGTCTATTAAATGACAGCAGAATGTCTGGTGGAAGAGGAAGGAGACCTTAGGGCTGGAGGAACCTGCATTCAGATTTCTCCTGCACTACAGGTATCCACTGGTATCTCTGGCAAGACATGATGAATGCCAACATGGCTCTCTGCAGCATTTTGCAAAAATATTGAACTAGCTCAAACATGATAAAATGTATTGGTGTACACTGACAAGTCAAACCCTGTATCATAACTGAGTAGTGACACATTGGAGTACCTTGTTAATGAGGCTATACTGCTTTTAACACCTGAACAGGCTCAGGTATATATAGCCCACACATGTGGACACAGCCACTCTGTGCCTGAGATACTAGTCTGTAAAAAGACGTTGTTTTTTTTTTTCTTTAGATGAATGATACTGCAAGGACAAACAAAAAAGAACTCAAAAAAGAACTCCCTGAATAGGGAGTAATAGTGGAGACATAAGCATACATAGACTATATAACCTTTATTTTTAAGAGGACCTATTTAAAAAGACCATTGGTGACTGATTTTTTAAAAAGTGTCCTTTCTTATTTAATCTATGACCTCCAACACAAGCCACAGGAACTGAACAATAAAATCCTTACATAAAGCTAAATCATCTATGGTTAAATGAGAGCACGCATTTTGTGGAAACAAACTAGACTCTCCTGATAACCTTGCTAACAGTGAGTGTCAAGAGTCCAATACTCTGATCAGGTTCTTTTAGACATTCCACATGTGGAGGATGTAATATTTAATATAAAATTTAATTATTTGAAGACAGTTGATGTTACATGAGATTTCTGATTTAGCACATTTATACAAAATATACCAAAAACACAATACAAATGTAAGTTGCAACTGCTATATATTGCTATGTGTAATACACAGTTCAATCACGATACCAAGGTGGTTCCTATTACCGATCTCTAGAAAATGCTCACCATCACAATGCAGGGCATCCCTAATCAGCGGGAAGGAATATGTGGGTTGAAGTCACCTCAAGCACAGTGCTCTCTTCAAAATTCTTTTGTTAGTTGTTCAGTTTTTATACTTTATGTTGGGCTGAGCCACGTACTCACTCCCTCCATGCTGGTCTGGCTAACTGAGGGAGACATTCATACTCTTTTAATGAGATCTGGGAGAAATACTTGTATCACCAGTTGATCGCTGTTTATCTAAACCAAAGGCCATCCTCCAGACCTCTTTCTGTTGAGATAAAGTCAGCTTCTTTGCAACAGCTGTCGTCAGTCCCATCCTGCATTATTCCCCGAGCTTCACGGGCACATCACCCTTGCCCATCTCCTCTGAGCCTTCTTCCATTGTACGGGTTTATTGGGCAGTTGCAGTGAGCTAGACAAACATTTGTTAAAATACTGCAATATTCATTTGTCATTAGTTTTCTTGAAATGTAAAACTACCTTAAAAAGTCTCTCTTCCTCATTTGACTTTTCTAGCCTCGGTTTCAATTCAATAAATTGGTTACTTTTCTTGTTAAGAACTCTCTGGTACTATATGTCTTTTTTCAGTGCAAATGTTTACCCCGTTACCAGAGCTGTATATGCACGCAACTAAGACAAACATAGATTTGATATACAGCTTTGAGATTGCCACCCATATACCTTGGAGAATATATACTGCAGGAGAAACAAAAGATTCATTAGGAGTTTAGCACAAACTGCCATGGCCATAGCATACAAACATTTGTTATCTTAAATGCTGTCAGAAAGCCCAAGCTAATTATACATATTATAGGTAGTGTGGGTATTGGTGAAATAGTAGACAAATGCCACCAGCATCTGATGCTGAAAAGGAAAAATTCTTCTATATGGCTTCAGCACCATTCATTGTACAGCTACATCCACTGGAGGTCATGTCAGAAGTAGATGTAGAAATATATTTTTAGGAGACAAATTTAGTAGGATTAATTTGACCCAAGTAGTTGGTATACTTTGAGGTAACCTTTCTTGGCTCTCCTTTCATTCAAGTGAAAAGAGATACTTTAGGGGGTATAAGTCACTCTGTCTTACAAGAGTATAGGAAAGCCTATTTCTGTCATTTAATGTAAATGGCACTTACAGGGACTACTCAAATGTAGATTTCTACAGAGTGAGTGTCTGACACAAGCTGAGAATTGTACCCACCTCAACTTTAGTGGATAAGGTGAGAGCAGTGAAACAGGAGACCCAGGATCAAGTCACCACTTACACCTTTAGTTTAGTGTAAAAGACGACTTAACTCTGTATGTCAGAAAGAATAGAGCTGTAAAAGTCTGATTCTCATACATCCCAGGCTAATGTGGCCATTTCACCAAAAGTTCCTGCAGGAGTTAAACCTCAGTATACTATTAAACTAAAAGCCTTGGTAAAGGTTTTGAAATAAGAGGGGAATGGTTGGTGTGTTTCTCTTGCAGTGAAGTATTCACTACCTTGAAAGCTAGTTGTCACCTATTACAGCGACAGTTTCTCTCATACGTGTTAACAGATTTTAGATGAACTCATACTTTTTCAGATTAGAAAACTCAGATTTTGATGTGCAAAGATTTATTCCAACATTCCTCACAGACTTCTAAAATTTTATTTGTAGTTTTCGCAAAATATGAAAGAAAGCTTAAGCCTATATTCTGTCAAGATTGTTTCTGAACTCTACTTAGAGGATGTTTATCATGCATCTTCTGTCTGGTAGGCAAGACTCTCCAAAAGCCCTTTGAAGAATTTGAAGAAAATTTACTATTTTCTTATGTATTTATCAAGGCTAGTAGAAAAATTAGATTTGTAGACTACCTGAAGGGTTCTTGCCCATCATTGGTCCCAAACAGAGAGCTTTCCAGGCTATGCACTGGAATGTTTTCTGGGGGTGGTTTTGGTTTTGGGTGGGTTTGGAGGTTTGTTTGGTTTGATTTTTGGGTTTGGGGTGTTTTTTTGGGGGGTAGGGGTGTCAAATTCAGCCAGAAGCACAACTGCAATATTACTTGCTTAGAAAAACAAATGCTACCTGAGACTGTGAGCTTTTACCTCGGGGTCGACATGACCTGAAGACCCAAACTAAGCCAGCTCTTAGCAGCTGAGAATACCCCATACAAATGACAAAACAATAGAAGACTTACCCTTCAACAAAACCAGGCATATAACCATGGCCAGAACCATAAATGAGCAGAACCTGGGATAAACCCCCGCACCCGCACGGGATATGGGTTTAGAACAATGAAGATTAACACACCACTGGCCATACGTCCACTGCACAGGACAAGCTGTACTGATCCTGCATAAGATAAGTACATACCGATTACACGAGCAATAGTAACTGATTAGCCCACCCCTTAACATGAGTAATTTGGCCTAGAAAACTGTATTGTAACATATATAAGCCCTGCTTTCCTCCGTATTGGGGTCTTCCATGCATTAGCCTGGGGCACTGCTATGTGAATAGCTAAAATATAAAAGAATAAATTCCCTTGGTACTTCTATGCTAAGCGTCCTTGCCTCTCTCCTCGGCTGGTGAAGAACTGACATTTACAAGGGTCAGGTAAGGAAACAGAGAGCACCTGTGTGCAATCTGGCATGCATTTTATTACTTCACGTTAACTTGGTAATGGAAAACCACTTACAACGTTCATATGCAGTGTGAGCTAGACATGCTTGCCCCTCTCAGATCAGACAAGGGCATATGAAGATTTGAAGCCCTGCAGAATTCAATTTTTTGAGGAAACAAAAGAACTGCAGGTATTTCTTGAAATCCACTCTCTGCTTTTGCAAAACTTTTCCCAAGTATTTTTAATATTGTATAGACAGATCATTTTAGCAGAGGAACATTTTAGTCTAGCTGTTTGAAGATGTGAGAAATTCAGAAACTTATGAAATATTCTACTGAGAGGTAGGCCAGCCATTTACTTTCTGGAGTGTTACAACATTTTGTACTCAAATATTTTTCCTGTCATATAATTTTACAGATTACATCCGTATTCCAAATTCAACATCAGGGTACCTTCTGCTGAGTTTGCTATACACTGACGTACTTCCTCGAGACGTTACTTTTTACAGTGTTCACAATAAAGTGATCAGTCCTAATTACTCTGGCCAGCAATAAGGGACTGCACTTGGCAATCATTCGTGCGCACTACAGAGATGTGATTGTCAACTTTGATCCTAAATGAAACAGCACATGCTATTACATTGCGCTATGAAGCACAGTGCAGTCTGTTAGAAAATAAGGCAGTGATCATGTAGTGACCGTGTAGTGTAACTACTGCCTGAGCTATGACTGTGATCTGGTATTGAGTAACCTGTGGGATAAATATACCACTTAATACATTATAATAATGAAATAAGCATGCTCTCCAAATATCAAACTAATTATCTAGTACATACAGGATTATCCCCACTACAAAGTTTTCCAAAGTCATTCCTACTTTTTGCTTAAGAATTCCCTAACACGGAGTGGCAGAAAGAGGACGACTTGCTGGATTTGTTGTGCAGGTACATTTATTCCAAAACTTTACATACATAGGTGGATCAAGCATGAGACTTTTAAATATTTGCAAATAGTAGAGAGAGATGCACACAACGGTGGGGGTTTGTTTGTTTTGGGGAGGAGGTTTGAGGGGGGGGTGTTGAGTTTTTTTATTGTTTGGGTATGGTGGTTTTTTGGTGGTTTTTTATTAATTAATTTGGTGGGGTTTTATTAATTTTGATTAATTTTATTTTATTTATAATTATTTTTTTAATCACAGATCCAGCAGTAGATGTCTTGCAACAAACTGAGCAACCCTGATATCCTTCTAGTCTATGCTGGTATTATCAGTAGTAGGCAAGATTCACATTCACAAAGTTTGAAATAAATGCAAGCAAATGATAAAGCATGATTAGGAGAGATGTAAAGCATGATTTAGGACAGATGTAAAGCATGACATGAGAAAAATGAAGGTAGCTACATCAGTAGCTGTTCCACATAGCCAAACTCAGCAGAACGAGTGGAAATCCGACAGGGAGACATTCTCCTGAACTGCATCTTTATGATGAGCCCCCGTAGAGGTCATAGTAGTCTCACTCTAATTGACTAAGAAAATTACTAAACTCTATGTAACAAGCCAACTTTTAGCAGAGACAACAAAAGCTTTTGTCTCAGCTTTCATGTGAATTAGACCAGGCCCTAGGTGAATATTTCTGTTTATTTCCTCTGCAGGTTTTATAATAAAATCCCTGCCTTCCAAAAGGTAAAAAGATTATTTAATCTTTTGGGGCTATTAAAATGCAAAGCAAACACCAAATTCACATTTGCACAGTTAAGAACCTACAGAACTAATCTGAAGTATTCTCCTGCTGACACTCCTATGCTGTGAGATTCTATAATGCACTAAAGTCTATATTTTTGTACTCTAACTGTTAACACAGGTGTGTACCACTGACATCCATCTTCAACCTTACTTATTGTTTGCCTTTGGCTCAGTTGAAATGTAAGCATAAGCAGAAAGGAAATCCTCAGGAAAAGGGAGAGAAATTTAATTGGGGTACCTTTTAAATATTTAACCTATATGTGATGCACTTTTTGGAAGAAAATGGGAATTTATGAGCAGAGTCTTACTACCTCTATTACTCCAATATAAGAGAGAGAGAATGCAGAACTTAACGCTCCTAATTCTTTTTACACTTCAAGGAGAATAGAAAGATATTATACATCAGCTAGTTATAATACTTCACATCTGACTGTAAAATTGGTTAGCCTCAAACACTTCTAATCCTGAAACTAAAATCAATCAACAGAGCTTGGTATCAAACAACAACACACTTCGGAAAAATCCAGCTATCCATTTTGATGTCAAAAGGGGAACTGAGCTCTTTGCCAATACTATTGCCAACTGGCATGCTGGCCAGAGACAGATTTGACAAGAGTCATCACTCAGTTATCTCACTGAAAATCCCCTGAATTTTGAGGTTTTGATTACACTATCCGTGATCTGTTCTCTCTGAGCTGAGGGAGAGATTCATCACAGATTGATGGGATTGAAGGGACTCAAAAATCTTGCTGTCTATCCTCCTGCAAAGCAGGATCAACTATACCTGCAATTCTTCATGGCCAGTATTTTTCTAACCTGTTCTCAAAAGTCTCCGAAGTTGGTGGCAAGGCTATATATTTTCTAGCAGTTCATTATACTAGCCCTTCATTTTTAGTGGTTCCTCCCCCTGTAATTGCCTAATATGAGTTTTCCTAGCCACCACGTTAAGTCACTGCTTTGCAATCAACACCTGATGAGCAGGGAAAACATTCTTCTTCTATATAGAAGATAGTATACTTATTGCACCCCACATATAGAAGATACTATACTTATTGCACTCCACCCGGTTAACTCTCTTTTTAGAGCACAGAAACATCTACGTGACCAGACTGCATCAGACCAAACAGCCAACTACCATAATATTTTCTCTCCAATAGCAGTCAGTAATATATAGGTTAGAAAAATCCTGTAAAAAATGGATATGGAAAGAGAGACCTCCTTTGTATTATTCCCCAAAATTTCAGCAACCACAGTCTGGAGCTTCGTGGCATTACTTTCAAGATTTTTTTTTTTTTTTTTAACCTGTTCATGCTTTTGGCTTGCATAACATCCTGTGAAAGTTCTGCAGTTTAGTTATTTATTACTTGAAAAGAGAAAGTTGAATAATCATCCCATAATCACCTTTTCTGTACTATTGATTATTTTATATTCTCTATCACATTTTAATTACAACAGCCTCAGGTCACTCTGTCCTTTCTCATACTTAATGGTTTCCAGATCCCTATTCTTCCCCAGACTCAACTATTCTATGTCCTTCTTGAAATACGACACCCCAAACCAGAATGCTGTCACACAGGATGAAGTCTTACCAGTTTGCTGGCTGTTCCCCCTCTCAGATTTTTTGACTCATTATTTGTGTATCAAAGTAAAATCTTGCATTTTTCTGTAGTGAATGGCATCGTTTAAACTTTTTCAGACTGTATCTTAAAATTGGCAAAAATAATTTAGGCTTGTGTTCTTTCTTTCAGTGTACCTGCAGCCATGAAAATCTAATGACCATAGGCTACGATCTATCTTCTAAAAAACTGACTACAGTATTGACTGATATCAAATCCAAGAACTCCAGGAAACTTCTCTTAATATATTCTTCTGTTTTGATAATAAATCTCTGATAACTACTCTCCATATGTTTTTCAAGACAGTTTTCTATCCATCTTGGCATATTTCAAATTATATTTAGGGTATGGATCCCTGGGCTGCTTATGAGAATGTCAGGTGAAAAGATTTACTAAAATTGTTATCATTACTTACTAAAAGGTGAAAACTGCTGCTAATACAACTGCTGCTTCAGACACTCTCCTTTGTCTACAGCACTTGTTAGTGTGTTGTAGAAGGAAACTGGATTAATTGACCTAAATCCATAACCATTATTCATCTCCTTGTTTTCCTGTTAGTGATATGAATAGCTTATTTTTCTACTTTTTTTTTTTTTTGAGAAGTAACCTGAAGTTGATCAATCTGCAACTCTCAAGATTTCCTACCCTCCCCTTCTCTTTTTAAAGATCAACACCAAATTCTCCTTTACCAGTCCTCTGGTACCTAATCTATTCGCCAAACCTTAACTGCTTCAGAGATCATTGTCACCTCTCAAGTACCTAGAATGAAGTCTATTGGGCACAGATGTTTAAAAGCCTCTAAATTACAATTAGAAAGTGTTAATGTATTCTGTGCTGAGGGCTTGTGTGTTTCTCAGTGGCTGGCTAGGTATAATAGCCTAATGATGTATTGGGATTTTTTTGCCCCTAGACTTAAGATGGATGAGGAAAAAAGGGGAAAATGCTTCAGCCACACCAGCATATTGATCAGCTATTTTGCTCCTCTTCTGAATATTAGCTAGATACTTTACTGGCCTTTCTATTAGCACTCATCTACTTGTTACTCTTGATGTCCCTTGGTGACTGTGTCCCTTTTTGTGCTTTGGCTTTTCTCACTGGGTATTGAGCAATTTTTTATGCTTTCTCCTGTCACTTCTCCAAGATGACTGTGCACGTACACATGCAATATACTGGTGCATTTGTTACAGATTTCTTTGTGCCCAGTTCCACAGAGTAAGATCATGCAGCTGGCCAGAAACTGCTTTGTAAATTAAAAAAAAAAACAAACAAAACAAAACAACAAGTTTGGGATATTTCATTTTCAAAATAAAAGCTAAAATATATATATTTTTTTCATTCTGATACCCCAGGGAAGAGGAAATAATTTTCAGATCTTACTATTTAAATCCATTTTGATTCTATTCCCAGCTTTCTGCTACAGAATGAGATAACACTTAGCCATTTAATATTCCATTAGAAGCTTAAACAAGACATTTTGACATCACCAGAACAATTGGTTTATTTAGTTTTTTTTTAAGCCACAATACCACATTAGTAGTAAATGTACCTTTGGATGCTAAAAATATCCCCCATCCCTTCCTCCCTCCTGTAGCTTCAAATATTATTGAAAAAAAATGAAGTCAATTTTAGGGAAAATCAAAATTAACTTTGATATAAAAATATTTTTTCCAGATGAAGAATGAACTTTTGGACTTAAGCTTAGACTGTTATTAGTGTCCACAGAAAATTAAGTACAGAATCATCAGAAAAGGACTCGGGAACAGCATTATGCCATTACATAAATCCAGAGCTTACTTTTACCTCAAAAACTACATGGGTATGGTCTGCCATCCCAGGAACAATACCAGATGATTGGGAAAGGGGCAAAGAATAACAGTGAGGATGTATGAGAGGTATGGTGCCATTATTACACCGTCTTATATTGGAAAAAGATAATTGAGGCAGTAAATGATAAAAAGGTATAAAATCATGAGTGACAAGGAGAAGATGAATAGGGAAAGACTGATGTTGGCTCCTTCCATGGAAGAACTAATGACAATAGATGAACCAAAGTTAACAGGAAAAAGAAAAAACTAAACAGAAGGATGCCTTTTGTGTATTTACCTGAGCTGGGGAATCCCTTGCAAAGAAGGCTATAGATGTTAGAAGCTTACAAAGACTCCAACAGAGCTTGTACAAGGCTTTGAACAACAAGTTTGGTGAGCATTGCTACAAACACAGAAACCACTATATTCTCTGGAAGAACTTGACTTTAAAAATGGCTGCAAGCAGGGAGAACATTTGGGAGCACTATATATGATAGCTTGATTCCTCCACTTTTCCTGAAACACTCATTTTTGGTTAAAACATGATGCTGAGGTAGGTATCCAAATACCACACATCTTTCAAGCTTCTCTTTTCCTCTGAAAACATAGCTTTGTTAAGCACCTACACTATAACGTTTAACCTCCTGCATATCACTTCTTGGCTCCATGTGATAACCTTCCTTTTAAGCCACCAATGTTGACACTATTTTCAATACTTTTCCCATTCTTTCAAGTACATTAATATCAAGGAGTATTTGTGAAGCTTGTTTTCCTAATTTTGTATTCCAGCATTGGATTTTCATATGATTAATAATCTGTAAGATGTAATTTAAGCTTTTATCATGATTGGGACAGTAGTAACTTCTTTTTCACCAGCCTATTTCCTGATTTCTAATAAAGGGATTAGACAATCATATGACCTTTCTTGTAGTGAAAACCATGAGAATGGTCTCTGTCTGCTACATGGTTGCCTAGTTACATAAAGCCTGTAGGAACATCTTACCTTTAACACGTTTACTAAATGTGGTTGAAATAGGTAAAATCCAGATGTTATTATTGCAAAGGAAGCATACAGGTATGTCTTAGTCCTTCAGGAAATCAAACAAAAAACCCCCACATTAATTAGCTGCAGTACATAGCAAAGATCCATCTTCAATGCTGGATAATTGGTTAAACATAAGATGGAAAGACTTTACATTTATTTCATAAAAGTACCCAGCAGAACGTTCTGTGTGCTAAGTCAAAGTTTTACTATGGAATTATTTTATTTATTAACTTTTTTCATTATTGAAATAGATATATTTTTGTGTCAATAAGCAAGCAGTTCCTGTATAACTTCCTTTTTCTCCAAATTCCCATTCTTGCCCTGATAAAACAGGAACACCAAAACCAATAAAAATGATTTTATTCCCATGCCTCCAGCATTTTCAGAAGCTTTACATCTCAAGTTAGACTGATACAATAAGAAAATTCACTACACTTCTAAAATACATTGCAAACACAAATTTTCTATCCAATAGCCTTCGAACTTTTACAGGAAGATGTTTATAGTAAGAATAATTAAAACATCCCATTCACTTTTTGGGTCTCCTCACATCCACAAAAAGAACAAAAAAGAATCCTTGTTCTTTTAAACACTCCCCTACCAAAATCCACATGGCAAGCTCTTCTATTAATTTGCTGCAGTGCTAACTAATAGATAAAGAGGTGTTGATTTGGGGGTTTTTGTTTTTTTTTTTTTTTCTTGTTGTGGGGAGTTTTTTTGTGGTAACTGCAGTGGAGCAGATTATTATGGATAGGCCTTCAAAATACACATCAGATGGCACAGCTCTGCTTGCACAGCAAGAAAGCCACAGGCCCATCGTAAACAGCAGGGCTTTATTCTACCCATATTGTCACAACCTTAAATTCTTGTCTTTGCAATCTTAATATACATTTCCTATTTATATAAGCAGTGTATAAAAATAGTAAGGATAAACTGAACATTTTCTCTAAAAAGAAAAAATTCTTCTCTTCCTACTACCTCTCTTTCTAGGTCATCTCCCCATTTATTGCTCATTAAGAATTAGAATTTATGCCTTATGCAAAGCTATGTTGCAATGACACACATTAAAATCATTGGGAAAATACATTATTAATTACTGCCCAGCATGCATCAAAGTGGCAGGTAAGTCCCAAATGAACAATGGGAAAATATTTTAAGACATACATTGTAGCACCCCTGGAACTGAACCCCAAAAGAAATGCTTTGTAGAACCTCAAACTCTCAAATGATTAGGATTAAGCTAAGGGGAGAGCACAGAAGTGAGGGAAGATGCCTTCTGAAGATATCACACCGCACCTCGGGTCACCACAGAAGAAGGTTTCACAAGCTGCAAAAATGACTAAGCCTTTCTCCTTTGCCTGTGAATGAGTCATTAGTGAATTATCCCTGTGCAAGACCTGACAGAAATACTGCACGCTGTTAGTACGCTCACCATATCTCTGTCCAAATCCTTTCCTCACTCGCCTTCCCTCCCCAATGTAGGTTCTTTACTAATACAAAGAGGAAAGTCTCAGGCACTGTAATACAGATATTGAGTGATCCCCACTATTTATTCAGCAATTTTCTTTATTTTTCTTAAGAGAGGATGTAGATTTTTTAATTATTATTTATTTTTTATATTCTCACTCTCCCACAATTGGCAGAAATAAGCCAACAAGCTCAGAAGTTATAGACCAAGTGAAGGAAGCTGGGCACACAGGGAGACAGTACATTCACAAACACAACATACTAAAGCACGAATAATCTAATGCAAAATGCAAGCCAGCATCTCTGGAACATGTCAGAACATTAAGTTATTGTCTAAAAAACCTTTTCTGGTTTAAAAACACTGAACTAGAAAGTAACATATCTGCATTCACTTAGCAACACATCAATAGGGATTTCTTTTTCCCTCACTAATCCAGTCAAAATTAATTGGATTTAGATTGATTTAAAAAGCAGCTTTGACTTAGTTGTCTACTGATCTTCCATTTTAAAATGTTTTGATCTAGAAAACATACATTAATATTTACTTCTTATCATATCATTAAGGGCCCGATTTTGCTGGATTTCAACTGAATAATATGACAAGTATGAAATCACTTTTAATTTAGGTCCCCATTGGTTTTAGATTTTGTCTATCCTTTGAAGACTAGTACTTTTACATTCTAATCCATCCAGTTAATAAGACAGTTTCCATTCTGCATCTCTTTTGTCAGTAATTCAGCTAACGCACTCAATTACTTCAACTGGAATATGGCTAACTCTTACCCCCCTCCCAAAATTCCAGAAAAACGTTTTGATGGAGATGCTTACAAAGTGCATTCATAAAGGAAGCTTTTCAGCTCCTATTCTATGTTTTATGTATTAAATTCTGACATCTTGAGGTAAAGTTCTGGAATCCAAACTAGTCTTTCTTTAGGTTACCATCTGGATGCTCTCACTGGAAAGAATTCTAGTAGCTGTAACAGTGTCTGGAGAAGATCTAAGGATTTCAAATCTTCTTAAATACATATTTATTATCCAGTTGTTTCTGATTTTTAGTGGTTAAGACTTTCAGTCTTAAATTTCTATAGTTCAACGCTTACCAAGAAATTAATGGGATCATGCTGAACATCTTTGACCCTTACTCCTGAAATAAAGCTTTGATTTTCCTGGTTGTATATAAAACTGAGAAGGTTACAATACATCAGTTGACTATACAGGATGGGGAAAAATTGAGTTTCTCTCAGACTAAGGTTTATTATTACAAATTGTTTGAATAGGACACACATGCCAACAGCTTGATAAATACTATTTCTTTCTGTGCCCATTCCTCCAAAAATTCTCAGCAGAACTGAAATTATTGGATGTCAGTATTGACTAATTCATTTAAGAAATGGACTAAAAAAAAAAAGTCCCAAACTTGCTGAATATTTTCCATTTCAGCTATTTTCAAAGAGGGGTGAAAAGGCAGTATTTTCAGTTTGTAGTAAGTTTTTGTTTTGAAATCACAGAATCACAGAATCGTATAGGTTGGAAAAGACCTTTAAGATCATCGAGTCCAACCGTAAACCTAACACTACCAAGACCACCACTACACCATATCTCTAAGCACCTCATCCAAACGTCCTCTAAATACCTCCAGGGTTGGCGACTCAACCACTTCCCTGGACAGCCTGTTCCAATGCTTGATAACCCTTTCAGTGAAGAAAAAATTCCTAATATCCAGTCTAAACCTCCCCTGGCGCAACTTGAGGCCATTTCCTCTTGTCCTATCACTTGTTACTTGGGAGAAGAGACCGACCCCCACCTCTCTACAACCTCCTTTCAGGTGGTTGACCTGTTGACTCTAAGAAATTGAGATCAATATGAATGCTTTTCAAAACTTTTTATAGGAAAGGTTAACCTGAAATACTTTTTTTCAGTTTGCTGACTTGGAAAGGTGTGAAACATGGTTTTTTTCCCCTCTGAGAAATACATTAAACAAACAAGCATGGTATGGGAGCACTGTTTCTTATCACTTGCTAGTTTAGAAAGCTACTGAGGTGATCCTGCTTCAGAGTTGGTGCCTTCACATTTTAGTTCAGTTAGCATCAATGCTACTCTTGCATAATTTTGGGGAAGTAATTTAATCCCTGATTCATTTCCCACGTGTAAAATGAAAACAATTTGTTTGCAAGACTTACTTTTTCAACTTTGTTAATATTATTTTTGGCACAAGAAACATTCTCATTATGCCTTGAACAATCCGACTTTGGCTATTACACAGTACTCTAGTACATGCATGAACAAATAAATTTCTTTAAATATTTATTTCAACATACATCATCATGATAGTTTGCAGATTTAATCAGGTTCTTAAAAATACTTCTATATCTTAAAATATTATTCTATATGACTATATTTACACAATTGTTTTGGACTCCAATTCCCTCCAATTCATTTAGTTTGCACAAGTTTGTAACCTTTGAAATTTATCTATCCTTTCACTTAACTCTTGGCAAATCTTCACCTGCTGAATCCCTGGTGAGTGCTGTAGCAACTGCAAAATGGGTTGTTCTAGTATGAATCTGGAATGAGAGGTCATCTAGGGAGGCTTCCATCAAAACTGGCACACCTCTTTGGAAAGTTCCAGCTATCCAATACCACAAGCTGTTTAACAACATGAGTTATGGTCAGAAAATGCCACATGGCTCCAGTGAATGTTCCTTAGAAGCCAACAATTTTTTCTTCCCCTAGTTAACTGAGTCTCTGCCTACTTGCTGTAATTAAAAGAATGTCAGCATCCTTGCCAGTGTTTAACAGATTTGATTCTCCCTTAAAAAATTGGGGTTATCATCCTTCCAACATTTTACAATGGGACTAAACTCAGCCATTAGACACAGACATGGTGAAAGAAGATTTGCTTACTAAAACTGAACTTCACTTGATAGAATAGTCAGGGTGCTTCCTTCTGTCCTGGCTTCTTTGCTCAGTAATCTGGGGACACTATATACAGAGTTTCTCATCTGTAACATGCTTTTACCTGGAGCTTTGTGCTAAGATAGCTTTCACTTGTGTTTTTTTTCTTGACCTCCCCTTCTGCTAATGACACCATTTAAAACCAGTTAATGGAATCTGGGGAAAGCCTGCTGCTTGACATATTTAGCACTGAAGAAGAAAAACAAACTGCAGAAGTGGCTAAAAGAATTGACTTGCTTATTTGGTTGTCTGCTTCTTGCCAACCTGAAAATCCTTTCCTGTTTTGATCCTACTTCTGGAAAATTTCTCTTATGAAAGGGTATAAATTCAACAGTAAGTAATTATTCTTTCTAGCAGAAGAGCTCACTCCCTTGAATTTTTGTGTTCTAAGTTCACTTATGAGAAACAAGATGGCACCTGTGGCACTAAGCATACTCAGCTGAATCAATACTATTAACACAGTAAATTCAAAAGGGGCAGGGTTAGCTGGACCCCTGCCAGACAAAGAGTAGTAAGTTCCTAAAATGAAAGGTTAAGGCATTTGGATTAACCTTGCTCACGTGCTTGGAAACTCCAACCCACAGCAACTATTCAGATCATATTTTTCCAGTCAGAACTCAGAGGCAGACTGTTCAGATGTCTAGTCGGGTGATGAATGATTTTCGTAGACTGTGAACATTTTCTTAGTCTGCAGAGAGATAAATTTAATGTCTTCTAAGGTTGAAATAAATGCCTATTTCAGAAGAGGCACTTAAAGCATTTACCACAATATGGGGGACATATTAATGCCCATTCTCAGCTTTATTTACTGCAGAGGCTTGAACTAGTCTCTCCTACCCCAGGTGAGTGCTATAACCACTGGGACACCAGCAAATCTTTCATGGCATGTACAGAATACCCTTAATAGCAGAGGTGGGGAGTATTTGAGAGTGAAATTTCTTGTCAAAACAAGAAGGAAGGCGTTCAATTCAGCTATTTATCTGAAGCTGTCTGAGGAACATTTATACTTGTTCCATTTATGGCCTATATTTCAGAGCACTCAATAGCTTAGTGATAAGGACGCTCATTGGATTTTCAAAATTGAATATATAGTCTCTGGTCCAAATCAGCTACAGGAAGGTCTTCAGCCTAGCTCTCCCCAACCTAAGCAAATATCTGCATTTCAAACCAGCTTTTTATTCCAATAGTTAATATCCCTCTTTTCCTTCATCTGAATAATCTTGCAGTTTGCTCTACTTCTCCACACCCTCAATTTTTGGAAAAAAAACAATTCACTGCAAGATTTTCAACTATATGGAGATACAGATACAATGTTCATAGCCAAGCATATGGCAGCCTCTACTGAAGAGCTGATGAGTAGAGAAGTGTGCCTCTCCACTCTAAAGAGATGGTACTGGTCCATTTCTTTGATTTCCAAAAATGAAATATGTTTCTCCACCTCTTGCTGTGCACCAAATCAGCTTGACTGTGTATAAAAAACCCTCATAGCTATAATACTTGAATTATACAACAACTCCATGATTTCTTGCCTAGAATTGTGCTCACAAGAGCACACACCAGCTAGTAGCATTTGAACTCCTAGAAACTATATAGTAGTAAGAGAGACAAGAATCTACCTTATGATACCTTTAGGCTGGGATCTGGAAAATCCCCCTAAGTTAACATTAGGCAAGACAGACTGAAGAGTCAGAGGTTCATCACTCACCTGTTGCAGTACTGTGACAAAAGAAAGATCTATCTTCCTTCCATTTGCCAAAAAAAGATAAAAAGGTAATAGTTAATGTATACATTTTCTCATAATAACTTCAGATGAAGGATTTACAGCATATTGGGAAAACAGGAAATAAATGTATAGGCTTTTTTTTTCATAATAACTAAAAAAAGATGTTACAAAAGCATTGTGGCTCACTAACTGCCCTAAGTCTTCAGGAATCAAAAATTTCTACTGGAGAGTTGACTTGTATTCCATGAGCATCTAAAAATTAAAACTTATTTCTCTTTTCCTTGCCACCACCTCTTTTTAATCCATCACTACTTTTCAAATAGCTTTGTTTTATTTCTTCCTTTCATTTTTAGTCCCCTCTCTTTTGCCCATTCTCATAGGCAGCCTCCTTCTATTGTTTATCATTATTCCCTTTGTTTGCAATTTACCCAGAGAAAAATTCTCCTCTTTATGCAGAGGCATCTAAAAGCCTGTTTGAGGTTCTTAGACATAAGTTTCAATAACACGTATGTATGTGTTATTGAAACATGTAGAAACATCTCCAACAGAGCTCTCTAGAACTTGGACAAAGTATAACCCCTTGTAGTCTCAGCACTTACACGATAATCTCTTCGTATAAGCAAGCGCTATATTATTTCTGAGACAAGCTGATGGTGACAAAAAAACCCCAGCCCTCTTGAACACTCCTAATGCTCAGTGCTGGACACTGTTCCATATTCCGCATTTGTTTCATAGGAGGAACACTGATTGAAATTGATAGGACTCTTCATTCATAACATGCAGATTAATTTTGTGGTAATTCTATCATTCCGTTCAGCTCAAAGCATTTGTCAAACCAGTTATAAGGCAACATTGGAATGCACCCAACTCTGCAATAGAGGTGAGAGAGTAGAGGGTAAGAGTCTTAAGAAACCAAGTATTTTGAGGAAACACTCATTTTTATATAGAAAAGTGTCACTGAGAAATTATTTTCTAGATGGAGAAGGAACCTTGTTTCTCTTACTCAACTTTTTCCAAAGACTCCAGAGCAGTTAATATTATGGTGCTTGACTCATTCCCAGCAGGAGGAAGAAAGAACTTCTACTCAAATTTGAATATTTTAGAATCTGTGTTTTAAGTTTAATTCTGAGGTAAGGATGATACTCAATTCCAAAACAGTAATCCACATTTGCAGGATATCTGGTCATCACAGGAAAGTATATACTGGACTTAAAAGGAATCAGAAATTATTATAGAGAAGTGGAATGATTTTTAGTATTTAATGTATATATTAACTGTTAGATTTCCTTTTTCCCTCCTCTGTTTCAGGTACCAAGTGGACTGAGTCAAGAAAAGGCACATAACATCATCCAGCCCATAACATTAGTTGTTTGAACTACATGAATTATCGTCAAAGAAAAACTCTGTTCTTTCATAGTCAGTAGGAGCTTTCTGAATCCTTTGACATGTAAGTATCATGACTAGTAGCATTTCACCAGACTAAGCTACACAACAGTAAGCTGAGCTCTCCTGGACTCTTTCCCTCATAGTGTCCACTACCAGAAGGAACATGAGATTGGGGGCAGGGGGGGAGGCAGGGAAGAGAGAGAAAGCAAGAAGAAAAAAAATAATTACTAAAGCAAACATGCCCTTTCTAAACCAAGTCCAAGATTACTAATTACTTTATTCGTATCTCAGAAACAGTAAACAGTGGAACATTCAGCTACAGAGCCACACAGGTAAATGAACAGCAAGACTGGCAAAGAGAAAGTAAAAATTAAGATTGTATTTTAACAAATGCACAGCCTAGAAGACAGTGCTTGTAAGTGGACATATCTTGGAGTCAAGAGCCAAAAACATTTCTTACAGCTGGTGATGACAGAAAGTGAACATATGGAGCAAGTGAGGAGAAAAATGCTGGTGGAATGAAGAACATTTGGAAAGCTGAATCATATTACAAGAAGTAATTTATCAAATTTTCAATCAAAGTGCCCTTCCTGCAATGGCTTATGGATGGGAATCTTGAAAACTTGCTAGAAAAGATGAAGAAAAAAAGAAAAACAGATAAAAGTTATTAGAGACTGAGAAGTAAAAGAAAATAGAAACAGTACTTGCTGTCCAGCCTAGGAGTGAGTGGTTATCATCCTGACCATCATTACATTTTAAGACTTAAAAAGCAAAAGCCACAATCCATTGCTTCCACTGTCTCTATGACTTCTGCTGACAGAGATTCTCTTTACTGGACAAAGCCACAACCCTTTATTAGTGGACCAATAACACACACATTTAAACAATACAGGAGACCATTCAAAAGAGAAAAGTAGTATGTATTAAAAAAAGATCTAGATGTTCCTATAATTGAATTTTACAGTAAAATTAAATGAATGCTATTTCATTTTACGCCAGATACAACAAGTAGACCATCTTTCAGGAACAAATAAATAAAAAGGACAATAAAAAAGATCAAACCTAATTCATCAGGACTGAATTTAAAAAGTATCAAGTACAAAATACATAGATCATACACAGGCAAAGAACAGTTTAGTGTTTAATCACTTTTGCTAGTGTTCAGGAAGAACTAGTATCTGGCAGAGTGGCTCCCTAGGGTTCTTGTACCACTCAAATGTACAGCAAGGTCAGTACTGTCTATTATAGCACTCCAAGGAAGATTAAGTGGAAGGTCCTAAATTATACACAGCAGGTAAGAATATGCAAGCATCAGTTGCCACAAATCAGCTGATGCAAGGCAATTTGTTGGAGAAGAGAGCTGTTCTTGACAGGAACCCAAGGAGCAAGAGGACCCAAGCAATCATTTGGCTTGTCTGGCTACATTTATTTTTAACTCTGGCTGGTCCCAGAACTTCCAGGACTTGGCTGTATAACTAACATGATTTTGAAATAAGCTAAACACTCACTGTTCACACACATCTCAGTGAGAGGTACTGACTACAGAGGGAGGCTAAATAACCAACACAGAAACTGGTAATTATCTTCTAGACAGACTACTCCATGAGATGCTTTCCACCACTCACGCTCAGATGACTTTCTATAAAGCAATGGTACAGACTGTGGAGATCTGCAGCAGGCCTAGACAGACAGGCAAAACAGAGAAGCAGAAGGAACCAAGAGGATTCTGTAGCAGACCTTGTATTTTGAATAACCATCTTAAGAACCAGAAGCCAAGAAGTCAGTCTTCTTGCTACTACACTGAACATCTTCCTGATTAGAAGCAAGTATTTTACATGAATGACACAACCTTTTCCAATATCTTTTCTAGACAGTTAAAAGTTCTAGATGCGTGTCTGCCAAAGAACATGAAAACAAATTTATGTAGTGTAGTGATAAAGAACCTGTAATTTATCCCTTCTATCAATCACTGCAATTTGTGAATCACCATGGCGTGTAGCAAAATACTGACTGCAAAGAAGGGAACATCTCAAGTCCCCAGCACCATCTTTTCTGAGCCAGCTGAAATTTGTCATTCCTGAACTGTTCCAGACTGAGATTCCAGGTAAAAAACAAACAAACAAACAAATCATAAAGTATTAATCATTTTAATGATATTAACATTCTACTGCTATGTCACTGGAATAATTCATAAATTATAAAAAAAAAAAATTAAAGGACATAGCAGTTCCAGTTAAATGGAAAGCAGGCCTAGCAGCAGAATTAACCCATTCAAGCAATAAGAAAGTTTGCAAGCCATTTAACTGATATGTAATTTAATATCTTACAGAGTATCTAAAACTTTCAGGCCAAAAGGTCCAAAGACAAGAAGGTGCTGGTATTTATATTGAATTTTCATAATGAAGGGAATATATATATCTGTATGGCATAGGAAGGCCTGGAGTCCAATAACTCTTGGAAGGAAGGGATAACTGCTTTAAAGGGCATCATTAATAATGATATTCCCTTAACCTTAGAGCTATGTATTTCTGTTTGCAGAATGTATATAGACGTTTACAGATCTATATGCTAACACAGGTGCAACATATCCAGCTTGCACAATTTTCTCCTCTTGGTCCTCCTCTTTCATTGAGTTAAGTTTAGTGAGTTTACAGTCAAAGGAAACTAACAAAAGAGGACATCCCAAAGGGGAACATGACCTGAGAATGCAGGTGAAGAAGGAAAGTAGAAGCAGTTATCCTGGATTAATGGAAAGGAAAATCAGAGGCAGTTCTCAGAAGTGTTTCTTGGCAACTGTTCATTTTAATTCAAGCATTAATATTGAGTAATAGCCAGGGAATGTACCCTCTATGACCGAAATGACAAATTTGAACATATAAATAGAGGATGGCCATTTCCTTAACACATTTACTGGCTAATGGTATTCAGCCAATGAAGTATACAAAAAAGAAGAAAGCAAACTGTATAAATAGATGTCATAGGCCAGGTTCTGCTTGCTTCACTCCTGGGCATTCCCATTACACTTCTTGGATCTGTTTGCATGAGTAAAGTGGAAAGCATTTGGGTCTAACTCAGTGCAAGACACACACAATTACTTAATCCCACCCTGTAGGATCATATATGGCAATAACAGAGTGGCCCTTGTGAAATACTGGATAATCTCTTTACTACTTCAAAAGAACAAAAAGAAATGCTGCATCATAATCTACATTTGTAGAAGATTTATTAGAAGTATGAACTGAAGTCAAGCCTTTTAGTGGTCCCCATTTTCTGGCTGGTAAATCTAATGGCAGGACAGCCTTTCCAAATGCAATAATATTAATCTGGGCAATGCAGCAGCAGTAAATTAAAGTCAGCTTTTAAAAAATTTCTTCATGCCAACTATACAGGAGGTATATGCAACAAAGGACCGCAGACCAGATATATAAAGTCACACTTAGAATCAGGACTACACAGAAGAAAGTACAATGGAATATGGGAAAGATTCAGAAGCTTAAAAATATTATTTGTTTCAAGAAAAATAATTTCTCAAAGTCCAAGGCCAAACATTCCAGTCCCATATTTTTTCACTAGTCAACTGAAAGTTATTAGGTGGTGTTGCAGGCCCAAGGTCAACATCACTAACTAGATGTAGGTTATGGGGTTTTACTGCAGAAGCAGCCAGCAAACGCACAAGGTTGTTATTTATTAGGTTGCAGTGTTTCATGATAAAACTCTGCAATTCTGCATCAGTTCTGTGTTCTCCCTTTCGGCATTCAAGGCAAGTAAACAAACCAATCAATAGTTTAAGGGGAAGAGAGCCATCCCATATCACAGTGAAATTTTTTCAGACTTCTGTACAACAGAAGTCTTCCTTTAGAAGTCTGCACATCTCCTCCTCTTCCCCGCCCGCCACTGAAGGGAAAAAGAGCTTGTTGTATTCTGTCTCAGGAGGGTTATTATTATCTGGCTGACAGCAAGGCAATATTAACTTCAAATGCTATTTTCTAGGCCTGGAAAACTGTGAAGGGAGGAGTGGAGAGGTGGTGAAGAGGGACCAATCCCTCTATTCCTAACTATAACTTTTCAGAAACAGGATTCAAAAACTGGATCAATTGGAAGTTTTCCTGTTGTATCACAAATAAGAAATAGGCAAATACAGAGATATGTAAAACCTAGACTCTCCAAAATACATCCCTGGACACACTTAAGAAAGAGAAATGTCTGCAAGATATCAATGCTTTGGGATTCAAGCCTGTCCTGCAATTACCCAAAAAGCCTGGTGTTAATAGCTAAATCTAAAGGAAGGTGTAGACAGTCCTTATACATTTGTCATAAGCAAAACAGTCTCGACTAGGGACTTTTACTTAATTTATTGCCAATCAACACAGACTTTTGATTACTGAGTCTGGTATCAAGGAAAAAAACCCCAAAACCTACAATTAAAGAGACACATAGGGAAAGACCTTCTCCCCAGACTCCACTACACCACCTCTACTCTCCCCTTCTCAGTCTCCACCTCATTGTTTTTCCCATATGTTACACTCAGTCCAGTCCTAATCCCTTCGGTGTGGCAATGGGCAGTTCAGGAGGTTGGGGTCAGTGCATAACGGTCACTTTCCGTCACTCCTTGCTTCTGACTTTTTTTCCTCTACTGCTTTCTACTTCTAAATTGTTTTCTTCTGCTCTCGTATAAGTCACCCACAGGCAACAACCCCTCAGGGTTGTTCCTGCTACAGCATGGGTCCTCCATAGTCCACAGTCACCATCCAAAGCATCCCTGCTCCAGCATGGAGTGTCTCCTTCCAAGTGTGTTTCTGGCTGTGTACCCCACAATGTCTCCTTCCACATGTCTTCTCCAAGAAAAAGCTTATGTCACCATTAATTCTATCTCCTTAGTAAATGCTTATGAAGTTGCTCATTTTCACCTGTATTTATCAGAAGGGTTAATTTAAAAAAAAAAAAAAAAAAAGGAGGGTTGTACAAGTTTCTTGAAGAGATGGAAGAGACTTTATTAACGCTTTCATAGAAAAGGAGGTACGAGCGCATGCCTTTACAGAGCGCAAAAGCAAAGCCTTCGTGAACAACTGAGTATAAAACAGGTTCCCCTCATTCTGCTCATGATGGATACAGTGGCTGTTGCTTAGGGTAATCCTTTGAAGACCTGGAACTGGCAACAAGCCAGATATGAAATCTGCTGTAAACCTTACAATAGGTTCTATTAACTGAACATTAGAATACAAACAGACATTGAAAATAGCCCAGAGGGTATTTAGATTTGACCCTGGAAATCAATGAGCAAACTTTAATACTAAACCTTGAGTTCTGAAAACACCTGGATAATGGCAGAACCCTTTGCACTTTATAGTATTTAATAACGAGATTGTGCCATAACCAGCAATAGAAGATAATCAAATAAGTAATTTCCTGAACTTAGGAGTACTAATTTAAAATTGCTTCCACCTCTTCCTCTCATAACACAATCTACCTACCCTACTTTTCAATTTGCCTACCACCATCATGTATTCTGCTTATGTTACAGAGTTAAGTAAACATATCTTGGAAGGTCTTAAGGACAACTATTTCTGTGCTACTCTGCTCTTTCCTAACCTGAATTCCTTCATGGGTACCGGACTACTATTATTTCACCTTTTACTTACACTGATAACAGTAGAGTGGGGAAAACACAGGATTAAAAAAAAACCCTACATTCTTTTTCTTTTGTTTTTATATTCTTTCAATATTCATAACACACAAAAATGCAAAACTATCTCATCATAAACAGATCCATAAAATGGAATAGTTTGGATTTTTTTTTTTAATAAATAGGATACATGCCCCAGGGAAGAGGCAATCCAGAGAAAGCAGATATGAAAGTGCTATACCATACTACAGTATGCTTGAATGCTCTTTGAGAAAGAGTTCATCAGTGACAGGATGAAAATGGTATGAATTAATATCTGGTTTGCCAAAGGAAAACAGAAGCAAAATAAAAGGGTAGCCCTTAGAAGGATGAAACTAATCAAATTGGTACAGAGGGATCAATGAAAGATTTGTAAAAACACTTGAACACTGAACAAATGTGAGGTTGCGGGGAAATGAGACATGTGACTCTTTCCAGCCTAGGAAATGGAGATAGATTTGTACAATGCGCACCAGGCATGAAGGACTGGAAGTCTTTGTCCTTGGTTGTTGATGTCATTCATTCAAAATGCACACAGGGACATTCTCTGATAATTTGTAATTTCTGTGTAAGTGGTTGTAGTCTATAGGTTTTTTTATCTCTCTCCATCTATTTTGCATTACTTAAGGGAAATAATTCACACTGCTTTAACCATTTTGATTGATAGATTTTTTTATTTGTCTGCTGTAGTTGCTGTTCCACCTATTTTGCAAGGCAAAAGCACCTTACAATTACTAGCTAGTGCTCCTAGGACCATTTCCCAGGTCAACTTAAACCAACAGAACACCCCGTGTTATCACAAACCAGCCTCTAGACAGCCAATAATCACTCAGTTCTCACCGTTTTCTGCTCCAGGTGCAGGTGTATATCCTTAAAACTGCATACTTAAAAGTATACTAAAACATGACACTCCATTTCAAGCACTTTTTGCCATAGGAGAAAAGGAGGCAATAGATACACGTCAATTATGTTGCTTAAACTACAATAAGGCATTTAGATATAAGAAGCATCAGCATAGTATGGGAACTTACAGAAAAGAAAACCCAAGCTTAAAACTCATGATTTACACCCATAACTGCTACTCATGAAGCAGAAAATGCCTTCAAAGTTTTATTATCCTCTCATATATGAAGAACTAGACTTTACACAATCATCCAGTAACTATGTCATGACTTCATTTCAAATAGGGATGCCATTATAGCATACCTAAAAAATTCACACTATTCATACATATTTTATATATCTACCTGTGCACATACACACCCACCCATCCCTCTGTGACATCCTTCCTCCAGGCCAGACATCTATTCATTTGAGCATCTTGGTTAGGAACTCAATCAAACAAGCTCAATTAACTCCACCATTTAGGGAATATATTCTATGGACATTAGATAAAAGTTACCTGAAGAGTAAATCAAAATGTGGACTCCAAGAAGCACAGAACTACAGGTAGAGACTTAGCTTTACATTTGAAAATGAAGCATTTGCATTCAAACACAAGTATGCAATGACATAAACCAGCAAGAAAGGTATCACACACAGTATGTCCTCACTGAAATACTATCTGAAGACACAATGCATTTTCACAGTCGTGCAATCACTTTAGCTTCAAATTGTGTTCTTTATATTCTAGAAATCTTAAAAAGAATATTTGGTATTAATGTAACTCTGACTTCGAAGCAGGTGTAACACTGGCCTAAGGAAAATAGCACGCACTCCTATCTCTGCCTGGGTGGTCTTTGCTCTGATAGTGCTCTTCCTCTGCAGAATGATGCTCAACACTGTAACAAAACAGGATGCACTGCCTCTACTGCTCTCATTCCCTTCTGCAGCCCTATACAAGACTTAAAGGAATAAAGCAGCTTTTTTCAAAGATTCCTGACACTATTGAAATGGGCAGCTTCTTTCATACTCTTTAGCTAGAGTTTAGCACATTAACTATGGTAACCTATTGCTTTTGTAGCTCAGAGGTGGGAGCATTACAAGACAACAACACCCTGAGGAACAAGACAACTATAAACAGACAAAATAAGATATCTTCTTCTGTTTGACCTTGTCTTTTCATAGCAAGAAATGGGTGGATGCCTTTTAACCTCTCTCCCCTCTTGCCAACTTCTAAGTTCCCTTCTAGCATCCCCACCCCCACCCCTTTTTACCCTTCTTGGAAGATTTTTCTTGGTGATGAATGAGCTAAGAGAGACTGAAAACATCAGCTGAAATAAGCATTCAAAAAGACCAAATGTTTATGCAAAAAAGAGTAGCCACAGCATTCCAGATCTTGATTCAGAACTCAACTTTCTCATTTTTTTCTGATGTCAGGCTTTTCTCTAGGTTCATCTTTAATCCAAAACCTTTGCAAACAAACCAACAAGCTCTCATATGGGCAATTTTAGAATTGATTAGAAGTGAACAGTTTGTAATACAATGCTCAGTTGTGGAACCCTTTACCACAAGATAGTCAGGTTTAACTGGGTTAAAAAATGATTAAGTATTCCTGTTATCCATTTAAATGCCCAGAGTTATAAATATTAAAAGAGATGACAGGAGTTCTGAGAAGATTATAAACTGACATGCTTTTGGGCTTAAGCTAATTTTAATGGGGATTTAGCAGAAACCCCCTCTGCGAACAGGCCATTTCATAGTGTCTTCCCAAAGGTTTTCTTGTGCCTCCTTGTGAAAGCAGTTTATACTCAGACATCTCAGTGACAGCTATTTCATAGGAGACTTGCTGATTTTATTACCAAATGGCAAGTTTTGTGTATCAAAAAGCAGAATGCCTATGGCTATATCAGATGTCGGGTCACTTAACAGCGGACCATACGCAGGGGATGCCTGTACAGACAGAAAGTGAAGATTCTGGGTAATACCCATTTAGAAGTTTTCTACAGGAGTGCAGGCTGTTAGAAAATACCTGCAGGAACAAACATGGGAGAAATAGCTTGGGCGGTGAAAGTTCCAGTTGGCAATAGGGATTGTAATATTTCTTTTAAGCCTACAGTGAGATGCTCTGTTTTGTCAATGAGCCAGGAGCCAAAGAAAGGATGAGGCCTGAGTCACAAAAATTTACCAGGAAATTAAAGTAGTCTAGACAGGGTAAACAAACTAATTCCATTTGTTCAGGAATTCTGGTAATTGCAGCTTCTGGCTAATCCACAAATAGCTAAAACAGGATTGAACTGCATGGACACACGCAGAGGAGATGACTGCAAGGAAGACGGAAATTCCAGGTTAGCTGCACATTTTCCTTTCTACCTCAGTCCTGCTGATTTTGATTCTGCTACTTCGTGCATACTCCTTCAGAAGGGAGGGCATCCCAGCAGGCAGTCTGACAGTAAGAGCGCTTCAGAGGCCCAGCCACACATCTCAAAAGGCTCTTGGTCAGCTCACCCCTCCCACATCCCCCCGGGGCTTTTTCTTCAGGCAAGCACATTGGCATTTGCAAGGAAGCCAAGTCAGCCACCAGTGGAGATAACAAGATCACCTCAGAGGAAGGATGACAGCTCAAACAATAGATGGGCACAGAAACAGCAAACAGAGTTTCAAAAAAGAGCCAGGAGCGGAAGCTGTCAGTTAGTTTGATTAAGGGTCCTTGCATTCTGGCTACATTATCAGGTAGACACTTTCCCAGGGAAATTTCCTGGTCATTTAAATGTTCTTGTTTCAACACATAGTGGGGTTTCCATTTAAATATAAAGGACCAAGGCCATGGTTTAGTAAACAGAAATTCACCAGCTGTACCCTACATACACACAGGCTCTCAATACAGATAAAATACACGTGAAGTTGCGCTTCAGTCACAACCAAGAAATAGCTTTTAAATAGCTACTTCAGGAGATGATAACAGTCTAGATGCAAAACCAGACAACTTACCACAGGTCAAAAAAAGCTATGACGGGACAGTATGTTAGACCATAGTGAGAACAATGTAGCAGTGCCAGGACTAAAATCAGTAAGTTTATCCCCTGGTAGCCAAACTGTCTGTAATAATTTTGCCATGATGCTAATACGTGCTACTGATGTTAGAAGGAGAGTGGATTTAGATACAGATCTCATTGTGCAGGATGTATAAAGTGTGCAGCAGCCACTAAAACTGCTTTTGAATCAAATAGTCAGGCACAAAATTCACATCACATTTGTGTTTCTGGGCTTTTCGTGTGAAATATGAAATTTTGTTATGCCTCTGCATAACAAAAGCAGAGAACCAGACCCCTTCTTTATTTCTGTTTTCTGTGCATCAAAATGAGGGCTATTACGAGGCACTTCAACTAAGACCCCTTATATGACACTGGTGCCAAGGGTAAGCACCAGCTATTTACTCATAAAGACCACAGCCATTTGAGGAAGCAATAATACAAATCTAGAAACATAAAAGAGATTTTACTTTCCCTTTAGTTGCATTTAATCAACTTACCTTCCAACCCATGGTCCCAAAACCTAGCCCCACTCCTTCCATATTTTTTTTTATTCACAAGAAAACAATCACTATTTTTGAAGGCCTGCTTTACTCTCTGTAGTTATTGCCAAGTGCCCCAACTTCCTAATCTTTAGCTCTGGCCATAATCTTAGCAAATACCTACAAAATATTTGAATAAGCAAAATCATTTTTGCACAGAACATCTTAATATCCCTACTATATAAAATTATTATTCATTAGATAGCAACATTCAGTGAAGGCCACACTTTTTTGTTTTTTTCAGATGTCATTACAGACCTTTCCATCATCCTACCAAAGAACACTGTCGGACTGTCAGATCTTTGGTGCAACAGGCTCAGTTCTTTCATTTTTTCTGTGAATGAACAATGTCTAGCATAACAGAGTCCAAATCCATGACTGGGGACTAACAGACATTGCCACAATACTGACCAATGATACTGACCAATTTGTCAAAAACATCAATCAGTTCTTCAAATTGATCAGTATTATAACAGGACTTGAAGGCAAATAAGACAGATCTTTTACAATGAAAGTAAAAAATAATTCATGTAGTTGCAAAAATACCTGATTTTTCCATTGTGCTAATATTTAGTAGAAGTTTGAGGACCAAAAGAGAGGCTTTATATCATTAAAAAGTTAGATTAGTAAAGCTGAAAAACTTGCAGTTGATATGAGATTAAATTAAATAGTTCAATTTATCTCAGATTTTCTTAAGGTCATATTTTCTAATTGAAATTACTTGTCAGCGCTGACATGGAAGTTGTGTTATTTCTTCATCAATTTGAATTTGCATTTTCTGCATAACATTTTTGGCTGAAAAGTTCAGCCCAGATGTAACGATTGATTAATTTAGCAATGAGAAAGGCCTGACTCATATCTTGACTAATTGCTCAGTTTGCATTAGTCACTGCAATGAGTAGACAATCTTACTGATATATCCACAGTACAGTTGGTACAGGGTTGCTTCCTCTCTGTATAACATGGTGTACAAGAGGAAGGAAGAGACATTTCTGAGTATTGTCACAAGGAAGATTTTTGGCTTTTAATGTCAACGCAAAATACAGTTTCTGTATGCGTCACTGGAAGACTTGTTGAAAGTTCAAACATGAGAAAAAAAACCACAAAACACTTTCTACTGTGAGGGTGACTGAACACTGGAACATGTTTGCCCAGAGACTTTGCGGAGTCTCCATCCTTTGAGATGCTCAAAGTTCAGTTTGACATGGCCCTGAGCAACTTGCTCTAGGTGACCTTGCCTTGAGCAGGAGGGTGGGACTACACAATCTCAAGAGGTGTCTATCAACCTCAGCAGTTCTGTGCTTCTCTTTGGTTCACACACTTCCCTTAGAAGAAAAATGTAACAGGTTTCAAATCTCAGATTTTCCTTCCCCAGGGCATTTAATAGTTATGTTAAAATAGCCTTTAGATTACACTGGAACAGATGCTAGATAGCGCACTGTCACACTCACAAATGAACAGTTTAACTCCTATACCACAGGATCATTATCCTACTTTTTGGTACTTTTATGGCACCACGATCCTTGCACTGTTGGCTGCACAGTGATCCAGTGTGGAGGGTATTTCCAACCAATGTGTTCTCTAACATGCTGCTCTCTCACCTCCCTGTCAGCTGTTTAACAAGCCAACTAGGATTCAAGAGATGAGCAGGACAACTAATATTTTCTGCTCACACTGGCATCTTAAAAAGGTGTACCAGTTAGCTACAACCAACAGGATTATTTAAATTTCTAGCTTTGGGAAGCACCTAAGTCTCTTTGGTTTGTTTATTTTTTAAAAACACATATGTACCTCATGTACAGTTTCATATCTACTCATGTTTTTAATATTTAATACACTGTCTTCTGTCTCTCACTGAACAAATTATATTGCTCTATCTCCATTTCTACTCATTTTGCTGTATTGTTGTAAAGATCATTTATGGTGCACAAGTATTTCCCACTCAACTGAATAGGGATTTATACACATTGTAAATCTCACTTTAGAGACAGATGAATAAAAGTTAGATATAGCAATGTTCAGCATTGCTTTACTGGATCTTGCTTACATAAACCAGGGACTTCTATTG
The DNA here is from genome assembly GCF_035582795.1 of Mycteria americana. NCBI lineage: Eukaryota > Metazoa > Chordata > Aves > Ciconiiformes > Ciconiidae > Mycteria > Mycteria americana. The sequence goes on from NC_134368.1 coordinate 5,847,508, forward strand.
CTGAAAGTTAGTGGTCAACTCTTTCTTTTCAATAGGCTGAGAGTAACATTTTTTTTTTAAACTCAAGGTCATCTTTAATTTTTAATACCATTATTGTCTGAGCTGCTTAAATTCTTAGTAATGGTATTTACATGTAAGTCCATTTCATAAAGCTCGAGCTGCCATTTAAGTAATTCTACAAATTGCACATGGTCATAGCTGTGGCTTCTTTTCTTTAACAAAAGGAAAGTCAGAAGTCACCTAAAGTTTTTTTGTTTGGTTGGTTTCTTGTTTGTTTATTTGTTTGTTTGTTTAAAGGGGGATTGGAGGCTGTAGAGCCATGCAGTTTGGATGGCTTTTCTTTCTGTTCTGATCTCCCTCTACTGAAAAAAAACCCATGAAACAAACAAACAAAAAATCCCCACCGAAACCCAACTTGCTTCTGCAGACAGTATTTATGAGCAAGGTTCACAAGTCAGTAGTTGTGACTATTGTGGTAACAGACTTACCATTTCACTGTGCTCATGACTCTCACATTCTCTAGAATGTAAGCTCTTGGCATAGTGCTGGACTTGTTCGGTACAACACTACAGTTGAAACTGAGCCATCAGGTGTTATCACAGTTTACATGTATTCTGTAAACTCTCTAAAAGGATATTTAGACCTCATCCAACATCAATAAATTTTCATGTAAAGCTGGTTAAAAAAAAAATAAAATTCAAGTGAACCACTTTTTGTCAGAAATAAAGCTCTGAAAAACATGGACTTTGCAAATCACTGACAATTTCAGCAAAAGTTTGTTTTAAAATAAAATGAGGTAACATTTAAATGCATTGGAGTGGACCATTTCACATTCCCAGAAGTGAAACACTTCAATTTTTGTTTTGACTTTATTTTTTTATTTCTGATTGTTAGGATTATAGTATAAAGAGGGATACTTAGATTCTCCCCCACCTACCCCTACCATAATGTTTCAATCAATCCCAAATAACTTCTTTTTCCCCTCTGAAAAAAAAACACTCTCATAAAGACTTCATGCTGGCAGATTACTTCTAATAAGAATGCAGACAAGCTTTCAAACCCTAAAGTCCATCACAACATGAAATTCTTCCCGCTGCACAACTAACCGAGCTATGGGAAACTCTGTAGCCCTCAAATATGGGTCTGTCTTTCAGTCAGCTATGCGTGCTACTCTTCCCTCCTTTGAAACTCAGCTCATGGCCTTTTCACATACACTGTCCATTGCAAATTCATTACTAACCTACTCCATAACTATACACCAATGCCAGCAACACAACGCTGATGCTAAATAGTCACAATACAGGACTGTGTTCCAAAGATCTGACCACCTAAAAAACCAAAACCAACTGAGAAGTTACTTTAAATAAAGACTTTTAAAGGGGCAGAGGTAGGGAAGAAGAGAAATACGGTGGGAACACTAGGCTTGTATGGATATTTTCCATTTTTAATTTCCAAACCACAGATTTCCTCCCTGAGCAAGTGCATTCCTGTCACTTGTAAAGAGTCAGTGGCAGAACTTTGCACCTGGAAGAAGCGATTTGGCCATGGAGACAGATCTAGATGAACTGAAGGTCAAAGAGGTAAGTCTGTTATATTGCACAATGTATTCCCATCTTCCTTATCACAACTTTCCTCAGATTTTTATGTAGCTACTAGAGTGTATGTGCTCAAATGAAGTATTTGCCAGGCCCTTACAGAAAAAAAAACAACCAAACAAAAAAACCCAACCAAAAAACAAAACACAACCCTTTAATGTATCCAGAAGACACATACATGCAGCACTGTAAAACTTTCTGCATTCAGAGAATGCAGGAAGAGAGGAGTAAACCCCTTGCTGATACCTACATTAGCAAAAGCCTATTCCTTGAGTGCCTTTGTCATTTCATGAATAAAACATGGTATAAGAATTATTGGTGCTAAAAATCCACTAAGAAAAGTACATTCTTTAGAGCCACTCACTGACACCCTGTCTATTCACATACATGCTAGTATCCCTCACTTACAGCACTTTCTTTTTTTTTAAACAGCTCTCATAGAGGCAGCTTTCATCTACTTTCTCCGTTTACAGAAAGGTCAGTAATTGTACTATTTCTGTTCTATTCTCAGTCCAGTCACTTCTGCTCTGAGCCTCCGTGTCTCATCTTGTCTGTTTAGATTTCACACTCTTAAGTGCATGGTCTATACCTCACTTTATATCAAATTTTAAGAGATTAAGATGCTGGTGTTCTCTAGGTAACTTGGTAACTGGATCTGTGCTTGCACTGAACCACAAATTCTGTATTAAAGATGTTCCAGCCAGACAAGGCAAAACCCAAATGAGGCAAGTATAACTAATACTATGAGCTTGAGACAATTATGACAATGCCACATAACAAAAGGTGCATTCTATTAATCACACCATCCAGATAGAAAGATACAGTAACCTGGAAAAAGACTGTAGTTTAAATATCCAAGTAAAGTCTTACACAGCAGCAAAATACCAGCCAAATAAGCACTGAGCAACTAATGTTAGCCATGTTTAGCCCATCAAAAGGTTGACTGATGACAGGCAGCAATGCCAACTGCTTACGCTGAATATCGGGAAGAGTAAATCCTTGCAGCTAAAGATTCTCAGGTTTTTATTTTTTATCATTTTTTATATATAGTTATTAAAGTGACACTTCAGACATATAGCTGAATGCAATATTAAGTTTTTCTGCTCACTTTGCAGTGCATCAGATAAATTCTTCAGAAATTAGTTGCTATATTGGTATCATCTTTGCTCTTTTTTTAGTTAAGAGCTGTGGCTGAACCTTAAGCACCCACAAAAGTCCCAGATAGGCAGGAAAAACACTGATTCACTACGGTGGTTTGTCTTTGATTGCACCATCCATTTTTGATTTAACTGTCATTCACTGGTGATAGAAAGCATTTTACGAGAAGAAGGAATATTAAGAACTATTTAACTACAATAAAGTTCACTTTAAGAATGGAAATGTACCTTCAAACTCTAAGACTTCAAATAACTTCAGTTTATTCTAGGGAATTCATGTTTTACTTTCTGCTTTCATAATTTAAGTATGTGGAAGTAAACCAGGTTAATGTAACTGCTTTTAAGCCTCTGTCATTTATATTTTGTCCAAAAATCTTTAAGAAATCTGAACTCATAACATTTCCATGAACTGCAGTGACATATGCGCTCTGAATCTTCCACAAGCTATTATGTCAGGTCAAGGCATCTCTCTTCCCATTGCACAATTCTGCTGACTTTTGTCACCTCCATCTGTCCTTTAGCTCATCTTTCTCTAATTTGGTTATAAAAGCCTTATTTGTAACACTAAGCATAGTGCTCTTCTGTCTCTTCACCAGCCAGTTCCTATACCCAGAGGTAATTCCTCTCCAGGTAGAGCAAAGACCACTGTAGCCACTTTCAAACCCTTTCAGTAGCTCCACTTTATCTATCTAGACAAAAATTTGCATGTCCTTAAGATACTAGGTTTTTTCAGCAAGTAACATCTTGTCAGTGGAGGAACACAGACGACCAGTTGTACGTGATGCTGTTCAGTGCGACTACGTCCTTATTGAACCTTGGCCAAAATCCTGGTCTGATTTTCAGAACTTTTTAAAGAAACAATTCTGCCTGCTTTGCTGGGAAGCTGGGCTTCCCTGAAATTATGATATTGCTGCCTGGTGTAGGGCAGGTCATGATGGTGGGAGCAAGAACTTCTGTAGTAAATGGATCAAACAAAAATTTCTGAGCCAGAAGGAATAAAAGCAACCTCTGAGCTCGCATCATTAAGAGCCAAATGAAAAGCCTGACCAAGATTTCCTGCAAGTTCAGCAGTTCCCTCAAATCCTTTCATTTAGAAAGAGCAGAGCAATCCCCCAGCCTGCTTCTTTGGATACAGCAGGGAGTGAGGGAGAGGGAACATGGGCATTGTTTTTTAATGGACTAGGCTCAGACACTCTGGTGTTCAGGGCATAAAGGTGGATAGATTGTTTGAGAGCCTGTCAGTCCTAATCCATCAGCCATGACAGAGCTATTGTTAAGAAAATAAGTAATTACAGCACACACTGGTAAGGTGAAGTCATGACTTCAGCTTTTCCATCCCTCCTTCCCAGAACTCAGCATTGGTCTTGATCTGCTTGCTTGTACTGTATTGGATTGCAGGCATCTTGGGGCTGGCATTTCAGGCTGGCCAGAATTACTGCCAGCATTCCAGCAACACTGTTGTATAAAAATGGTTCTTGCATCTCTAGATAAGTGTAAACGTTTGCTGGTCATCCTCACAGCAACAGGGTAAGTTAACTATATGCTGTATACAGGAGAACTGGAGGTCTGAGTACCTTTATATTAATTCACAAGTTAAATAAACTCCCTGGTTATAGATCCACTGATGATCCTGATGCACCAGTCAGTAGTCTTGGCCAGACAGCACTCATTCCAACAGGAATTTGCTGTTTATGACTCCCTGGAGAGTAATCTAGTAGATCTAATAAAACTCCTAGGCACCAAAAATTAGGTGAGAAGACAAGAAATAGCAAGTCAATAACTGAGATCATGTCATGAAGCATTTAATAGATCTTACCATAGCTGAAGGCTTCTAAGAGTGCCCATGCTGATCCATGCACTTTTTTGAACAGCAAAATAACCCTAAAGCTTGCACTGTTGCCAAGTTTCAAACTAGTTTTCACTGAAACCTGCCTATCAGCAGAGCAAGATACTTCAGTGATGGAGTATGCCATATTTTTATATGAAAAACAGCATTATTACTGAGACAAGCATTCATATTGTAGTAGAAATAGTATTTTACAAAAAATACAGCAATAATAGCGTAAAATCTGATTCTAAGTTGCATGGTACGCTAATGCTTTCTATAAACAAACATCCAAGAAGTAAAACATGCTAATGCAGAACAAGATTTTATACCCATACCTGCCAAAAACAGAAGGAAACCATGCAAAGAAATCTGAAAAAATCCAAGGCCTTTATGGAAAGCACATTCCTTCTAAAAAACCCAGGGGATTAGCTGGGATCCAAGATTTCATCTGAGATTTTAGCCCAGTTCTGTTAGATATATCAATTGCACACATAAAATAGTAAAGAGACATTTTCTGCTCTGATAACCTATCTAAAAGGTGGAAGACTGAATTTTTCCCCAAGGCAAAAGAAAAAAAAAGTAGTAGTGAAATGGTCTAATAAAGTCAGACACTGAGACAGTCCCCCTACCACAGCCAGGAAGAGATACAAGGCCCGAGGTTTATGAGTGCCACAATTTAGTATTAAAAAACAATAAAACAATTTAAGAAGATTCCCTTCTTGTATTTATATTATAAAAGGTAGAACATACATATGCATTTTTTGCTTTGTCACTTCTAGAAAGATCGAAATATTGTCAGGGAAAAGTACATTCTGTCTTGCCGAAAAGCTCCAGTAACTGCTTGGCTCAAGCTGCTTCCCCATCTCCCCTCCCCAGTCTGCCCTGTACAAACAAGATGGAGTCCTGTATTGAAAAATACATTTAAAAAATTTAACTATCAGAAAAAAAGTAAAAGATTTAACATTCAGAAAAATGTAATTCTGAGCTGGTCCTTACTAGAAGGGCAAGCATTTCTAGACTTCATGACCCTAGCATTATAGCAACTTTAGTAAAAGAAAAATATGAAATCTGTACAGAAATTGAGTCTTCTGCAGGATTAAAAAAAATAAAATCAACAAATAGATGAAATGCAATGACCAATGTTTGTTTAAGAAACCAACTGTGGTATACATGAACCACTGTTTTCCACCAGAGAGAACTGCAACTTACCTCTGCTAAATCTGGCCCATAACACACTGATGTGTAACATCAATAATAAATTTGCTGAGCTTTCGCAGGTAAGAGCATATATCAGTAATTCCACACCCACTCACGCAGACAATATTAACTTCAGTGATATTGGATTAAAGTCCAAAGTCTTATTGTATTTAGGTTTCCTCACCGAAATCCTCAGCTCTAGTATTTTCCCCTTGAGAGATTTTTATCAGTCAAAAGTATAGAGGACAAATTATGAGCCCCACCACATACATATTTTGAACGTAGGCAATTCAACAATACTGCATTATCTTGTATAAAAGCCTAAAGCAGAAACTTTAACTCATGGAGCATGTAGCTGAATCTGAACCTCAAACATCCAACTCATAACTGCTGCTCTTCAACTTTATGTTAATGCTTTTTCCAGTTAGCACTCTATTAAGTTTCATGCCTGTAGAAACATTATATTCATATCATTGCACTGTAGCTTTCAGTCACTCCAGTAACTATGCTGACAATATATCATGTCTGAAAGCAAAGAATGCCTCAAACCACAACACACTAACTTTGGAAATGGGATTTGAATATCCAAATATAAGGCAGAGTTTGACTGCTTATGAAATGCAGTAGTTTTGAAGGAGTAAGGTTGTATCTTAAAAACAATACAAAATACCACCCGGACCATGTGACAGATGAATCAGAACTACCCAGCTCCTCAACTGCAACAGAAGCAAGAGATTGAACAGAGCAAGCTGTGAAACCACAACAGAAAAGTATCATCCTGATTATTGGCTCACAGTAAGAGCTAAAAGTAACTTTTCTGCTTGAATCTAAATCACTGTTAAGGAATACAAGTATAATCTTAGTATTTCTGTGTTTTGCAGGTACTCACAGAAACAGCACAGAACTGATCTGAATGAGAACGGCTCAGATTTCCTCTTGCCCTTTCATATAGGCAATCTTACAGGCTGCACCTGCATGTCAAGTCATATGCTACGGAACGCGTTAGATTAGATGACAGGGTAGGACCTCTGAACAACTTGAGCAAATCTTTTAGTTTGTTATCACCTCCTACCCCCATGCTTCTGTCACAACACCAACCAGCTCCCCTGTTCATGGCACAGGACATCAGTCAGCAACCTAAATCTGGCAGAGGGAGTTGCGGTAACTGGAGACTTGCTGTGGGGTTGAGTTTAAGACTATGCGGGTGGCAGCACCACAGCAAGGCAGTGAGAGCTACTGCAGGTCAGAGCAAAAAAACTCCTTTCCTTTCCCTCCGGGAATACATACTCTGTAGCCTTGCATGCATACAGGCACATAAAAACCCAACTAACTCTGCAGCTAAGTATGACTTCAGAATGAGCAGAAAACCAGCATCTGCTACACCATTTAAGCAGAATGTTTGCTTGAATTTTCAGAGATAGCCTCCACAATGTCATGGCCATATCAGGATTTTAAAAAAACAAAACTCCTCTAATAAATCCACAATAATTTTTATATGGACAAAGAACAAAGGTGAAGGATATGCAGGATTGTACAGCTGTGTGACAGGATTCAGAGAAGAGATCTGTAGCAGGATGTAATCTTCTGCAGTAAGAATGTTTGTTGAATAAACATGCCTGCTGCACATCCCTTCTGGTGATGAGGAAGACATATATGCCGAGTGTATGCAAAGATGCCAGTCTATTAAGCTATGTTAAAACATCAGGTCCCAAGTAT